>NW_015090830.1:25306990-25406990 GCF_001431845.1 Calidris pugnax | reverse complement strand
CCATTTCATGATGCATGTACTTCTTTTATTATTGAATTAATATTAATAAAGAAATCATGGGTATTATTGATAGATTGCAGCTATCCAAAGCAGTATGCTTCCTGCTTTACTGCAATCCAAGTTGCTCAGAGTGACTGCAATATGCAGGTGACAGCAATTAGCAGCAGATGACAGAAGCACTTTGAATTTGTACCAGATGGCAGCTAAGGGTCATTGGAAGCTAGCAAACCTTCCACAAGGAAACTGTTGTGTAGTACAACTATAAAACTCCTAAGTACTTAGAAATAAATTATTCAGGTTCTTAAAGAAAACCGAAAGGTCAGAATCAAATGTAAAATATTACATAAGGCATTAAAAGCCCACCTATTCTTTATAGAATTAAATATATTTCAAAATAAAACACTACGTACCGAACAAATCTAACCTCACAACAGGGAGAGTTATTACAAAATTAGTCAAAACACCAGCTAATGTATTTTTTAAACAATTCAAACTTGTGTCATACAGGAAGGGCTAGATAAACACACTTTTTCTTCATGGCAAGAGTAAGACACTGACTGAATATATGCTGTAAGGCAAAAGGAGAAAAGGCCAGGAGAAGCTGCATACGTGGAATACACTGCTTTAATGGGTACCCCTTCACACTTCTGCCCCCAGCTCTCAGGAGTACTGTTTCACAGCTCTAACACAATTAGCTGCACCTCATTCACAAAAATTAATTCCCCCCAACCACACCCCTGAATCTCTAAATACATACAGATTTGCTTCATTTTTCTAAACTATAAATAGGTCTCCTTCCATGAATCACAGCCCTCAGCTAATATAAGTAAAAATTATATAAAATAACTCAACAAGCCAAGTTGATTTGAGTGTAAAGGAGAAAGTAATGATACAGTAATAGATGAAACAAAAACCCAAAAGTAGAGAATAAGGGGTGGCCATACAACCAGAGAACCTTTGGGTAAATGTGACAGCAGGGAATTTTGAAGGTGTATTTAGAGAAGGTCAGGGAAATGGCGACTCAGCTGTTTATGGGGAATCTCTTCCCATGCGTAAAACCGTTGAGAAATCAACCATGCATTCCCAAGTTGAAGCCAACAACCTGATAGCAGAGCAGCTGACAGATACATGAGTTGCTCTGTAAAAAGAAGTTTTAAAAAGGAAGCTTTAAAAGGAAGGGGACGGCGCTGGACGGGCCAGGGAGGGAGCAGCACACGGAAGGCTGCAGACAGAGCTGAAGAGGTGAACCAGCATCATCATCCTCATTGCTGCACAACGAGTGCAAACCAATCAAGACAGTATTTTTCAACGTAAACAAACTGTGGCAAAAGAATAATATTCTTTGATAATTTCAGCTTATCAAAGAATTAAACTTTCTTCTTCACAAAGGCGCTGTGCGATCAGAAAAAAACAAGGATGTGTAAGATTTGTGTGGAAATAAAAGAAAGGAAGGGGTAGGTGAAACTACTAAAAACATTAGAGACCGGAATAATATGGTGGAGAAGCAGAACAAGCTAAGGGGGAAGGTAGTCAGAAGAAAGGGATATGCAACACAAAGCAGAGGACTGGTGCTGGCAGAGCAACATTGAGAAACAGAGACTATAGACAGGGTAGGTAATTAGAAGACAGTAAATAAATAAAAAAAATAAACTTCAACAGTTTATTCAAGAAAAGGAAATAAACTGCTGCTCCACCACTTTCAAACTTAAACTAGAAAAAGAGCTCCATGTGATAGGGAGAAGCAAAAAAAAATAGGCCTATCCCTCAAACCCTGAAAGCATCAGTACGAATCTTATTTTCAGCTAAGTCAGAAGTCATCTATCTTTGCTTTTATGAAAGAAAATATTTGAATGGATTCCTTGGAGACTATAAGATTAAGAAAAGATTCCACAAAGTCTCCAAATTGTAAGAGAAATGAAACTGAACACTGTTTTGTATAAACAGAGTTTTGGGATACGTTCCAAAAGATACGATGGGAAGGGAATTAGCTTTAAGAATATGAAGAGCAATCCACTGCAAACTAATCCACAACCTAAACCACATTATTTTCATCCAGTACAAGCTGGAATGCTGATTTTAATGCTAAATCTATCCACAGGCTTGCACTCTGAACTGAGGTAAAAAAAGAAGGGCAAAGATCACATTTGTTAAGAATATGACAAGCTTGTTACTTTAAGGGTGCAAACAGAACTGAGCAAATTATCTTAGTTATGATCACTATGCTCAGCCTATATCAAAATAAATACTCTGTCCTCATATGTATAGAACTTTCCCTCTAGTATTCATCACTGCAGACTAAGATTTCAAGTCATGTGAATCATGATGGTTACTGAACATTAAAGAAATACATTGGACTTCAGCTGCATAAAATTGGAAGTCTCAGATATGAAAAAATACAGAAAATGTGTTTTTCTGTACTTGCTCTACATAAAAAGTAGTCTGACCAGCTAAACAATACTTCCTGTAAAGCATCCAAACAAAAGATGCAAACATCAGAGGTGTGACTATTTCAAGAACGCTTTGCAGGTCTCAAAGATCCTAGTTTCTGACATTTAAGACATCCATCTCTCATAATAATAAGAAAAATAAAGTAATTAGTATACCTTGAACATACCCACCACAAGAACTAATCTTTCTATTCTTCATTATATAATTCCTTTCCATATTGGAAAGAAATCGAGCAAATGCAGAAAAATATTAAAATAATAGTACAAATTATGGAAAATGATGCAGAAGAAAAATTATATAGACTCTTCTAATAATCACTAGAGTTCTTAAATAAAGATACTAGGCATATCTGGTTTTCTACACAGTTGCAGTATCAAGTTTCTAGAAGGGTAGATTTCAGGAACTTGTGAGCATCTTTACTAAGGAAGACACATAGAACATTCCACGATAAAGTTAAAGGTTTTAGATTTCCAATAAAATAACACACAGTGAGAAAAAAAAAAAACAACAAACACATAAAAATCAGTGCCAACTGTGGTACATTGTTCTTATTAACACACACCTGATACATGGACCATAACCCTGATGGATGCAGGGAGACAACGCTATTTCCACACCATCAGCACGTTGGGTACCACTGCTTTGGCTCCCATCTGGCAGCACAGCCTCGCAGAGAGCCTTAGGAAGGTGGGGCAGGTCTAAGCAAGGAGATGAGGTTATAACCATCATCTGAGAGGCTTTGCCCTTTGCCCTCACCCTCTCCACCTCCCAGCAGCTGCGTTTTGCCAATGGCGTGATTAACTCTGAATGGCCACAGAGCTGGAAGGAGGCAGGCAAGTGAAAAAGCAAACTCCTGCAACTGATTAGCAGCAGCTGAGAGGAAATAGCCATCAGGGACTGCCTCTTAAGAGCTCCCTGGGATACCCAGCACAAGTCAACTGCACAAGGAATCTTCCTTTTGCCTTGTCTTCTGGAGAATAACATTTCAAATGGTTTCTATATTTTACCAAAAAAGCTTTTTTTTAGCCTAGTTCGCTACAGGTAATTATGTTTCTGGTGAATAAGCAACAAGTTGTCACTATTCCATAAGCTGATCTATTTTAAGAGATGCTCAGGCTGTTTTCTGAGATTAATCTACTACTGGGACTACTGCAGAAATGGTGTCCTCCACCACTGATCCTTCCTCAAACACTGATGTGAAATGACATTGAGCTGCTGAGCCAAATTCTAACATATTCACGTTTAAAGCGTACTGACAGAGAACAAAATCCAGGCAACTTCTAATGGGAGTCTCCAAAACTACAAAACCAAGGAAGTGCTACATCTCAGAACATCATCAATTGAACTCTTGGTGAAAACCACAAAAGTTTAGGACTGTGAGTCAGACATGGCTTATGGCTAGTCACTCACATTCTGCAGTATCAATTTTTATCCTCCTATATTCTTATAATAGGGAATGAATTTAACAGTGTAGGAATTTTACAGCTATTTAGTATACCTTGAACATACCCACCACAAGAACTAATCTTTCTATTCTTCATTATATAATTCCTTTCCATATTGGAAAGAAATCGAGCAAATGCAGAAAAATATTAAAATAATAGTACAAATTATGGAAAATGATGCAGAAGAAAAATTATATAGACTCTTCTAATAATCACTAGAGTTCTTAAATAAAGATACTAGGCATATCTGGTTTTCTACACAGTTGCAGTATCAAGTTTCTAGAAGGGTAGATTTCAGGAACTTGTGAGCATCTTTACTAAGGAAGACACATAGAACATTCCACGATAAAGTTAAAGGTTTTAGATTTCCAATAAAATAACACACAGTGAGAAAAAAAAAAAACAACAAACACATAAAAATCAGTGCCAACTGTGGTACATTGTTCTTATTAACACACACCTGATACATGGACCATAACCCTGATGGATGCAGGGAGACAACGCTATTTCCACACCATCAGCACGTTAGGTACCACTGCTTTGGCTCCCATCTGGCAGCACAGCCTCGCAGAGAGCCTTAGGAAGGTGGGGCAGGTCTAAGCAAGGAGATGAGGTTATAACCATCATCTGAGAGGCTTTGCCCTTTGCCCTCACCCTCTCCACCTCCCAGCAGCTGCGTTTTGCCAATGGCATGATTAACTCTGAATGGCCACAGAGCTGGAAGGAGGCAGGCAAGTGAAAAAGCAAACTCCTGCAACTGATTAGCAGCAGCTGAGAGGAAATAGCCATCAGGGACTGCCTCTTAAGAGCTCCCTGGGATACCCAGCACAAGTCAACTGCACAAGGAATCTTCCTTTTGCCTTGTCTTCTGGAGAATAACATTTCAAATGGTTTCTATATTTTACCAAAAAAGCTTTTTTTTAGCCTAGTTCGCTACAGGTAATTATGTTTCTGGTGAATAAGCAACAAGTTGTCACTATTCCATAAGCTGATCTATTTTAAGAGATGCTCAGGCTGTTTTCTGAGATTAATCTACTACTGGGACTACTGCAGAAATGGTGTCCTCCACCACTGATCCTTCCTCAAACACTGATGTGAAATGACATTGAGCTGCTGAGCCAAATTCTAACATATTCACGTTTAAAGCGTACTGACAGAGAACAAAATCCAGGCAACTTCTAATGGGAGTCTCCAAAACTACAAAACCAAGGAAGTGCTACATCTCAGAACATCATCAATTGAACCAGGCAACTTCTAATGGGAGTCTCCAAAACTCCAAAACCAAGGAAGCCATACATCTCAGAACATCATCAATCAAACACTGATGTGAAATGACATTGAGCTGCTGAGCCAAATTCTAACATATTCACGTTTAAAGCGTACTGACAGAGAACAAAATCCAGGCAACTTCTAATGGGAGTCTCCAAAACTACAAAACCAAGGAAGTGCTACATCTCAGAACATCATCAATTGAACTCTTGGTGAAAACCACAAAAGTTTAGGACTGTGAGTCAGACATGGCTTATGGCTAGTCACTCACATTCTGCAGTATCAATTTTTATTCTTGGTGAAAACCACAAAAGTTTAGGACTGCGAGTCAGACATGGCTTATGGCCAGTCACTCACATTCTGGAACATATCAATTTTTACCCTCCTATATTCTTATAATAGGGAATGAATTTAACAGTGTAGGAATTTTACAGCTATGAATAAATTCTTGGGCTTAAAATCGATGGAAGAGTCTGCCACAAACTCTGAAATATATAGTAAACCTAGAAATTTACCCAGAGTACAGTGAGAATTCTTTTTCTCATGACCAAAGGGCCATTCCCTTGCTTGTTTTGTATATTGTTATATAGCAATTATTTTGTTTAGAACTAAACCCTGTATTGTTGCATGTATGTTGCCTTGCAGTAGGACTGTAAACCGAAAGTTTTGAAGAACCAGGTGAAGTAGAAGCGTTGATTCAACATCTTCAACCAGGTGAAGTAGAAGCATTGATTCAACATCTTGGTGCTACATAACCAAGTAGCACAGTACCATAACAGGGTATAGACAATCTCTTCAGCTCAGTACTTGAGCAGCAGTTGGGCCGGGTGACGATCACACGCCACACAACGATGCCATACACTGTGCTAAAATTACACGTAGCCAGAAAAGACCTACCACATGGCTGGGTATAGCAATTGCCTAATATGTTTAATTGTTGCTTTCAGAAAAAATTAGAAGTTAGGGCACAGGTTATTCTGGGACTTTAACTTGTGAATTGATGGCAGGCCACATCGTGGAACAACTTATTCTCTAGCCCAGAGACACAAAAGCAAAGTAGATAAGCAAGTGGTGATGTAATATTATTTTCCAGATGCCAAAGAAAAGATATTAGAATCAAGTTTGTTCTAAGGCTACAGACATTATGTGCATGCAAACCCAAGAGTACCAATATTCAAGATATAACAGCACTATGAAGCACTAAGCTGTATGAGAAATGAGGTCCAATACCTTAAACTGACCATTCTCAGTTACTGTCTTCCTGCTTGTGGGTTTTTTTGCGAAAACACTGCTCATCATTTCCAAGTATCAATGTTCCTACGTTCTAATCCTAGTTTTGGAAGAACAAGGGTGGCTCCTCTGCCCTTTCTTTCCAAACTTTTCAGGAAAGACTCTCTTGTCCTCCTCCTTACCTAACACTGTTCCATCCATCCCACTGTGACACTCCAGTCTGTGAAGGGCTACTCTATTTTCAGTCTTCTGATACTTCCTTTTCTTTGCTCAGAGGTGAGAGCACACAGAGAGAAAAGCACTAATTACATTACATGTCTTTCCTCATGGCCTGATCCCAACAATTCTCCCTTACATCAAGAGAGGGATTCTCATACTTCAATGGAAGCTGGTGGTTAAGTTTGGGGACTACTTACTACCTGCATGTGACAGCCTTCAAAGTTTTATCCCATACAAAAAGGAGTTTTTATGAGGATTAAGTACAGTGGACTATACTCCATTAAAAAATGCTACATAAAACCTTTTCTTCCTACAAATCCTCAAAATTTGTCATTAAGAGCCACGTAAGTTTTCAAGGTTCTCCTTTCATCCTAGGCCCTACAGACATACAGCCATAAAAAGCCATTCTTCTTAGACTGTAAACATCAAATTATCAATTTAATAAGAAAAACATGCAAATGATGTTACTGGGCCCTTGCATAATGGCGTAGGAGCAGGACAAGGGTTAATGCATTTCTAAGGCCCTTCTGAAGCTCTTTAGGTAACAGCAACTTCTTATTTGTTTTAACTGATGGGATTTTACAAGGCATTTTGTTCTCTCGATCTATACCAACATGCAAGATTCATGATGTGATTGTACTTCTGTTATGGAGAGGACCAGTGGCATAGTACATGAGAACGTAGTTACTCCTGTTATGGAGAGGACCAGTGGCATAGTACACGAGAACGAGAATGAATAGAAAGGCAAGTCAGACTTGGGAACGTCAGCTTTTGAGGTGGAACAGATAAGAACGGCTTATTAATGCAACTACAAGATAGTGGACAATCAAATTTAAGGGTGTTCAAATAAGTGTGTTAAGGCAGTACTGAAAACGCTATGCTGGACAGGTAAATTGGTGAAGTGATACCAATTTCTGGGAACACGTGAATCTGCTCCAGCCACTCTCCTTCATTTTAAATGAAGAAGTGGATGGGGAATGTGTCCTTTTTTTTTCCAAAAATTATTCTCATAAAATGGGGGAGAGAGAAGGACCAGCACAGAGAAACCTTTTAAAAGTAGAGAAGTAAGTTTGGTCACAAAACACTGGGAAGAGAAGTTCAGTGGGAGGGGAGAGAGAGGTGATGTGATTTTGCCTCAGATTACCAGAACAGAAATACTTTTTTATTATTTCAAGGCTCACCTGTGAGGCCATTTTAAAATAACCAAGGGCAACATATACACACAAGAAAAACAATACAGGTTCTTAGATTTTCATTTGTGTTTTTTTTAAAAAAAACAAAACACCCAAACAAACAATACTTGCAAAATCACCAAAGCACCAACCACAGAACATGCAGTATTTAGCTTTCAGACTAGTGAAGAATTAGGGCAAAACCAGTATTACTATTTTGATGGACACTGCATAGTTACTATGAAGTTTTACTTCTTCTGTTAAAACATAACAGCAGATGTAGAATTCCATAATATAAAGCAAAAAAACAAAACAAAACAAAACCTGTTTTGAATGCTGCTTGTAAGGATTAGCAATATAAAAACTATTTTTGTACTAATCTGAAGGACACTAGGCAGATTACATGCTGTAGCTCCTTTACAGACGTACTGATTTCTCATGAGTTCTATTTAAGATAATTTCTCCTCATTTTGATGCATTACTGTGTACATTCTGAGTGAATATATACATTGCACAGTCCAAGTAATTTTAATTTTTCAATCTTAGTACACAAAATACATTGCCCTCAAATTCATTTCTGTCTCTCTCCAAGTATATTGTGTTTTTTTAACTTTACACCCCAAATCTGTTGCCACTGATGGAAAAAGGTCACAACTGCAGAAGGGCTGTTAACAATCTTGCTTTCTACAATGACCAAAACTGTAAAAGCAATTCTAAATTTAGATAACAAAAAAACTATTCTGCACTTTAAATAGGTAAGAATGAGAACACTGCAAAATGCCAGACAAAATAAATAAATAACCTTCGTTTGTTAATTTCCCTCTTGGTTAATTAACACCTATAAATGACCTTTAGCATTGACAAGTCCAACTTCATCCAGAAAGCCAAGGTTTAAGAATATCTATCCGAATAGGATTGATTACTGATTACAGCATTGTGAGGAGCACAATTCAATCTGTTTTGTGGTTTTTTTTTCTTAAGGCTGGAACTGCATTCCTGAGTAAGCTGATGTGACTGCCAATGAGGTAAAATGCAGAGAGTCATTACACTATAATAATGTTGATGTTACCATTTCTACATTTATGTAAAGCACAGAAGATATATCATTTTAGACTGAAATTAAATCTTGTCAGAAATAATTTTTCTTTATATTGTTTGGAATTAAAAACATATTGAATTGATCCATTAAGAAAATTCTCTTCTCTCTAGCTTTCTGTTTTTCAGACTGTGTCTGCATCCTTAGGCAATGAAACAATTTTTATAATTGTAATAAAACAACAAAGTGTTGACTTTAAGTTAAGAAAATTGTTGCTTGAATGACTAAATACTTCAGCAAACACAATAAATCCTTATAAGTTTAACACACAACAGATAAACCACATGCTTGAACAGGTACATACATTTCACAAGTTTGCTTAAACTTATTTCAGTTTTAGTCTTCAGCTCAGTGTTTGTAGAGCAGGTCTGCATCTCTAAGTTTTAATATTGGTTTAGTCAAAAACCATCTTCCCTTTAGCAGAAAACCAAAAATTTGCCTTTAGAAAATACAAGTTTATAGTACAAAGCACAGCAGTCATGTTATACTCCATCAAGAAATAAAACTGAAGCATCTTTCTGTATTTTAATGAAAAGAGGAATGATGGAAGAGTCAAGCCCATGTATTTCTTACTGATTTCTGGACACAGAAGTCTCATTTTGACAATAGAGAAACAGATCTCAGTGTTTGCCTTCTCCCAGTGCCAGAAGACACAAGCAGCACTGAGTTGCATTCCCAACGATAGCATATCACTATGTTTTACAGGAAAATCTCTGGACGATGTTTTTTATTTGTTTTCAAAGCCAGCAGAGACAGTCTCCCATTTAAAACCAGTTCCAGATAGTATTTGGAACAATTCTTCTCTGAAGGAGGAGGCAGACTTATTTCCTCTCAAGTCTGCAGCAATATCACAATTGATCAATTTAATTTCAATTTTGTTTCAGCAACAGTCAGGTGCAGGTTTATTTATTTACTTTTTTTTTTTTCAATGTTCAAATCTTTAGAAGATCTATCACAGTTGAGAGATTAATCTCAAAGACTATTTTAGACTCCCTTTGCCCTCCTTTTGGTACCTAAGGCTACATCCCCTATCCAACGTGCAATCATTATTGTCAAGCTTGAGAAAACAGAGGAAGATTCCCCTTTCCAAACACACAGAGGAGGAATGAACTGCCTACTGCTCGTCTGCCTGCTGCAAGGCTAACGAGCACAGAACAGCACCTACAGGCACCAAGTGTCTTATCTTACAGAAGTATGCAAACTAACGTGGGCTGGTTTCGCCTGGGACAGTATTAATTTTCCTGTTCCTGTTTCAGTTACCGCTGAGCTTTGCTTAGAATCATAGAATCACAGAATCGTCTAGGTTGGAAGAGACCCTTGGGATCATCGAGTCCAACCATCTACCCTACTCTACAAAGTCATCCCCTACACCATGTCCCTTAGCACTGCATCTAAACGGCCCTTAAACACAGAGTCAAGGTCTTTCCTGCTTCTCACACCACCCCACCAGTAAGTAGGCTGGAGGTCCACAAGGAGCTCAGAGGGGAAACAGCAAGGACAGCTGACCCCAACTGACCAAAGGGATATTTCATACCATATAACATCATGTTCAGCATATAAACATGGGGGAAGGAGGAGGAAAGGGGGAGTGGGAGCCATTCCAACTTATGGCATTTGTCATTCCAAGTAATCTTTAGATGTGATGGAGAGTTGGAGCTTTCCTGGAGATGGCTGAACACTTGCCTGCTGATGGGAAGCAGTGAATGAATTCCTTGTTTTGCTTTGCTTGTGCACGTAGCTTTTCCTCTACCTATGAAACTGTCTTTGCCTCAACCCACAAGTTTTATCACTTTTACTCTTCTGATTCTCTCCCTGATCCCACTACAAGGGAGTGGGTGAGTGGCTGCGTGGTGTTTAGCTGCCTGCCAGGTTAAACCAAAATACCATGGCAGAAGACACAGAGACAGTAAGATGTTAACTCCAGAGAAAAAGTTAAAAACTACACGTTAAAAATATTGACACACTTTTTTCTTTCTTTTTTTTTTTTCATCTGTCATAACCTTAAATGTTTGTCTGGTTTTAGTTCCCAATTCCATCCTGACTGGTCACATTACTTGTGGGCAACTGCTTTAAACAAGGATGCTCAGTCCATAGAGTCAAAAAACCCACACCAATATTACTGTTAAGTAATTGGTACACACAAGACTCATTTCTGAAATTGATCTGAAATACAGTTGACAGAGTTGATGCAGAAAATAGTCTCTAGAGAAAGGCTGCTCAGTACAAGATTTTCAGATTTTTGAAATATTCTGCAGAGACATTTAAAGCAGGTAATTTTACATATACTACACTAAGCCTCATTATTGGCATTTAGTAAATTCCTATCATCTAATTATGGCACAAAGAACTAAACACCTCCAAGAAGCAAATTAATATACATATTTAGAATACTGAATTTTGCAATATGTCAATGATTCCTTCAAAGGCCTTTGAACAACAAATGAATACAGTTTAGTCATACAAGCATCACCTGTTTTATCAGTGGCAGATAAAATGCTATTTAAAAGCATCATTTCTAATTAGAATAGAATAGACTATTTCATTTGGAAGGGACCTACAACGATCATCTAGTCCAACTGCCTGGTCAACTCAGGGCTGGCCAAAAGTTACAGCACGTTATTAGGAGGGGTGTCCAAATGCCTCCTGAACACCGAGAGGCTTGGGTCATCAACCACCTCCCTAGGAAGCCTGTTCCAGGGTTTGACCACTCTGGGTAAAGAAATGCTTCCTAATGTCCAGTCTAAACCTTCTCTGAATTGTTCCTCAGCTAATTATTTTAGCTAGTGTTATATACTGATAAAGAAATGCTTCCTAACGCCCAGTCTAAACTGGATTGTTCCTCAGCTAATTATTTTAGATAGTGTTCATATACTGACAGTACAATATATGCCAGATAACATTAAGCTTTGGCTCTGTTAGTTTGTATATGTGCATGCACATGTATGCATAATATTTTGCTTCTTAGTACTTAATGAAAATTATAAGTTTCTGTTCCTACTGTACATAAAAGAACACAACATTTGATTGTTAGTAGCTGTAACATTAAAGTATTACGTAAGCAAAGGTGGTACATGTACTGCCATCATAGGAAAAACCATGTTGCAGCTTGTCAGCGTGCTGCTGGATCTCTTTTTTGTAGGTTCGTCTGCCACATAATCTTTTGCAACTCTTTTAAAATTAATAGTAATTTTGAAAGCATCTGGGAAATTTTACACACAAATCCTTTTACCCTTTATCATAGTTCTCAGTGTGAAATATTAATGCAAAAAAAAAAATTTGAACAAATATTTACTAAAAAAATCTAATTCATCTCCAGAATCTGTTGAATTTGGGTAAAGCATGTTACATTTATGCATACTCCCCTATCAATTTACTATATTAAATACTTTCATTTTAAACACCTGTGAGACTTATTTGTTAGTCAGAAGTTGTTCAGAATTCTTAGGGAAAGATTCTGTTACTAAAGGGCTCATCTTTGTGTCAGATGGAACAGAAAATAATTATGCACCATAAATATTCTGGTTCCATTTTACTCTATTATTTTAAAATGTATGTTATAAAGATTAAAATAATAAAAGGCCACCTTAATCCACATAATGGTACATATCACCCGTCTCTGTCAATGAGACATTTAAAAGCATCTCTTTATTAGAAACACAAATCAATACACTCAGGGGACTGCAATAACTGCTTCAAGCAATTTGTATTATCATTTCATTCTTGATGTTCCTACTCAGAGCAACTGATTATGAATGGCGTGAAAATGGCAACCTGTCACAACTGATTTTTTTCTAAACCTCTTGCAAGAATTTTTTCCTTTCTTAATATAATTAAGTATCTTCTAACTAAACACAGGTATAGGCTATAAGATACAGACCACAACTGAAGTTCCCTTTCTTTATAATCGAGGGCCCTCCCCAACTGACATTAGAAACACCACTGATGAAATGAAGAGCTATTTGCTTTGTTTTGAGCTGAAGGAACCTTCTGCAGAGGGAAGCACTCAAACTTCTTGTATCTTTTCCATAGACACATCTCTTGACAACGTTTTCATTGCTTACAAAAAGAAATAACATTCTGGGTATCGACTAGAACCTCAGTTATCTCCTTCCTCTGGGAGGCCAAATAAATTTTAGAAGTCTGTTATAAACATTCCTTAAAACTACTGTGTAGCTTTGACCAAATCATTTACAGTAAAATAATCTGAGAGAAGTGAGAATTAATATTTAGCTGTGAGATAGAAGTATAAAAGTCTGAAGATACCCATTTATACTTCAAAGACAAATGTTTCCATTAGTATCTGTAACACTCCTAGCTAAAGGAAGAATCATTTTACTCCTGAAATGAGACTGAGGCAGAATTCACTTTTCATACCAAAGTTCAAGTCAGTTCAGCACACACGAAATACATCAGAGAAAGAGCTTATAGATTTTTGGTACATCTATTTGTAAGTTTTACGAAAACAGAAGTAGGAAATCCCACAGTAAAGCTAGTTTACCTTATTTTTTGGATTGGATGTGTTCATTACACTTCGAGTTTCCTTGCCTGTGTAAATGACAACACCAATTACAGTTCCTGAAAAACAAACAAACAAAAAGTAAAACAAGATGTCAAGTAGCTCAGAGAAATCTGTCTGAATTAAAACTTGCAGTAATTTACAGTCCCTCTAACAAATCAATTGCATGAGTGCACCCTCAACACATTTGCCAATGACACCAAGCTCTGTGGTGTGGCCACCATGCTGGAGGGAAGGGATGCCATCCAGAGGGATGTGGACAGACTTGAGAGGTGGGCCTATGCAAACCTCACGAAGTTCAACAAGTCCAAGTGCAAGGTCCCACACGTGGGCTGGGGCAATCCCAAGCACAAATACAGGCTGAGCAGAGAATGGACTGAGCACCGCCTTGAGGAGAAGGACTTGGGGCTGTTGGTGGATGAGAAGCCCAACATAAGTCAGCAAATGTGCCCAGAATGCCAACTGCATCCTGGGCTGCATCAAGAGAAGCATGGCCAGCAGGTCCAGGGAGGTGATTCTAGCCCTCTACTCCACTCTGGTTAGACCCCATCTGGAGTACTGTGCCCAGCTGTGGAACCCCCAACATAAGAAGGGCGTGGACCTGCTGGAGCAAGTCCAGAGGAGGGCCACAAAGATGACCAGAGGGCTGGAGCACCTCTCCTATGAAGACAGGCTGAGAGATATAGGGTTGTTCTGCCTGGAGAAGGCTCTGGGGAGACCTTATAGCAGCCTCCCAGTACCTGAAGGGGGCCACATGAAAAATGGAGAGGGACTCTTTATCAGGGAGTGGAGCAATAGGACCAGGGGTAACAGTTTTAAAAGCTTTCCTGTAAACTGGGCAACCACTGATTGGTAAGAGCAGAGTGGTTAAGCGCAGGAGAGAGAAGTTATAGAAGACACCACCAGAATAAACACGCGGGCCTGGAAAGAGATAAAAGAGGACGTGCAGAATTAACACACATAAACAACCAGGCATACTCTGAATCTGGTGTGTGATCATATTAGTACTTGGGAGACACCAAAAATTTACACGTGAACCACGTGAAAACAAGAAAGTGCTCAAATTAATTGAAATCGTGTGTAGGGCTTGGCACAAAATAGTGCTTTTCACAGCTATGGAGTTATACAGAGTTGTTCTGATTTTATCTAAAGTGACTTTGCAAGACTGACATCTGCCAAAATGATCACAGAATTCCATTAATACAAATCTCCTTTTAATAGGAGGTCTCAGCAGGTCTCTTAGAAAACTGCATTATCTTGTTTAGTTTGAACCACACTGATCATTACAGTAAATGGAGAGCAAAAAGTTAAAGTCCATACCGTAGTGGAACTTTTGAGGCTTTTTAAAATGTAACTGCTGACTTTCACCTCTCCCTTTCTGAGGGAAAATCTACCAAATCTTTCAATAAACACAAACACCACAGTAAGTGATGTCACAAACACAAATTATCTGAAAGGTAAGTAATTTACTTAA
Source organism: Calidris pugnax (assembly GCF_001431845.1). Lineage (NCBI taxonomy): Eukaryota > Metazoa > Chordata > Aves > Charadriiformes > Scolopacidae > Calidris > Calidris pugnax. The sequence continues at coordinate 25,392,121 of NW_015090830.1, read as the reverse complement.
ATATAACCTAAGAGGTTTTCAAAATACTTAGTGGTTTAAATTATTTGACTAATTGTTTCTTCAATGACAGCAGTTTTTCAAGTTTTCACTAACCAAAACTTCCTTTCCTTCAGGCACTATTATTAATTCAATAGCAATAACACAGATATTAAGAATGGGACATATAGTTTGTACTTTGCTGGTACATTTTTGAAACTCACTGGGACATTGCCATGGAAAAAGAATATTTTTTCCTATCTCTCTTATTAAAGAATAACAAAAGGATAGGTGCATGCTTTGGACTTGAGAGGGGGGCATCTGATTTCTACCCCTGCCAGAAGCTTCCAATGTGATCCTGGTGTATTAGTCTCTGTATTTTCTGTAATTCAGATAAACATCATACACACAGTCATCAGATCTCTGTGAGGGCTTTACAGTAAGGGGCACAAAGCACTTCAGATCTGTGAGCAATAGGAATTTCTATTTAGGTATCTAAACTATCAATTCTGAGAATATCTGGGTCTATAATATGTATTAGTTGTGACAAAATGGTGATTATTTTTTTCCATTTAGCTTGCTGATATTCTAAGGCGTAAGGAGCTCTACTGAAACCAAGGAAAGTAAACACCTTCCAAACATAAAAATTTGAGAAAACTCTCTCTCCTGCACTTTGTTGATATAAAAAGGCTCTGGAATAGTTTATTCTTGAGTTGTTTGACACTACATGATTCTGTTGAACCAATATTTCAGTTCCTAAAATTCAAAAAGAAAAGAAAAATAGTCTTGAACTACAGCAAATATTTTCTTGTTACTTATAATGGTCTAGCAATTGGTGTTTTTTTGTTTCTGTAGAATCCATTATTGTAGTATCCTGATATTTTCATGAGCTTTGGCAATCTGCATTCAACATGTAGTTGATAAGATTCCTTGAAACCTTGATACACTTACATTTACTGTTACTGATCTGCAAGATGATTGATTTGTGGTCTCTCTCCTCTAGAACTGCCAGGACATCAGCAACCAGAGCTCAAATTTTCTGAGGTATTCCCCACAAAATTCCCCAAACACTTTTCCTAGCCTGACCTTGACCCTCTGTATCACCTTGACAAACAGCAACGGCATGAGTCTTGGAGATGGTGGGCTCTCCTAGCTGATGCAATAAGCCAAAGGCAGTATCAGCAAATTCAGCATATATTTAGTCACTGGAAGGAGGAAAATGGGAAGAACCTCCTCATCCAACAATTGTCCTGTACGTCCTATGCAAAATTTTTTTAAAAATTAAATAAGGCTTTGTATCTGCAACGCAGCTGCATATTCCCTTCCTGGGTGCCAGTGATGTAGCTCCACCTCTGAGACTGACAGCATTGGTCATTAATAGGACAAGATAATAGTGCAGGTTGACCCAGAATGCTTGGTAACAACCTCCAAGGGGTTGGCAAGGGCATTGCAAGAGCAATGGGTCACGTATTTGCTTGGCTTAATAACAAATGATGTCCAGGCTGCTTAACGAGCGCTGGAGGAAGCAGCCCTCCAGCCAGGATGCCTGTGAGCCCAGACAGTAAAGAGACTGAAGAAAGACACAAGTGTGGTTAAGCTGAGGTAGCCTTCTACAGAGAAGAAAAACAATACAGACTTTCACATGCTACGGGCTGTTTATTCTTCCGTTTTCATGGAAACCGAGTGGCACTCGTCTGCAGAGGTTGTGTGCAAGCCTAATCTTCCACTAAATTTTTCGGATTTAATCAAGGACTGTGACAGGTCATGGTTAAGGAGCGGATGCAGAGGTGCCTGCAAACTTGTGTAGAGTCCACCTCTGGCATCCTGCCATAGCAAGCTTATGCTTTCATAATGCAGTCAGACAGGTGTTTTTATTAACAAGGTTTTCCGTTGTCACACATCGTGGAAATTCAATTATGAAGTCTAATTTTTTTTTAAAAACACTATAATAAAATTCAAGTTTAATTAGCTTACCATCAAGAATCCTAACTTAGCTATGTACATTCAACTTGGGAGTGAGATGAAAACAACTGAATGATACATCAGTTATCAACAAAATCTAGAACATCTTAACAATCCACTAATTGTTTTGCCTTATGACTTCCTTCATGGCTATATGCACAGTACACCCAGAAGTAAAAAACCCAAACACATTTTAAGGCATAAATTTTAAGGAGCACTGTTTCCCTTAATTTGGATGCCAACTTCAGATGGCAGATCAAGAGGCCTCAGACATTAGTTACACTTCTAAAAAATAATCAAATCATCTACCCTGGAAATGAAAACATGAATGGTTTTCAATTAAAATTCAAAATTACTGATTCAGTATCATTCACTTTGGACATGTGTACTCCTTGAGTGTTGTTTCTTCCCTTTGTAAATAAATTTGGGGAAAAGCAAAATAAGAACAAGTTTACACAATATTGAAATTTATAATTAATATGCAGCATCTTTTCATACATCATTACAGGTCTTGAATACTTAAGTTAAAAGCCTAACCGAGGACAATTTTAGGCACCATCCACACCTAAAACGGAATACATTGCAACCTGAGGTTTTAATTAAAACAAGAAGGTCAGTGACTTTACTGGGGTACAAGTGACAACGCTACTGAAACAGAAAAATTTAAGTAAAAAAACCCTAAAAATATTAAGGAGGATTAAAATGGTGTGAATATATATTGTAAGTAGCATGATGAAACTGATGGGAAGGCAGACAACAGAGGAGCAAGAGATTAATAGCCTGGAACACAAAAAGATTTTCAAAAGCCACTGCTATTTCACATTGTAAAAATAAAGATACACTTCCACAGAGTTTTTAGATACATTATCAGCTTTGCTTATTGCAATACTTACCTGAAGCAACAACAGTGCTTGCCCATAATGTATTTTCTATGCTTAAGCTTTCATGAACCGCTGGATCACTGTCTTCCTGTTAAAAATATGAACAGCTACTAAGTAAATCAACATTACAAATAGTCATAGTTAAGAACAATGCCAAACCATCTGAATAAGAGTAACTTGCACAGGATGTCTGCGTCCTTGTATCAATCACTGTATAATAGCATTCATTGTATATACTTTTTTTTGTCTTTATGCAAACACGAAAATAACTTTCCAAAAAGTTCATATTACTTAAATCCAATTCTGTTCAAAGAACTAAAGTGGAGTGTTTTTTCAAACGAACATATTCTTCTCCTCAGATGTATCAAACTGGAGAACAGTTTGCTATACCAAGCAGTTAAAGTGAGTTATGAACACTAACCACCAAAAATTAACACCCTGTTCTTTATGACAACTTAAATCATCTATAATTCATAAAATAAGTTATGGTCATCAAAATTTCAAAGCCAAGTGACATCATATCAAGTTCAGGAAAGAGCATTTAGACTTTTAAAAAGAAATGTACATTTGTTTTGTCTTATCACATACTTACAAAATACGTGTCCAATGGGAAAATACTTCAAATAGGAACTTGCTTCTGTGATTATTTAAAACTTTCATTTTTTTCCTCCCCTCTCTCCTCCCAAGCAATAATGGTCCACAGATTGTAAACAGACTTAATCTCTCATAATCAATTTGGAGCATGTACAGATTTGTTACTCATTAGCAGCTGTGAAATGTGCTGTTTACAACTAAAGGGAACTTCAGGAGGTAGGATAATCAAGTGCATTTGATCGAATTACGGATTGTGCTAAACATTTTGCAGGAAAAGGGGGGGCACTGATTTACCAAAGTACACAGTAAATTCTACATTATGTCAATAATCAAAACCTATGTCCATTTTTCATCTCTATTTTGAAACAACCACCAAGCACGGGATGAGCTGCTTAGAAACCTCTGCTCCTGAAAAAGAAAAATCTCCAACTAAACAGATACATTTTTGTGTGTACTTCAAAAGATCCCTACATAGCAAGGAAACTACAGCTCTTACTTTATAAGCACTCACTACTGTACTTCAAAGAGCAAATCATGCCTGAGTGTCACAGGAGTCCCCAGCAGGCATATAACAGGATGACACATACTACCAGAGAGCTTCACCACAAAAATCCCGTATTTCAGTCAAATAATGCAACCTCGTGGAAATGAATGGGGCAGTCTTACACCATCATCAACATACAGTGATAGGACACAGATGTGAGTACTGTGCTGTTATGAATTTAGTCTCATAAAATAGAAAAGTCTTTGCATTTTGCCCTCAGAAATTACATACCTGTTGTCCACAGTGGGACTTCAAATAGCTCCTCCTAAACTCTTCCCATCTCCTCCTAAACTCTTCCCTCCTAAACTTTTCCCATCTACCACTTACTAAAACTGCAATAAAGCTTAAGTAGTAATTTCTGTAATGTCAAAAGCAGAAGAGGGAACTTCCATGATTCTGCACAGAAGGTGTAAGCAAACGGTAAATAATACTGGTCATGCCAGTACACACTAATGTGGTAAAAGCTGAGTTAACAAGCATGGCTACCTTCTATTCTCTTTCTACAGACATGTGTTTTTCTCATGCTTTTTCAGAATTAATGAAATAGCTTCCTAGTTTATCAAGCGCACGTAGGAGCATCAGCCAGAAGAGAAACTCTAGTAGTTACACCTGTTTAAATCTCTGTTCTGTGTATCGCCGTTGCAAAATAAGCTCACCCAAGACATGGATGATGCCCTGAGAACAAATAAAACAATCTCACACATTTTCACACACCACTAATTTAGCTCATTTATTGTTTCTAGGTAGGATGTCCAGAAGAGGGAAGAGGAGGAAAAAAATTAAGTTACACCATTATCTAAGGGCCAGGCATGATCTTTCCCATGTGCCCACATAACACACAGGTACTTTTCATGCCCTGCCTGCACACAAGGCACCAAAACCCATCAAGTACACCAGAAAATAACTTCACGTGAAGCTGTCAGACATCAATAGAGTACAGCAGAGCTTTAACTCCTCCTGACGTGGTTACGCAGCCGTGCTGCAAGAGGTATCTTCTGTCAGCTATCAGGTTTGCTGGGGATATATTTCTCATGTAGAAGCACTTAAGAGAAGTTGTTCCCTCATAAAAACTCCAGAGTTGTGCACCTAAGTTTCTGCTGTGGTTTGGTTTATAGTCACACACTTTTTGAAATTATCTAAGTTTGTCTTCTACATTGTTAGCGATCTGTCTTCATAACGGGGGAAAAAAAAGAAAAGAAAAATCAATGTGCTATTACCCTGTCAACCTACCCTTGCAAGAATTCTTTGAACATCAATGCTTAAGTAGGAAAAATGTATGCATTAGCATCACTAAGCACACTAATTTTTTTTTTAACTTTAACATAAAATAGAAATTAGATGCAAAACCTGATTTTGTGTAAGAAGCAAGGGCTCATTGCAGAAGTAGAAAGATAAAACAGTAAACAAGTGGCCTAAGATAACATCTCACTATGCAGAAGGTACACAGTTAACACAAAAAACCCCAAAAAACAACAACTTGTAAGAAAATCTACAGTGTGATCCACTGTGAACCAAATCTGAGGGCACTGCCCTTAAATGCAGGCACATTTCAGTTTGAACTGCCCTTACTGCTGAAGCAGTCAAAACAACACACACATAAACCTGAAAGCCTAAAATGCATCACATTTACATTATTTACACATATCGGGGATGCTGGAATCATACAGCATTTGTTACGTGTACAAACACAACCCACAACAGGGAGCAACTGGTTAGTGATGATTTCCCCACGTGTCAATTACACATACTGGGGTTGTTAAAAAGGCTCTGAGGAGTTCAATTTATATGTAGAAAAGTATACACTTATCCATTGGGACAGGAATGACATGAATTTTACAGCTGTTAATAGAAGTTTCATTTGGACAATTGGTCAAGACGAGGTTTAAGTAAACATTGTTGCTTACAGCTTTGAAGGTGTGGGCAAATGACATTTACTTTGTAGGCAGCATGAACTATATAACTGGTATAAATTGGTCTTCGAGAGCCAACAACTGCAGTATCTCATTCATCAGCGTACTTAGAATTGTGAACTGGAATTCCAATTACCCAACAAAATCTATTACCGATTTGAGCCACTTGGGTAAAAAACCCCTTCTCTCTACCTCCTGAGTAGTTAATTCTCTCAAATTATTTCAGAAACAAACTATCAAGAGGAATGAGTCTTCCAACACTTGAGTTTGGCTAATATAAACAAAATAATCACTGTATATGCTAAGATAATACTACACATCTGTAAAGCAACTTTAAGAAAAAATTATTACACCCTGCTTTAAAATGTTAACTTTAGCAGGCCACCTTTTGAAAACAACAGAAGAAATTCTCAGAAATGACTGCATTGCTATTATCATATTCGGGTTTTAATATAATTATAGCTAGGAAAATGATTTAATACAGCCTTCATAAGTGGCTTTTACTTTTATTTCACTTTTTGAGAAAACAGAACTTTGGAAATACTAGCTTTCCCTTGAACTGAAATGCTGTTAAACACATTTTTATTGCACATAACCTACCAGTTGCATTGTCTCAGGCTACTGAATATATTCAACTTGCCACTTTTTGACACAGATGAACAATACATTAGGTACCTGGAGACAAACAATATATACTACTATACAACCACTTCATATAAAAAGATGACAGTGGTGTCAACAAACATCCAATTTCTGGATTCTGCTTTTTCAGATATTCTTTGTGCATTAGCTTTCTGCAATACGTGTTTACTGGGGTATATGGAAGTATTGTGATGTCAGGAACATGAAAAAAAATAGTGCTGTGAAGCTAAGGAAAGATGTGATACGCCTTTGACACTAAGTACAATGAGATATGGAAGAGAGAAGTAGAACTGTATTTACATGTACCACTTACCCGGGTGAAGGTACCCTCAAAACTGTGAATATCCAGCTGCGGCTTCTGAGCATAAACATAAGCATTGATCGAAAAGAGATCCTGGAAAACAGATTAATATACCTAATATTATTTAAACTTGGATGTAATCGCCCATTTTGAAGTATCTTTTAGTGGTAAAGATTCCAGTTTATGTCCCCCGCGGCCCCACCCCAGGTTATGTTCATGAAATTTTTACCCACCTAAGAAACACACTGGGTTTTTTTCAGTGCATCTTGCTATAAAGGGACCACATCCAAGATGATATTCTAAACATGGTGATAGCTCAAACACTAAACTTTTACAGTTATGACATGAGTTTAAAATGTTATCTATTTTCTCTTAACAGTTCCACGGTTATGTTCATGAAATTTTTACCCACCTAATAAACACACTGTTTTTTTTCAGTACATCTTGCTATAATGGAACCACATCCAAGATGATATTCTAAACGTGGTAATAGCTCAAACACTAAACTTCTACAGTTATGAGTTTAAAATGTTATATATTTTCTCTTAACAGTCCCATTTCCATGTATAATAGTATTATCTTAAAATATTTTCCACATATTTGTTCTTTTAAAAATAAAGTGCGATTTTTTTGTTTTGTTTTTAAGAAAACTGGAAAGAAAATTCTTTTCCGGCAAGGACAAAGCACAATGAGTACAAGAGGAAACAAATAAAACTGATTCAAGTTCTCTTAAATGCTCAAGCACATCTTGACATGCAGTCAACCCATTGGAAAACCCCATCAGCTTCAAGAAAGCTTAGACACATCAACAGGCTCACTCAAATGCCTCAAATCTGGGATATGCTAAACAAGTCTGATAAAATTGGGTCTAATCTACGTGGTACTCATGACAACAACCAACCCATGCACAGTCCTACCCTAAAACTAAGAAGAAAAAGAGACCTTCAGATACTACAGTAGCAGGCTCTATAAATAGACGGTGGTGTGGTATGAACAGGGGAAGAAAAAAATAATAAGAATAAAAAAAATCTGATGATTGTTAGATCTTAAGAGCTGACCCTAGAGGCCCAGGGAGGATGACCTTAAAATTCTGAAACAATTATTTCATCAGGTAACTGTTCTGAAACATCCACCTCCCACAGAAAGAATATTGCAGACCAATTGTTAACAACCACTACACAAGACTTCTTCTCATCACAAAAGCAAAGATTTTGGTCCTTTTTAGATGGTCAGGAACAACAGCAGCCGCCAAGAGATTTCAACACAAGTAGATCGCTCACCCATGGATCCACAATCCAATTTCTACTCTCAAGAGGAGCAGGTGCTTCACACCAAATCCCAGTCCATCTAAGAATCATTCCCTATGATGAAATGCGAGAGTGTCTACCTTCCCACCAGATGTAGCACCTATTTGAGTTCTCTCCATCCTCTGTTACTGGATGAATCTTGCAAAAGGCTAATCAGACACCATCTCTGGGGAGCAGGTTATGTGACTACAATATCCTGTTCATGCTAACTAGAATGTGCTATCTTTAAAAGTGGAATTAATTTTACAGCCTCTTTCATGGATGTATAACCAGACCTTGGCTCAAATATAGCTATTTTTAAGAGCATGATTTTTTTTGCTCAGAATTTTGAAGCAAAAAATTCATTGGAGTATTACATAGTTTGAAGATTACAAAAATTAACTAAACGTGCACTTGTCCACCTGTGCTAATGTATTAAAACCAGACACATTTGTATCCTTTTGTTTCTCCAATAAAATTGCTACAGATTTTTGAATATTGTTATTTTCTTTCACTCTTGCAGATCAAAAGGAATGTTGTTTTAAAAAAACCTATTGTACATCTATTGTACATCAGACATGATTCACCCTGGTTTAAAAATGTGTAGCTTGACAAATAATGAATTTGTACTTCTATTGGTGTTCTGCAGACAAGAAATCTCTCACTTCATATTTTGCAAAAAACACACAGATTTGTATTTCATAATGCTTTTTAAAACATGAATCAAATCTGAACATTAACTCTCACAAATTATCTTTATCTTAAACTGTTAGCCATTTATTGCAGTCTTCCACACGAAGCTCATTCACTGCATCCTTGTTCTTCCAACCTACCTTCATCAGGTTCACGAGAAATAATTTATATGAAACTAATACACATGTGGTGTCCTATATCTTCATCATTCACTTCTTTCCAATCTGTTATCACCTACAATTTAGCTAATCCAGGCTATTATGTGCTTTATTATGCAAAGAAAAATAAAGAGTCTCTCAGTAGCGGGTAGCACAGCAGAAAACTAATACCACACACATACTCATATACACAATAAAAACTGCCAGTGAAATCCGTCAACCCAGAACTTCTCTCTTTTCAAAGAATGGTTTAGCGGGAAGCAACGTTAGAATAAAAGGAAGCAGAAATATCCACCTTTTAAAGTATATTGGCATTTGTACAGTAATATATTTTCCCGGTTCCTAATCTTTTTGTTTTCTTCTACTGTGACGTTCTCCTTTGTTATATTTTACATGTAAAAACTTCTACCACATTCCTTTGTTGTCTTGCCTTTTTATGTTTTCATTGTCATTTTGTTTTTCTGATTTTACACCTAAACTTTCACATTTTCCTTCTCCTCTTTTCTTGAATTTCAACTCTGAAACAAACTCACTTATCTTTCTGAAAAAATCAGATCTGCTCATTCCCTATCCACTTGCAGCATTACTCTGGAGTGTCACAAACTAGAAACACCAGAGTATTCCAAAAGCACATGATTTTTCCTAAAACTAAAAAAACAGACGAAAAAATTATGCTCTGGGAGAAATCCAGGGTGGTTATTCATTTCCCTTTCATCCATGAGTAGTAGAAAGACATACAAGAATGCTACACGTGCTCTGTAGTGAAAAGATACTTCTGAAAGCTATTAGAGTAAAGCAAAGGGAGAAGGACTGTTTTTCCTGTAGCCCAATGCTCTGCACTCCAAATGGACATCAGTCTCAGGTCCATAAAATACAGTTGCTCAAGTTGTGTAATACAAGGGAAAGAAAGAGAAATCCAAAGAATGATACAAATATAGAAGAGAGATTGCATATGAACTGCATTCAACACTAAGGGTTACTGTAGGAGCACAAAGATGTTCCTTCACCTAGTGCTGCTTTCCCAGTAGAAGCTGTGCATTTCTCATCTCAGCGTCTTGAAAGAAGTCATGATGGTGAATTTGACAAGGAGACATCAAGATTTGTACATAACACTACTTCTGCTTACTGAGCAAGAAAAGTTTATCTGGTTAGGTTATATCATTGCTTTCCCCTTTATAAAAGCATGGAGATGGGAAATTACCTTAAATAAACGATTTAATTATATTTACTAAAAAAAAACCCCCACAACTACTTTTTATTAATGATTTAACTAACAAGGGACCTGATGTTTGTAAAATTCAGCCTCAGTAAATCATTATTTTCATTCCATAAGCATCCATCTGCTAATTCACTGATAGTTCCAGTGATATATTCAATGGAAACAGTATTCTACCTCTAAATTACGTTGCTTTTAGGAAAGAGTAAGGGCAAATGACCTCAGTTCTTTTCTTACTCAAGGAAAAAAAAAAAACACTTGGGTAGGGGGATTGTAACAGCTCTAGATTAAAGAAACTATGAAAGACTTGTATCTTGAGCAATAAATTATTCTTTTACAACAGTAGATGAGATTTTGAAATAAACTTGATAGGTATTTAATTATTTCATACTTGAAAATAATAATTCAGAATAATGCACTTCATCCTTCTACACTGAAATGTACACAGGAAATGACTTGATGATGGCACAGTAATGAAAGCATTCTCTTTTGCATTTCACAATTTAAAAATCACCATAAAGTTATCAATAACATAGAAAAATCTCCTCTATTAGGTCAAGGGCAACATTTGTTCACCTTACTTAAAGATCATTAAAATACATTCTTAATCATAACATGTAGTTCATTACAAATAAAATTGCCTTTGGTTCAATAAAACTAATTAAATGTAAATGGTATTGTTTACTGCTGTATGGATCTTCTGATATAAATCAGCAAGTCACCATTTATTGAAAATTACAGTGACCTCATTGCTGTTAATAAATTTAGTTGATCACACAAGCTGGAGAAGAATGCCCGAAGAATTGTCCCACCTATAACTACGAAACCACAAGAAACCTAATCCAGGTGTTACAATATTTGCTGCTCAGCCATCACTAAATGACTTGTTGAAATTTTAATCCTCTGATCACACTAAGTGCTTCAGGAAGACAACAAAATCTGTACTGATCATCTTGGTGGTGTCATCTCTTCTTTAAGGAAAGCTCTGAAGGTCTGCAGGTCTGTTTATTCTGGGTGTCACAGCGGGTAGGGTTACCATGCTGCTCTGTTGACACGACTGACAGCTCATGCCAACTCAAGATATTTGATGTAAAGGTAGCAAGTAACTAAAGAAATCAAAACGAACTACAATAATGGAGAGTATGTTCTATCAAACGTGAACAAATTGTTTATTATTTTATTTTACAATCAATTTCCACACATTCTCTTAATTATTAAAATTAGACTTTAATATGTAAATATTAAGTCTAAGCTTCAGGTTTGAAAATGGGCTGCAAGCACATGGAGAAGACACCAGGAATTGTGCCCCATGCCCCCCTGTGCACCCTTCTGAACGGGTTCTCTTAAAGGTTCTCTTTATCCCCACCTGAACAGGTTCTCTCTGAAAGAGGGGAGATTTACATTAGATATTAGAAAGAAATTCTTTCCTGTGAGGGTGATGAGGCACTGGAACAGGTTGCCCAGAGAAGCTGTGGCTGCCCCATCCCTGGAGGGGTTCAAGGCCAGGCTGGATGGGGCTTGGAGCAACCTGGTCTGGTGGGAGGTGTCCCTGCCCTGGGTTAGAACGGGATGATCTTTAAGGTCCCTTCCAACCCAAACCATTCTGTGATTCTTTGTGAACAGTCACAGCCAACTGCTGGTTATTGCAAACACAGAAAGTTAACCTCGGAAACCTAACCCATTTTTGGAGCTGCCCGTGCAAACAGGAGCCTTCAACCAAGTTCTTTGAAGCAGAGAAGACGAACAGAACTTCAAATTCTCTGCAGGCACCGATACAGAGTGCTCTACCCATTTTCTCCACCGCCTCTTCCAACCAACCCCAGGTTCGGTCAGTGTGTGATGGGGAGACAACCTGCGACACCCCCTTTTCCAGGGGAGCCGCAAAGCCCCCCCGCAGCCGGAGGGCGGGTCCCCGCCCGCTGTGCCCGCGGCCGCCCGGCAGGTGGCAGCAGCGAGGCACGGCTCACACCGGCCCGGGGGGGGATTTAAGGGCTTGATTTAAAAAAGAAAAAAAAACCAAACACTAAAGCCAAATATTTAGCTAGGTGCTCCCTGAATTGCCGTAGTGTCACCACGTCACTTATTTTTGGGAGGGGGGCACACACGACGCACGTAACGCTAACAGAATGAAAGGAGGGTCACATCCCAGCAGCTCCTTGTAGCAGAAGGAAGGATCACTCCTCAATTCTCCTCGTGTTTTGTAGAGGAAAGGAAACAGGTTGAACCCAGACCGAAGCACAAAGTTCAGCCCTTTTCCAGGCTGCTTCAAACCCCAGCAAGTTTCTGCAACAGTAGTTCTAAGCCTGTCAAAACAATTGTCTAGGTTGGAAGGGACCTTTAAGATCATCCAGTCCAAACCATCAACCTCACTCTGATAAAAACCATCACTAAACCATGTCTCTAAGCACTATGTCAACCCATCTTTTAAATCCCTCCAGGGATGGTGCCTCAACCCCTTCCCTGGGCAGCCCATTCCAAGGCTTAAGAACCCTTTCCATGGAAACATTTTTCCTAATCTCTAATCTGAACCTCCCCTGGCACAACTGGAGGCCATTTTCTCTTGTCCCATCACCTGTGATTCCATATTCACAAATTCTAGTTTTATTACCGTTTAGCCCAATGCTTGACATAGGTGTCAAACTTATTTAATAATAATTTCCTGGAATCTCTGTTATTATATGCCCCTATTACACACTGCACAATAAGTCAGCGAGGTAATCACTGTAAAATAGTGGGGTAATTTTAAAGTCAGGAACAGAAACAAAGTGTAAGGATGTTTCACAAAGCAACACACATTTTTAAGTTAATATCTGGAACGCGGCTTGCCCAATTTCTCAGTTTTATTACGAGAAGATTTAGCACCAGAGGATACTGTAGAAGCCCAGGGTGAGAAAATGTCCTCTTCAAATGGTTTTCTCCAATGATCCTTACTTTTAACCACATTGCTTCAAACTTTTTCCACTGCATGTACAAAAGAGCTTGAATACCGTTTGCTGAGAAAACCTCAACTTTGTATTTTAAGCATCCCTTTTTATTTGAGTGTAAAGTTTCAAAGGGTGCCAAACACTCCCTACATGTTTAAAGCACGTATCCCGTTTCTATTTTTTCCCCAAAACCATTATTTTTACTGTAACTATAATGGAATAATTATGCCCACTCCCTTTTAATTTAACTTAAAAAGATTTAATACATATAGGGCCTATATACAGATAAAGCTTATGAGTCCATTAGGAACTACAAAAACTAGGCTTAGAATAAAGTAATTCCACAATGCTGTTTTTTGTTAGTTTGAAATTCACTGCTTGCTTAGTGTTTCATACTAATCTTCTGAAGCTGTGCATCCACAGAGTTTCTTCAGGTGGCTGACACTCTTGCATATTATTGCCATCCCAATAAAGGTAAAACTGTCTAAATTAAAGAAATACCCATGTCCTTTCCACGGGAACAGTAACAGCCTTCTGGGGTCGTGCTGAGCATTATCCTCTGTGAAGGATGCGGGGATCCCCTAAAAAGGGTTTACATTTGTGTTTGCTCAGCTACCATTCCCCCAAAATAATTCCAACATATGGGGCTTACGAGTAAAGCAGCAAACAGTTTAAGACCAGCTGGGAAGCAGCCATTTAACATTATCTCACTAAAGAACCACCAAGTGCCAATGGTTTGACCAAACCACAACAGTATGGAAACTGGGAAATAGTTTATTTTAGTTGGCAGGAAGCATCAGGGTGAGGTGTCAGCTTAATGCAGACCAAGTCTTGGCTGGCGTGGTTAAACACCAATAACTGCATGAGGCAAGAAAGGGTAGAGGCACATCAACTGCTTGGTGGCTTCCATCTGCTGCTGGTAGCCAGGGAAGGTTTGTTAAGTGTATATAACTCCTTGAGTAACTGCATCTGGTTATTTTTTAAACAAAGGACATCATATAAGAGTTACAGTACAACAATTCCCTGCTCTAAAAAGTCTAGTTCTTCCTGGCAAGGAAGGAAAACTTCAGACATACATTTGGGTTTTTCCAATTAAAAATGTAAATCTTCTTTTCTAAAGTATAGAGAAAATTGTAATTTACTCCAGATTCCATCAGCCTCAGAACACCAAAATTTCCAAGCTCAGAACACCCAAACTATAACCAGCAAACAGTACTCAGATGCAGTGCTCTATATGAAGAGTTGCATTTGCCGAGTGCTTCCAAAACCAAAGAGAAATAAAAAAAATAAGAGCTAAATTAAGCTAAATTAGACACAGTTGCAACTATCTGAAAATCACTATTTAATTGAAAAAAATAAAATCAAAGATATACAATTGACTAGATTTAGTCAAATGCACTCTCAAATGTGGACATAATTTTTTAATTATTTTTTTTTTAGTGAGTAAACACGATAGCCCAATGACTAAATGCTAAAAACTTACAGCAGAGGCATTACTACAAATACTAAATTTAAGTGCAGGTTACAGAATACTTGTTGAAGTCTGTTCTTGCACCAGAACTCCCATCTCGGAGTGTGACTTGGCATCTCTTGTCTGGCATGACCAACCTTCAGTTCCATCCCTCATTCCCAATCCTCTAAATTCAAACCTAGCTATTTTTTCCTTCTCCTGTCACCCATGAAGCCAGTAGCCAGAGCACTATGAAAACTGGAAAAAAAAAATCTCTCCCTTTTGCTAATTTCAGTGTGGCAGCAACTCTGCAATTCTGGAAAAATAACTACAGAAGCCCTGCAAAGATCTGGCAGATAATCTAACAAGAATCTAACACATTTTCTACTGAGATAGCATGCAAACAGTCCTCTTAAGGTATGTCTGCCTTTAATAAAACACCTAAAGCATTTAGTGTCAACACACCAGAAATTCTGTACAGGTAAATTTCCACAAGGTTGGAATGTGAGTATGTTTTCAGAGGAAGTCCCTTAATAGCAAGCCAACTCTCCTGTAAAATAGCAAGCTTCTCCAGTACAAGGGACATAATTCAGCTTCTCATTAAGAAACATTCATACAATTCTACACACATTTTTGTAGATATATGTCTGTTTTGAATGTATGCACACATTTATGTGTCTTTTTCAGGATTTTAATAGTTACCAATTGACATGACACATATGCACTCAAAAAATACACACATTCAGGCAACTTTTGGAGAGCCCTCCTTGCAAGAACTTCCCTACTGCACCCAGTCAGACCAGAAAGCATCTTGACAACAAAAAGCACTTTACCTTCCAAAACCAGACTGCTGTTTCCCAAGGTTACAGGTTAGTGAATAAAGCAACGGTCCCTGAGACAAGAGCAACCTCCACTTGTTGTGTAACACTTGGTTAAAACACTATAACTGCAATACACTTCTGCAGGGTGTGGGGCCCAGTGGGGACCCCAATGACAATGCTTAAGTTGAAAGATAAAAATCCAATTCTGCCTCAGTTTCTTTTCAATGTCAAAACAGGAATATTTGCAAAACCAGCTTCTCATTCAGCACCAGGTGGACTATCCATCTACTATTTATTGCAAAAAACTAAGGCTCTTCTAACAGATGTTTTCCAAGCCTTACAATTGTAACAATCTTTTAGGTAAGAGATCCATCTACTATTTATTGCAAAAAACTAAGACTCTTCTAACAGATGTTTTCCAATCCTTGCAATTGTAACAACCTTTTAGATAAGATATATATATATGCATACACAGAAGATATCTTAAAAACAAACAGATTAAATGCTTACCCCCAAAGCTGGCAATCTTTGCGTGCAACTGACAGCAACCTTCAGTTTCCAGTCTGTTTCTCCATCCAGCTGGTCAGTTCGAATGAAACACGAACCTTGAAGTTATAAAGAGATATCAAACTATTTTTTTTGCTCTCAAAAATTCAGTTTGGATTAAAAAAAATTAGAACAATGAAAATAAAGCAGTTTACAACTGTTTTTAATATAAGGATATATATAGAAAAGGATTCCTATTTCGGAATGTCTGTGTGCTTTCTTCCAGGAATGCTCCAGATATCACACAATGGCACATTTTTTCTGATAAAATTAACAATATGCCTGTTTATCAACAGGGAAGAGATCCTATTTTGTGGGTTTCTTAATGGTCTCTAAACAGGTTTCTAAATATTATCAACATGAGATACAACTTCACTGGCCGAAACTGAAACAGGTTGTTGTGTTTTTTGTTTGTTTTTTTTCTGTTTAGAATTGTGCCACTTGTACAATTCCAACACAACAGAATACTAGATTGACGTCTGTGATTTTTGTCTCTCTCTGCTGGTCTGACATCACAAACTTCCACTGCTTAGAGATTCCTGGCTTCTCTGAAAGAATTTTTTAAAAATAAATCCTTAAGATGGATAACATTCAAAACAATACGGGTCCCAATGTATTACACTTAAAAGAAGCAATTTTTAATCATCTGTAACTGTCAGGAATCAAGGCTGAAGAACCTGTTAACACAGGCACAGACTTAAGATACGAGGGAAACTGAAGATACAGGCTGATAGATACTGAAGAGAATGAGAATGAAGAGAATTAAGAGAGAAGACGAGTACTCAGAAAGCAAAAAACTGAGAGCAGAGCCTCCCCCCACCCCAGTAACTAATTTGATGGGTATCATCAAGTCTGGAGTATTACATAGGTTACTAATGTAAGATTCAAAAAAGACTGCACTAGAACATTGCAAATCTATTAAAAACATATACAAGTAGCTGCAAGTTCCATCTAGACTGAAGCCTTTAAAAAAGGAGGTAAAATTTTACCAATACTCTTCATAGTTGCTAAAGAAACCTTAAATATTTCTGAAGGAATAATTACAACTTCCATTACGCTCCAGCCTAACAAGTCTATACGCTATTGATACTGTGTGCCACAGGTAGGAGATAAAAACAGATTTTTCTAGTTATTTGTAAATTCTAAAGAATGCATCTAGACATACATGCATATATATACACCGATAACACTCTCTAGATTTCAACCAATCCAATAAAAACTAACAAAGTAGTTTCATCATTAGAAGTCATATAGTAACAATTAAAGTGAAGGAAATGGTGGCAAAGGAGTTGATCCAGGTTTGAGTCTTCTTGCATAGACAAGAAGACAATGTGTTAGAAGCTTTGAATCTAATATGCAACACATCAAGAAAGGGTACCTACCAGTGAACACAAAATTAAGAGTGCCTTTTATAGGACACGTGGACCCTTACGTAAGTAAAATCTAGCAGAACCCAATGTTTTATTCATCAGGGCCTGTAAATTAAGGAGTTCAATGAGCTAACTGTCTGAATGGACATGCTTGAGAAGCCACCTAAAACTATATCTGACTAGAAGGTAGCATTTTTGAAAGAAGTTTACAAGCCTTCAACTGTATTTATATTAAGTGCATAGTAAGTAAACTAATCTGTAAATGTTAATATAAACAGCTCTCAGAACACATTATCACAACTGTATTTCACCCAAAGTTCAGAACTGTAAGCTGCAAAGCTGTATCTAAAGTTCTTGAAAGCGGATTTTAAATTCTTGTCAGGATTCTTTATGGATTTTCTTCTAAAAATGAAACATTATAAAGCATTTTTTTGAAGAGGCCAGTGATATACATCACATTATAATTAAGGGTGAGGTACCTAGGAACACCAAGAAATACCACGGTTTTACCTCACTTTCTACCCATGGCATAGATGAGCCTACTTTCCATCATACTTTTCCTGTACAAGACTTTTCATGGTTCTCTTTACCCTTCCTGTCAATGGTTGCTCTCTTCCATCAATTTCATTTAGAATTATACTATAGATCAATGCAGTTCAAGACCAGTGTGGCTCCTGTGAATGGTTGACTGCACATATATTCATTTAATAGAGCTCACACTATGACATGTATTGGCCAGCTGCATTTCCTCTCCACTTCAGCAGTTAATTTCATCAATAACTTATCTCATAGCCTGTTTCCCTTTTATCCAGAAAAAGGGACGGCTTTCTGCCAAGTCAGCTTTCAATAGTGATCACAACAGCAAAACCGAAACAATACAATCCTCTACTTCAAATACTGCAGCAGATTTCACCAAGTAGTTTTAATCATACTATCAGATACTATTTTTAAACCTGGTTTAGCTAAACTATAAACATGGGAGATTAAACATGTAATTAGAAAAATGTATAAAAGCAACTCTTCAGCGACGCCAAGCCCCTGGACCTGTAAAAAACTAAATATCCCCCACTGTGTATTGCATGGGAGCCACATGTACTTCACCTTTGGAAGGTTTTTGAATCAGCAGTACATAAAATTTCTAAAAATCAAAAGTCTTCTGAAAAAACAGCCATTGTAACTGCTCCATTTTTAAATGCTTGTAAGCATTGCCCCCCCAACACAAAATTTAAGAAGTAACAAAAACCAAAACAACACTAAATGTAGAAAAAAAAGTGTCATCTACTTTAACAGAATGCTTTATGAATATGACTTGCCAGGAAAAAAACATCAAGAATTTCTATTCCCTCTGAATTCAGTGATAACTCTTGAACCTGACAGTTCTTTTAAACCACACAAAGAATCAAAGTTATTTTAAGTTCTGTGCAGCTTAAAGGAAAAAGTCATTAAGTATTTTAAATATTTCCCAATCAAAGCACAGCTGTCTGAAAAAAAAAATCCACATTGAACATACACATTTTCATAAAACTACATAAAACAGGGAATTAATAAAATTAAACTTTTTACTTCATGTATTGAGGGCACTCAGATTCTCATTGCCTGTAACAATACATGTTTATTTGAGATTAGTGGACAAAGTTGAGTATTGTGAACATGTCTGACATTTCTGTCTACAGTGAAAATTTTGGAATGATCCGAATTAAAATTTCAGGGTTGACAAGGAAATTAGACAGGGTTTAAGAGTTTAATCATGTATCAACAGTGATGCAAATTTCATGTGAGCACATTTAAACTGATTTACAGGTATGTAATATTCATTTAGCCTAATCAGTTGAAGACAGTCATAAATCAATTTAAAGCGTGTCCAGGAAAGATGCTGCCCAACTGCAACTGAACTGATTTTTTAAAAATCATTTTAGTTTAAATCTGTGAAACTTGCATGCTTAGGGAAGTCCTTGCACTACAATTCCATTTTTCTGTGTTTTAGCGAAAGCTCAACTATTTAAGGCCTGTCCAGAATTTATCCAAAAAATGCTATTCTGCGTAAAAGCAGCACCTGCGATACGAAGGCTGACCAACATTATAAGAAGCTGAAGTATCTATGTATCTTTAAAATATAAGGATACACTGGTAATTATTAACAGACTTCTTGTTTATGGTTATTTGAGATACTGTGGATAAAAAAAAGCAACTCTTTTTTTTGAAAACTATTTTGTGTGTTAATAGAATATTGAAGAAAAATAACATTTATTTCAGTAGCTTTTCCCATGTTTTGAAATAGAGATATAAAAGCTCATCTATGAAGGCACTAATTTAGGGCCATGATATGCCTGGCCTAGATTTGTCAAACAAAGATACTGTGCCCAATACAGAGTAAGCAGGAAGAATCCTACTTACTCAGTGTGTGCTGGACTTTAGGTTTTATTCAGAACATACATGCAGGACATGTATATGTCAAATGTGCCTGGGAATGGTTTACACTTACACATGCATCAGTGACCTCTTTTATGGGCCTGCCCTTCTCTAGAAATCCTGAAGAAAAAGGTCCTGAACAAAAATTTTTGAACTAAATGCAGGTTGTGCTTGGAAAATGCTGGCCATATTTTAGCCTTAAAGTGAGAGAGGGGAAAAAAAAAATAAGATAAAAAAATCCCCCCAAACCAGAAAGGGAAGCTTCTTGAAGAAGCAGAAACCAGTTATATCATAAGCATTCTTTTAATACTGTGCATCATCAGATAGCCAAATCTTGCATTTTTTTAATACTACCAAACTTAATATTCATATTTTATGCATTGTTTTCTTTATGTGTAGATATCTTTAATTTGCCTGAACTTGTGCTACCACTAAGTGCTTAAAATTCATGTTTATATGCTCAACTTCTGAGTATTAATTACAGTTTTTAATACAGGCTTCTGAAAACAAGCTATTACTTGGGATTACTTATTTTCTTAAATGTATCCTAGCTTATAGGGTTTTTAAAGTCACTCAGAAGAGAGAAATTGTTGTATATTAGTTATTTATTCCTATTTCATTTGGAAATGGTGTTTCCGATAAGTAGAAATATGGAAAGTTTCTCCTTAGAACAATTAGTTCACCTTAGAACAATTACTATTCAGCCCATTTATCAAGCTGTTTTTAAAGAACGTGTAGTTAACACAAGAAACCCCAAAAAGCAATATTGACAGTAAAGTGCAATCTACTTTGCAAAAGGAAAATAATTTAAATTATTCTATATAAAATTGCATCACCCGATTCTAACGGAAGGTTATAATGAAGAAAAAAAAAAAAATCATTCAAATGATCTGAATTACATTGAGATTTAATATTTGAAATAACAGTGGAAAACAAAAGTTCAACTAGCCAACAGAAGTTGGTTTAGTTTGCTGCAGAAATAAAACTGCGTGTCATTTGTAGCATCTCCTGTGTCATATATGCATTCCTGTGTATTACATACATTGTTCTTTCACAGATGTTTTAGGCAAAGGCTGTTTAGTAGGAGACTGCAACAGAACTTTTCCTCGTAGCCTCATAGTGTCCTACAATAATCAGACAGAAGCAGGATGTCCTACCAGTTATACAAATACGGTCTCATGGTCTTTGTTAGACAGTAATACTCTTCAATAATCCAAGACTGCATAATTGAATCCCAATACCTCAAAACGCACACATCAACTCACTGAACTTCCCTGCAAATCAGACAAGTTTCTTGTGGAATTAAGATGG
The DNA here is from genome assembly GCF_001431845.1 of Calidris pugnax. Classification (NCBI taxonomy): domain Eukaryota; kingdom Metazoa; phylum Chordata; class Aves; order Charadriiformes; family Scolopacidae; genus Calidris; species Calidris pugnax. The sequence goes on along the minus strand of NW_015090830.1, from coordinate 25,371,127 downwards.
TTTTCTTGCTGTAAGAAACTAAACTACCCCACTTATCCTGTATCCAGAACTTAATTTTCATTTCCCCACTCCCAGTTCCCAGCCTGGAAGAAGGATCTGAGAAAGTCCCATTCTCTGGAGATCTTCCATGACCTGCCTGGATGCCGTCCTGAGTAATGTGCTTTATAGGTAACCCTGCAGGGGAGTTGGACTAGATGGTCTCTAGAGGTCCCTTCCAACTCTGACAATCCCACAAAAGCAGCTTTAAGTCATGAGGTGAGATGGAAGAGAGAGGATTCTGAATTCAGGGGAAAAAAAAAACCCTAAGGAATAACATATTCTGACTAGCATTAAAAAATGACAAAGTGAATGACACATCATTATAAAAATAATTTTACACTTCTGTCCTTCACTTTTTCTGCTCTTAGTTTGAGCAATCACTTACAGCAGATCTTGTCTTCAATTACACATATTTAATCAGCATTTTACGAGTGAAATTATTTTTAAAAAGATTTCCATTTTTAGATTTCACAAGTACATTCAAATGCCTTCCACAAAGCCTTAACAGTCAACCCACACAGAGTGTTTGTTACAAACGTCAGTATACACAGAAAAGAATAGTATATAAGAACTCAATCAACAACACAGAAGTTCTGAAAACCGTGTTTAACTTTGACTTGGATAACATTTAAGTTAACAGATTTCTGCTTGCAATTTTTTTGCCAAATATCAGTAAGCTTAAAAAAAAACAAAAACAAAAACAAAAAGACTTGCCAGTAAGCACTAAAGAGAACTTACAGGTACAATTCAAATATGCCATTGTACACATTTTAATGTTATACTGTGCTGAAGATACACCAGAGGGAATAAACTAGAATTTATTTGTGTATAGGATATGTAGGAATATGCATATTTTACAAGCATATTGAAGACCAAGCATCCCAGTCTTGAAAAGGTATTGTTTTGTCTGCATAAATGCAGGGTTGAATTCCACACTCCATTACAGATATAGCATTGAAAAACAACTGTAGAACGTGTGCACTTAAATTAGTCTAAAAAAACCCCTGTAAAATTAAATTACATTTACTTTCTATAATATGTAACTGATAAGAATTCATGTAAGTTATTCCCTAACAGGATAATGCTAAACCACCACTACACGTCTGGGTTCTTCTCAGTTAAATCTAAATAAATAAAATTATGTCTGCCTTCTCTCTCAAGAGCTGTATCCAATGAATTTTTTACAAATGAGAACAACAGCTACAACTAATGCCTTTCAAGCCTCAGCAAAACTGAATTATTAAATCTGTCTGCCTATATCCTATTACAGCCTACTTATGAATACTTGATTTTATTTTGTATAATTGACAACAGTTGTCACGAAAGGAAGGTTTTAACGGCAATCAAATTAAGATCAACCAGTATAAGTGTCACAGTGAAGAGCCTGCATCAAGTGTTGATGAATTAATTGATGGGTCACTGGGAAACAGGGCACGTGGAACCGCGGTGTCATAAACAGCTATATATTGTTTGGTAATATTACCAGCCCTCCTGTTTTAAGTCAAAAGCATTGAAAAAGATGGGTTACTAGAATATACCCAACAAAAGAAAAATGGACTTTGACTTCGCACACCTAACACCAGATCATTTACGAACAACTTAAGTAATATAAATGATTTAAAAATTAAGTGACTATGTGCATGAAAATTTTAAACTGATGACAAGATGAATAGCAGCACCAAGATGACACGTTGGAGCACTGAGTTTCATTTACCACTAAACAAGAAGCTTTCAATCATGATAGCTTCTAAGGAGGAAAAAAAACCCAAGACACCTGAAACGTCCCAAACAGTTAAGCTACAATGCCATCACATAGGATGCAATCGAAAAATGTAGTGGCATTTATACAAGACTGATTAAATTAGTTTTAAAGCATTAATTTCTCTTAAGACCATGAAAGAACTGTGTGTACTTGAGATATTTGATCTGAATTAAGAAACCGATGAAGCAATTGATTAATTGGAATTTAAGCCATCAGTCACTGGATCCATCAACAGATTCATTTACATTCTAAACAATCAGCTGATGGTCTTATAGGATACCATGTATTAATACACAGTCAATATGATACCCCCAAACTCATCACAGCTCCTTATTGACAAGCACACAGATGCTTTTAATCCAAGCTTGATCACACTGCATCTTTTTTGAATTGCCATATTGATTCAGTACGCTTTAGGAATTTTTATCTCTATTTTTATTAAAAACATTATGGAATTCAATGTCCCAAGGTAAAGAAAAAAAAAAAAAAAGCATCTACAGTCATACTGTCATACTCACATTCTCAAATTTTGACTTACTGATTTATATTATTTTGACACATGCAGAAGGATACCCAAAAAGCATTAATTTATCTTTTCCATTTGATAGGATTCGATGCACCACTTTGCTCCATCATTCTTCTGATGTACACTAGTAATCTCTTTTTGGAGAAACCCAGTGATACAGAAAAAACTTACTGTGAATTATTTACATCTTCAGTTTAATGACTAAATCAAAAACTCTGCCATACAGAATGCTTAGAACACTGAAAAAAATTCTCAATTTTAAGATCGAAAGAAGGTGAAGGGGATCAGAATCCCACTTTGAAATGGTATGAAAATCAGTGCTGTACTTGGCAGATGTCAGCTTTACCATTACATTTTATACAATTACCAGAGTATTCTTCAGACACTACTCCCTGTTCGTTCATTTGCTTAGTCTGCTATTTTAGCTGTCTTTAACATTTAAAACTGGAATAACCTATGGTGATCTGTCCCATGAACAATCCAAACACACTGCCTGATTAAAATCCAAGAATCCTGAGAATATTTTCAGCCTGGACACACTGCCTGATTAAAATCCAAGAATCCTAAGAATATTTTCAGCCTCATTCATTTGCAAACCAATTTTACTCACGTCTTCAACATACCAATCATATTTACTACATATGTTAGCATTAGAAGCATGCTTCTCAACAAGCAGTAGATGGTACATCTTCCTTCAAATTAATCAAGGATGAAAATATTTTCCAGAAGAAATAATTGTAACACAGTAGGAGAAAAACCCTACCTAGTATAACCCACTACAACAAGCTGATTTCACTGAGATAACAGACTACACTTTGATACATTAAGATTGATTTGAGGATCATTTCTAAATTTTTAGTGATACAACTTCAGGTCTGTTTCAAGATCGCTCCTCATTAGACCCAATAACAGAACTTTATAGACTATGCAGAAATTCCTTTATCATAATAAAGATGAGGATCACCAAGAGACATTTTCCAACCTTTTCAAAGAATTACCAAGTTAACATTAACAGCTTGCCTAGCAAAGCCTTCAGGTAAGAAAAGAAAAAACACCCTTAAAGAATCTAACAGAAAAGAAATGTGACTATCTCTAAAAAACCATAACGCATGGCATCAATATTATGCACGGATACTTTACAGGAAGCAGATTATAAACTACTTCTATGCAATGAATTCTTGAACATGCACGGATACTTTACAGGAAGCAGATTATATACTTCTATGCAATGAATTCTTGAACCTAACTTCTGCAAGAGTAATTTCTTTGTCTTTTCTTTTCAAAGCCTTTGACAACATATCCACAGTCTAACGGTTATAAATATACATGTAGCTTGTTTACCTGACTTGGCCTGCCTCTCAAATCGACTTTGATGATTCACACCTTCCACTTTTCTAAGCTGTTTCCCAAAACTGGGGGAATTGTTTGAGATTTCAAGATATTCAGGCTGCTACTCCAAGCCACTAAATGCCCTGAAATTCTAGGGGAAATGCATTATCACCGGACAGTGGGAACTGACAAATTTAGCTCTAACACAATACATAGCCTCTTTACAGATCAACGTTTTCAACTCCGACTAGTCTTCTTTTTTTTAAATACGAAAAATAAATTAGTAAAATATTTCTTTGTTACTGCTTATTGGTCTTCTTTTTTTTAAATACGAAAAATAAATAAGTAGTAAAATATTTCTTTGTTACTGCTTCTTTTGCTGCAAATCTAAAGACAGACATGCTTAGTGCTAGTCACCAAAGTCTGCATAGAAAATAAAAGAAAATAATTAGGGAATAAAATATATGATCATGCTTTCTTATAACCTTTTACTGTGTAATTTTACATCAATAATCCAGAGAGTAATACTATTAGGAGCTTAATGCCTGTTGAGACCTCCTCCTTCACCACATAACACTCACGCTATCTGACTAGATCTTAAACAAGCAGCTGATCCCATAGAATCAGTATTACTCAGTGGCTTAATGTAGATACCAAAACATTTCAAGCCCGAGTTAAATCAAATGTTAAAAACGGAATAGGAACTGAAGTATAGAAACAGATTAAAGTAGTTTGGACAGATTGTTGGCAGCCACTCATGCCCTGAAGATAAACTTTTATCTGGCCGTATGTGCAAAACTTAACTCTACTCATTTATCATTCTCTATAGCAATAGATTTTCAAAGCATTTTAGTTCCCAGACAGGTAAGTTTTATAACACTTGTTTTCTAAACATAATAGAAAATTCCAGGGTGTGTGACAAATGCAACTCCTTTAGCCTTCTTTTTCTGCAGTAGTTGGTTTCATAAAGAGATAAAATGTTACATCAGTTGCGCACCAGAATTCCAAACTGACGTTATTTCCTCTGGTTTGATTTTTCCAATATCTGAAGTTTCAGAACAGGCTGGACCCAGACAATTAAGCTGTTTGTGGAACACTTATTCTGACCTGCCCAGAATTAATAGATACTACTTGCATCACCTTTATTATATTTTTACCTTGAAGTGATTTTGGGGTAAAACACATGTTCTACTAATACTTGCATTTTCAGATCCACTAAACTAGACCTTTTAAACACATAAAACATACTTGCCAGCACAATGCTGTTTTTCTGTGGAGAAATGCTTAAGAATTCATCATTTTCAAAATAACTGTTTCCTTCAATTAGTGAACTTTGTGTGAGAAGGTAGACTTTGGAGTAAGCATTTACTAGTTTACTTGGAGCTCCTTCTAACAGCCAATCAAGCTAAATGAACGATGACTGAGCTTTTCCTTTCACTGCACAGTTTATGCCAGTAAAATGGTTAAAGTTTTTAAAAAACATCACATCTGAGGCTAGAAATTAATTGTTACAAAGCCTCAAAAGAAAAATTATTTTCCTTTCACTCATACTACTGTTGTTAAAATAATTACAAGTAAAGAATCCTGAAAACTCCTAACTACAAATTTTAAAACAAGGGAGATTGCTCTTTTTGTTAGAATTCTGAAACATATACACATGTTTGCAACTAATTATTTATGCCTGAGTAAATACACCATTTTTAAGGAGTTTCATATGTGCAATTCAAGAAACTAATCTATGCAATAGATGTCCAGAGGGACCTCAACAGGCTGGAGAAGCAGGTGACAAGAGCCTCGAGGTTCAACAATACACGGTACAAAATCCTGTGCTTGTGTATATTCACCAGTATGTGCTGGGGGCCACCCAGCTGGAAAGGAGCTTGGCAGAAAAGGACCTGGGGCCTTGGTGGACACCAGGTTGAACATGAGCCAGCAGCAGAGAAGGCCACCAGTATCCTGGGCTGCATTAGGCAAAGCAAGTGGACACCAGGTTGAACATGAGCCAGCAGCAGAGAAGGCCACCAGTATCCTGGGCTGCATTAGGCAAAGCAACAGGTTGAGGGAGGAGATCCTTCCCCTCTGCTCAGCGACTAATCTATGCAATAGATGTCCAGAGGGACCTCAACAGGCTGGAGAAGCAGGTGACAAGAGCCTCGAGGTTCAACAATACACGGTACAAAATCCTGTGCTTGTGTATATTCACCAGTATGTGCTGGGGGCCACCCAGCTGGAAAGGAGCTTGGCAGAAAAGGACCTGGGGCCTTGGTGGACACCAGGTTGAACATGAGCCAGCAGCAGAGAAGGCCACCAGTATCCTGGGCTGCATTAGGCAAAGCGTTGCCAGCAGGTTGAGGGAGGAGATCCTTCCCCTTTGCTCAGCGCTGGTGTGGCCACAGCTGGAGTCCCGTGTCCAGTTGTGGGCTTCCCAGTACAACAGAGAGATGGGCATACTGGAAAAGATCCAACTGAGGGCCACAAAGATGCTGGCCTCACATAAGAGGAAAGTCTGAGAAAGCTGGAACTGCTCATCCTGGAGAAGACAAGGCTGAGGAAGGATCCTATTAAGTCTGTAAATACCTGGAGGGAGGGTGCAAAGACTGAGCCAGGCTCTTTTCAGCGACAGGACGAGAGACAATGGGCACAAACTGAAACAAAGGAGATTCCCTCTGAAGGTTAGGTAACAAATTATTAGTTTTTAAACTGTGAGGTTAACTGAGCACTGGCACAGCTTGCCCAGAGAAAAGTGTGGAATTTCCCTCCTTGGAGATATTCAAAAGCTGTCAGGACATGGTCCTGGGCAATCAGCTCTAGGTGGCCCTGCTTGAGCAATGGTGTTGGACCAGATGATATCTGAAGATCCCCTTTAACCTCAACCTTTCTGTGATTCTGAGGTACTATCTAAAGTACTCACACAGATAGGACCAGAACAATGTAACGCAGGTCTGAAAAATACCAGATGTAACAACCATACAACTGGCACCACCTCGCAAGGAATTGCTGGTTTTTTTACAATCAAAGGATCTAAATACCTGGAGGGAGGGTGCAAAGACTGAGCCAGGCTCTTTTCAGCGACAGGACGAGAGACAATGGGCACAAACTGAAACAAAGGAGATTCCCTCTGAAGGTTAGGTAACAAATTATTAGTTTTTAAACTGTGAGGTTAACTGAGCACTGGCACAGCTTGCCCAGAGAAAAGTGTGGAATTTCCCTCCTTGGAGATATTCAAAAGTTGTCAGGACATGGTCCTGGGCAATCAGCTCTAGGTGGCCCTGCTTGAGCAAAGGTGTTGGACCAGATGATATCTGAAGATGCCCTTTAACCTCAACCTTTCTGTGATTCTGAGGTACTATCTAAAGTACTCACACAGATACGACCAGAACTAGTAACGCAGGTCTGAAAAATACCAGATGTAACAACCGTACAACTAGCACCACCTTGCAAGAAATTGCTGGTTTTTTTACGATCAAAGGATTGTGAGAATTTGTAAATGATGATTTCCCATTTCCCTGTTGCTTCCATTGTTAGCTGCAGTGGTAGACATTCAGAATTTTCAGAATGTCCACACCAGTAAATTACTATATACTGGGTTTAAAGACATACAAGAATGAAATAGTTTTGTGACGATGATTTGTGCATGACAGCATACTTGCAGCAGTGGAACTGGTCAGCCAGTGGGAGTTGCTCCCTCTAGGGTATCACCTCTAACAATACAAAAGAAAAAAAATAGTCTTTTATCGATTTGGTAGCTGCTGAGAAGTCTACAGCAGGTGATGTGTTAAAATGCATTCATGGACCTTATTTTACTAGACTTCTACATTTACAGTTTCCACAAACTTTTACAAGTTTGTTAGAAGAGGAATATCTTAACGCAGTACTCTGTCTCTTGGGAAAACTATTTTTTTTCCAGAAGCAGTGTCTGCTATTTTACATAGAATCAAGGATCTGCCAAAAATTCTAACTCTGTGCAAAAGACACATGTACAAGGCTCAAATACCATAGGTCAAGGAAGTTGAAATAGACCAGTTTAAAGCACTTCCACTTTACCCTTTTTGAGTTCAGTTTCTACCAAAAAAGGCTGAAGAGAAAACCCAGCTCTACTTTTCACACCATCACAAAGCATTATCGGTGACAAGGGGAACCTCAGGAAAACAAAGAGAAGGGTTTAACCAAGATTAATCAGCTCTCATCCTCCTAAAAAGCTACTAATAAAACCCAATATCATAACAGTGCTGTGATTAGTCTGTTACAGGCCTGAATAGTTAGCAGCAGTACAGAATACAAACAATTTTTCGTGGTCCTAGTGTCTATGGAGCATGTCACAAACCCAAAAGGTAGTTATCCCTTGGCTCTTCCAGCTGCAGAGGCCTTAGCAACTGTTGTTAAAATAATTACAAGTAAAGAATCCTGAAAACTCCTAACTACAAATTTTAAAACAAGGGAGATTGCTCTTTTTGTTAGAATTCTGAAACATATACACATGTTTGCAACTAATTATTTATGCCTGAGTAAATACACCATTTTTAAGGAGTTTCATATGTGCAATTCAAGAAACTAATCTATGCAATAGATGTCCAGAGGGACCTCAACAGGCTGGAGAAGCAGGTGACAAGAGCCTCGAGGTTCAACAATACACGGTACAAAATCCTGTGCTTGTGTATATTCACCAGTATGTGCTGGGGGCCACCCAGCTGGAAAGGAGCTTGGCAGAAAAGGACCTGGGGCCTTGGTGGACACCAGGTTGAACATGAGCCAGCAGCAGAGAAGGCCACCAGTATCCTGGGCTGCATTAGGCAAAGCGTTGCCAGCAGGTTGAGGGAGGAGATCCTTCCCCTTTGCTCAGCGCTGGTGTGGCCACAGCTGGAGTCCCGTGTCCAGTTGTGGGCTTCCCAGTACAACAGAGAGATGGGCATACTGGAAAAGATCCAACTGAGGGCCACAAAGATGCTGGCCTCACATAAGAGGAAAGTCTGAGAAAGCTGGAACTGCTCATCCTGGAGAAGACAAGGCTCAGGAAGGATCCTATTAAGTCTGTAAATACCTGGAGGGAGGGTGCAAAGACTGAGCCAGGCTCTTTTCAGCGACAGGACGAGAGACAATGGGCACAAACTGAAACAAAGGAGATTCCCTCTGAAGGTTAGGTAACAAATTATTAGTTTTTAAACTGTGAGGTTAACTGAGCACTGGCACAGCTTGCCCAGAGAAAAGTGTGGAATTTCCCTCCTTGGAGATATTCAAAAGTTGTCAGGACATGGTCCTGGGCAATCAGCTCTAGGTGGCCCTGCTTGAGCAAAGGTGTTGGACCAGATGATATCTGAAGATGCCCTTTAACCTCAACCTTTCTGTGATTCTGAGGTACTATCTAAAGTACTCACACAGATACGACCAGAACTAGTAACGCAGGTCTGAAAAATACCAGATGTAACAACCGTACAACTAGCACCACCTTGCAAGAAATTGCTGGTTTTTTTACGATCAAAGGATTGTGAGAATTTGTAAATGATGATTTCCCATTTCCCTGTTGCTTCCATTGTTAGCTGCAGTGGTAGACATTCAGAATTTTCAGAATGTCCACACCAGTAAATTACTATATACTGGGTTTAAAGACATACAAGAATGAAATAGTTTTGTGATGATGATTTGTGCATGACAGCATACTTGCAGCAGTGGAACTGGTCAGTCAGTGGGAGTTGCTCCCTCTAGGGTATCACCTCTAACAATATAAAAGAAAAAAAATAGTCTTTTACTGATTTGGTAGCTGCTGAGAAGTCCACAGCAGGTGGTGTGTTAAAATGCATTCATGGACCTTATTTTACTAGACTTCTACATTTACAGTTTCCACAAACTTTTACAAGTTTGTTAGAAGAGGAATATCTTAACGCAGTACTCTGTCTCTTGGGAAAACTATTTTTTTTCCAGAAGCAGTGTCTGCTATTTTACATAGAATCAAGGATCTGCCAAAAATTCTAACTCTGTGCAAAAGACACATGTACAAGGCTCAAATACCATAGGTCAAGGAAGTTGAAATAGACCAGTTTAAAGCACTTCCACTTTACCCTTTTTGAGTTCAGTTTCTACCAAAAAAGGCTGAAGAGAAAACCCAGCTCTACTTTTCACACCATCACAAAGCATTATCGGTGACAAGGGGAACCTCAGGAAAACAAAGAGAAGGGTTTAACCAAGATTAATCAGCTCTCATCCTCCTAAAAAGCTACTAATAAAACCCAATATCATAACAGTGCTGTGATTAGTCTGTTACAGGCCTGAATAGTTAGCAGCAGTACAGAATACAAACAATTTTTCGTGGTCCTAGTGTCTATGGAGCATGTCACAAACCCAAAAGGTAGTTATCCCTTGGCTCTTCCAGCTGCAGAGGCCTTAGCAAATAACTCCAGTATTTGTACTATTTCCATATACAATACTATTTTGCCATGCCATGTTTCTCCCACTAACGTTCAGCTTGTTGCCAAATTTCAACCAAGAATGGCAGACCAAAGATCTCAAGGTTATGAAATTCCTGGAATTTTTGTGGAAAAAATGAGGATGAAAGAGCCACATGAACAGGAGAAAAGCCAAGCTGTTAGCTCCAGCAGCATCTGTTCCAGGAGCTAGCAAAAATGGATAGCAAAAAATCAGCATGTGCTTAGCTCAGAACCAGGCACTGCACATGTCAGCCTTTGCCCCATGAATAGTAAGAATCTGAAGTTACCGGAGGTAGGTAAATGAAACGTTTGAAGGAAAAAAAAAAATTAAGCTTCATATATTCTTTTTTGACACTCTAGCCACCCTATCAAATTTGTGTTCCTCAGAATTTTACATATGAAAGTTAACAGAGCACAAATATTCCAGAGATACTAAGTCTTAAAATGCACCAGCTGTTTATGAAGGACCAGTTCCAGTCCTTGTCAGAACACCGTGTGTCAGCAAAGCAGTACCTGACCTGGAGCAGAAGCTGGTCACTGAACCAAGGCACAACCAAGGTACTAACACAAGGCACCACTAAGGTGGAGAAAAAGGACTTCACCTTCGAGAAGGAAAGAGTTTATATTTGAAATTTTTCTTCTTTTACAAACAGCATCTTTGATTATACTCCTGTAATGCCGAACTCATTAACACCTGCTTCACTTGGTGGTTCCTGTGGACATCATAAAGTTATACAATGAAGTCTGTCTAGCTCTTGATCTATGATTGATATGGTATCTAGACAAAAAAAAAAAAAAATGTAGAGAGCATGCCAAGCAATTAAAAAAAAAAAAACTTGAAAACTACGTTAAAGGCCACTTAGGATCTAACTTAATTTCAGTAAGGAAGCTTTCTGTTGGTGTAACACAGATCTTTCCTACATTTGCATAACAGCTTTCCGCTAAGGTAGTCAGTTGGTTTTGGCACGATGCCTGCTTATAATCCAAATGAAAATAACCTTTAAACCATCTTTTGCAGCCGGATCAGCATGAATATTTCCTTTAATCTGGTGGAAGGCTGATAAGTGGGACAAATCTTCCAAATTGCTTGCCGTTTCTGCCATTAAGTAATGAGCAAAACCGAGATTCAGCCTTAAGCTTCCCCTCCTCTCCTTTTAAATATATGTATATATAAGCCCAAATATTATTGCAGAGTTTTTTTGCTCTTAATTTCTTTTTCCATTTTTTTTTTTAATTTATTTTTGAAGCCTATGAAGGTCTTGTGGAAACCTCTGTTATATGGAGAGGCTGACAGAAGCAAAGAATTCACATCTGAAGAGTGATTTCCACCTGCTCCATCCTTCTGGGAAGTAACCCTAACTCTAAGCTCAAACAGCCATCTAGCTGCCTCCCTTCATGAAAGAGAGGAATACCAGTGTTACGGACTGTCAAACCTGAATACAAAAGAAAGGACCACCTACATTAGTCTCTAGACTAGCTTCTACAAAAGTCTGATTGAAAAAAACCCAAAAAACCCCATAGGAATCTTAGAAGTTAGATACATGTACACAATCAGCATTAAGTGATCGTATCAGATTATACGAAGATCATTCGAGCTAGAAGACAATGTATAAGAATTTACTTTTATCAAAATAAGCTTGATTTCCTAAATTTCAGCTTCTGCTATGCAGAGTTAAAAGTACCCTAAAAAACCCTCAAGATTCTTAAAAGTGCATTTGGGGTGGGCAGAAAGTGGAAGGGGAGGAAAACAAGCATATGCCAACTGTCTCATTTCTTTCATGGCACCACACTCGCGTTAAAAAAAATCATAGAACAGTTTTAGGCTGAACTTTGTGAACTACCCATTTACAACTCAAACTGCTTCTTTCTTGACTGAAGACATAGGTTATTGCAGTGCTGCAGACTACATTAATACATACTGTAAATATTGAAGTTGGAAAACAGTACTTTGCCCCAAAAGCAGCTTATAGGTGGGCTGGATTTTACGATTAGTTCAAATGCTTTGCTTTACTCTTTATAGATTTATAGCAACAAGCTATAGTTAAACGGTTTTATTGCACAGAAGATAAAATAAAATTACATATAGAACATAAAACCTTGTAAAACACATTAGTTTTTGCAAAGTACTTAAAGTGTCAATTATAAATTAAACCATAAATCAGTCAAAACTGCAACATCCAGGAAGAAACAATTACAGATGCAAGTGTTCACTCTTTAGTCAAAAAACTATTACTGCCATATGCTTGAAGTTCAGGGAATTCATTTTTTTGTGGGTTTTTTTTGTTTTGTTTAAAAAGAAGTGCAACACCAATATAACTAGTTAACCTTTTGCATGCTTATAGGAAGTGCATTTTCAACGTTAAAAATCACATTCCATGTGCAGTAAAAAAAAAATAATTATATGCTAACGATGGGAAGATTTTGCTCAATTTGCTCTTTACTCACTTTACATTATGAAGAATATTTACACAGTAGGTACACAACTCCTTCAAAGTGCTCACAAGCATTTTTCCATAATTGATATGAAAAGTTTATTGTTTCAACATGATAAACTTTTAGAATAAGTTGCTTTATTTTCTAGGTAGCAAATTAATTTAATTTCCTTCTGAAAGGAAAATTTTAATTATGATATTCCAAGAAAGCTGACTGGAGTAGACTTAAACACTGAACACTGAAGTAGATGAATTTTGCTTTCTTCATGAAAATAAGGTGGTTTTCTTCATATATTTCTGACATAGGCACTCATTCCGTTTACCCCCTCCATCTGTATCTTGACAGATAGTTTAACTTATATTGACTGTGTTCCTTCAAGATTTACTATTCATATATGTTCCAATCAAGACACAGAGGTACCCTGTGCAGATGCACTTCTGGACTGTGTCTCATCCTTCAACTAATAGGGAGATCACACTGACTTATAACCTCACCAACAGAACCAGCGATTTCAGAATTAACAGGGAGGAAAACATGCTATGGTGCAGATATGCAAAATACATAATTTAAGAACTTGTTTTGTTGCAAGCTAGGTAACTGTCTCATCTTGTGCTTGTTCATTTATTCCAGCAGCAACAATGAATCTGATGTAAAACTGCTGCAAGGATCCTAATTAAGGACAGCAGTCTAGCTCTCACTAGAGAAACAGCTCTTGATACTCCTACAGGAGCAATCACTAGATATCGAGTTCCCTCCCCATTTCTACTGTGCACACACTACTTAAAGAAATTACAACTGATACATACCCCTGCTAGAGTGGAAAATGATTGCTTCCAAAGGCCTAGATATGCAACATGTAATCCAACATGCCTAGTAAAGGCTAGGAAAATTTTGGATCAGCACACATTGACCTTCTACCGCTTAGACATTGCATTCAAGTGCAAGTTTAAAGTAATTCTTCTACAGGTGCAGAAGTCCTACTTTCTACTTTTCTAGGAGCTGAAAGTTTAAAGTAATTCTTCTACAGGTGCAGAGGTGCAGAAGTCCTCCTACTTTCTACTTTTCTAGGAGCTGTGACTTCAGCTAAAACAGTTTTTGGATCAGTAGGAAAAGATAACATTGCAAGTGGCCCAAAAAGAAACAATATTGATCTTTTTATAATCATGCCAAAACTACGAGATCTGAGTTTTCAGAAGCATTACGCATTTTAATAAAATGTGGTACTGTGGGAGGGAAGAAAAAGATAAGCCCATGTGCCCTGAACCAGAAGGTGGTTAACCAAGATGGAGATTATATACAGACTATGAGGAAACTTTGTCAGTGCAGAACAGTTATAGATGATTTATTGCATCTAACCAGCATTTGAAAGTCATTGGCAAGACACAGTAACCATACAGTAATTTCTTCTTTTAGCAAATATATAGCTCTAGTAGTGCTCTGCAGGCTATCAGAAATATTTTTTTTCTCTTCTCTTGCAAATGATCTCTGAAAATTTAGCCCTTCATCTGAAATATATGATATAATTCCAGTGCCACAGTGAAATACCAAGTGCCACTAATACAGGGTTTACCAATATCACAGCTATTAGCTTTGTGAAATGTAGCGCTGTCTGACAAATCTCAGACAGTTCTTCAGGATCTGAAGAGAAATGGTAATACAAAGGAGGGAAACTCATTTGAGTTATATGGGGGGCATCTAATAGTAATTCCTAAATTTAATCAAAACAGCCATTATTTATAGGGTTCCTATAAAGGAAATATTTGTTTCACAAAGATTAAGAGTACTCCCCTATCACCATGTGAAGAAAAATAAAGCTAATGAGAAGCAATTTTCTTTCTCTCTCAAAAAAATTGTTTGGGGTTTTTTTGACTGACCAAAAAAGCAGTACTGAAGTAAAAAAACAAAACAAAACACTCATTTATTTCATTTTTTAAATCATTGTAACAGATTTTTAAAAAGTATTTTAATCACATATTAGTAGCTTCAGATTTCAGTTCAACTTAAATACAATCAGGTGACATTTAAATATGTTGCAAGATAATGATTAGTTGTAAATCATTTAAAAATATTGTCAAGTCATATTAAAGAAGTACAGTCTTTTAAATATAAAGCAGTCAATATCTGCTTTAACTAAACATTTTTGTTGTAACAATTGTAACAAATTAAAAAACTATTTATTTAGAGGTACTTATCTATAAAGGTCTCACGCTCATAGTAAGATTTCTCCTGGTTTACAGTCCGAGCATACTGTATTTCTCACATATGGACCCGCTCCCATGAATGTGATGAAGGGAGATCTCCTACCATCAATCTACTTGACCACTTCAAATTTGCCACAATGCACAATCTAAAATTGTACAGCAACCACAAACATATCACGTAACGAATCAGAATTATCAAAACATACCAGTTTTTTCCGATGTTCTGAGAAACACCATGTCAGATGGGATTCGTTGATTCTAAAGAGAGGGGAAAAAAAAAAAAGGTATATTTTTTGTAAGTAGGGAAAAAAGTGAATTCCAATCAAATGTCCAGTAAGATCTATCACCAAAAGGTCACACTTGGATTGAAACTCAATTAAAATAGGATTTCTCACAGTACTTTACATTCAGCATTTGCAATTCAGAAATCAATATTTTCGAAAAATTATACAATAAGCAAACAACAGCTAATCCTTTCTGATGCTCTTTATAAGTGAAATCATAAATACCTGAAGAACTACAACAGATTTACATTTTCTTGACTGAAAAGAGTAGTTCAAGAAAATAAATATCTAATTGAAATATTTTTTTGAAATAATTTCACTGAGCAAAACTGACACTCAGTTAGCATATATAATAGAAAAAACAGTGAAATTTAAAACATCTGTCTTGGCACTCAAGTTGCAAGCATCAGGTATATCAAGTATTCTCTCTCCCAACACATAAACATACACAGAGGGAACTGCGAGTCAGGGAACAGCATTTTCTATGTCACCTATCTATAAACCTCTGCTTTACAAAGGCAGAAATGAATAGAATTTCTTCCTCAGTATCTTAAGGCATAAAGCAACATGCAGTGTCAGATGCACCTGCTCTGCCATTTCCCTTTCAAGCACAGAACTATCTGTATCAAATCACATTTTCAGGGTTTTTTTTGTTGACCGCAGAAAGGCCAATCTAAACTTTTGTGGATTAAACAAAAGGAACAATGCCACCCTCCCACACTTGCTATCTGCTACATAACTACCCAAATCCTTAGCTCTCCCACCACTCCTTCACAAGGCATCTGGAGAAGACCAAGAGGGGAACTCATCAATGGTTATAAATATCTACAGGGTGGGTGTCAAGAGGATGGGGTCAGGCTCTTCTCTGTGGCGCCTGGTGACAGGACTGAAGACCAAGAGGGGAACTCATCAATGGTTATAAATATCTACAGGGTGGGTGTCAAGAGGATGGGGTCAGGCTCTTCTCTGTGGTGCCCGGCAACAGGACTAGGGGCAATGGACACGAGCTGGAACACAGGAAGTTCCCTCTGAACATGAGGAAAAGATTCATTACTCCAAGGGTGGCAGAGCTCTGGAACAGGCTGCCCAGGGAGGTGGTGGAGTCTCCTTCTCTGGGAGATACTCAAAACCCACCTGGATATGTTCCTGTCCAGCCTGCTCTGGCAGGGGGTTGGACTAGATGATCTCCAGAGGTCTCTTCCAGCCCCTACCATTCTGTGATCTACCAGTAATCAGTTATGGTGGACTAGATGATCTCCAAAGGTCTCTTCCAGCCGCTACCATTCTGTGATCTACCAGCATCAGTTATGCATTGACAACATAGGGTTTAAGAATGAAAAACTGGGGGAAGTAAAAATAACTAACATGTCAAAACCTGAAAGAGATACAGGGAAAAAGCACCAGACTAAGCTTACAGGGACCAAAGTGAAGAATGGACAGAACAATGAGAAAAGATTCTCTACTGAATTGCAGTTGCTTCCATCACAACTTATATCCAGCATACCACGTGCTGTACTGTTTGATACTGAAGCTAAATGCAAAGATTCATTTGCATTTTATTTACAGATTATCTTTAACCAATTAAGAAATCTCAGTAGATTATTAGCAATGGCTAATATTCACGCAAAAAAAATATTTCTTAATATTCATTCCAGATAATTTGTTAAGAGGATATAGCACACAAATATTCTTCACATAGAAAGTACCTCTATTTGAGAATAAATTCCAGGTTTTTCTGTGATATGTGGTTGATATTGCCTTGAAAGTCACCATATACCTATGGCTCATCTTTTTTTTTTAAGAGCTCAGCTGTCTCTTTGAGTGAAAAAGAAAATAAACATAGCTGACAAAGCCCACCACAAGGCATACACAAACCTCATAGATTTCAACCTTAAAAACCTGACTGAATTTACTCAGAAGAAGAAGTTAAAAAGCACGTTCGGTATACAGGCATTTCAAAGCTACATCATTATTCTCTATTTCACACTTCATCTCAACATTTAAGGACACAACACTGTTATGAACAAAAAGAAACCCAGCAAACGGGTTTGATTTGAAATCAGATACGTAGTTTCTCATTTTTAAGCCTCCACCTTTTACTTTTTTGAAGGCAGCACTTCCCCTTCATCACTGCATGTCAAAAAAATAATAATCTTAGAAGTATGTACACTCAATGAACAAAAAGAAACCCAGCAAACGGGTTTTAGTTGAAAACAGATATGTAGTTTCTCATTTTTAAGCCTCCACCTTTTACTTTTTTGAAGGCAGCACTTCCCCTTCATCACTGCATGTCAAAAAAATAATAATCTTAGAAGTATGTACACTCATAGCAGCTTCCAATAAAACAGGTCAAAATCTGTCAAGATAATTAAACTGTGCTTTGTATGACACTTAGCATGTGGGATCTTCAAAATACTATGCCTGACTATCCATTAATATCAGTTCAGAGTGAAAAAATTACATTGACTCATTCATCATGGAGAATAAATAAGTATTTACCAGACAGCACCACCGCTTCAAAATACTATGCCTGACTATCCATTAAAATCAGTTCAGAGCGAAAAAATTACATTGACTCATTCATAATGGAGAATAAATAAGTATTTACACCAAACAGCACCACCAAAGGTGATGCTTTTTCCCATATACAATGCTGTACTCCAACACTTGTCTCAGTTCTTGAGAAGCCACTCTCAGCAATATTATTTCTTACCACAAAACATCCTAGATACTGTAGGCAAAGTTTTCCCTCACTCCAATGAAACCTTCCCAAAATCAGCCACAACAGTGCAATGGGAATAGTGTGATCTGAATACATGCGTCAGAGTCAACTGCCAGATTCGATGTTATATGGGCTCAGCTTTCAAAATAAGATGATGTAAACTCTCTAAATCTCTTGTCACTCCCTGTAACGTACTCTCAAGGACACCAATTCAGAACCGGGACTGGAAGCAACTGCAACTGTACTCTCTGTTAATGGCAAGTTCAATATAGAGGGGCCACGAAGGGCTACATAGTACCATCTCAAGCAAACAAGATGCTTGGAAAACAAGCAAGTTTGGAAACACTAGAAAATAAATGTACGTGCTGGTTTATCTAAAAATCCTATGCGGTTAGCAAAAAAAAAAAACCCTCATAATTTAAAATTGTGCACTTTCATGCATGAATACTTCCTGATTTGCAGCAATTCCCATTTATTTGTAAAAGCACAATGAGTTAAAAATTCATGTGTTTGTCTGTATGTCAACAGTATTCACCTTGAAGGGGCTGCTCACCTGCAACTGCAGCTAGTAGAGCATTTTTTGTAATCTTGCCTTATAACAGAAAATAATTAAACATGTAGTGAAATTTATTATCCATCATGAGCCTAGATTCAATCAGGAATATCTCATAATCAGATTTGGAAAAAATAGCAGCAAAACCATTAATCTTTATATATATTGCCATGCACCTATTAGAGGAAAGAAAAAAAAAAAGAGGAAAGGCAAAATGCAACTTCAAAATTAAATAAATCTTTCCTTAAATGACAATAACAATTAAACAGATATCCAGTCTTCATATAGATTAGCTATACATTTTTGCAGCTTCCCTGCCAGCTCTGACATAAATCCATTACGCAAGTTTCAGGCTACTGGCTTCATGCCTATAAACTTCCAGTTACTTGTAAATAAGCTAAAACACCTGACCAACACCCAAAAATTTTTCAAAAATAACAGTCAAACAATCTAATACTGAATTCAAATAAAAGTTCTAATAATCCAAATGAGAATTTGTTTTTACAAATCATTATCAACTTCCAGAGAGAATGCCTGTTTCACATTCAATACATGAAACATACACCTCGAATTTGAGATTCGAGTCAGAATGCCTGTTTCACATTCAATACATGAAACATATACCTCGAATTTGAGATTCAAGATCCTTATGTCTGAGAAAACTGGGCAGAATCATGGAATATCTCAAGTTGGAAGGGTCCCATAAGGATCATCAAGTCCATCTCCCTGTTCCTCACAGGACCTCCCATAAGGATCATCAAGTCCAACTCCCTGTTCCTCACAGGTCTACCCAAAACTAAACCATTAGACTAAGAGCGCTGTCCAGACAGTCCTTGAACCCTGACAGGCTTAGTGCTGTGCCCACTTCCCTGGGAAGCCTGTTCCAAGGAGTGACCACCCTCTCACTGAAGAACCTTCTCCTAATGTCCAACCTGGACTTGCCCTGATGCAGGTTCATTCTGTTTCCTCCCCGCTGCTGCTCCCCTTGTGGAAGATGCAAGACTGTGGTCAAATTAGTCATGTGATCATTTTCACATTTCAATGGGAAAAAATGCATCTTGATTTTATGTCTTTTTTTATGTGTTCTCTCTGCTTGGATTTCTTTCCTGTAAAATAAAGTAAGCTTTTCTACATTAACCTATCTGAACATAGCCTTCCACGTAGGGAAGGCTAGAGACTGTCTTGTCTTTACTTTCTTCCTCAGGGGAAAAAAAACCACCCACAAAACCAAAACAGCATTTAAGACTGACATCTCATTTTTCATCAGGTTTTCCATATTTTGGAAGTGGGCAGGAAGGTACTGCAGGAGTACTAGACACTAAAAGATTCTTGCTATTACTGCTGACACTGGAGAGCAAAGATCTCCCTGCAAAGACACTATGAAAGAGTGACTACACAGAAACAGATGGCAAGTATGCCACAAAAATCTTTAAGATCTCATTATAGAGAAAATTAAGTTCTGTTGTACATTGTCACAGACAAACAGCAGCAATATGTCAATCATGTTAGCCCTCTCATGTCATATTTATCAAAGTGGAACAAGTTAAAATGACATCACATACAACTTCAAGCACTCAGAAACCCATGAAGAAACTATGTAATCTCAATTACCATGGAGATGAAGCTAGAAATGTTTATTGATATATACTGAAATTTGAATATATAAGTCATGAAAATGACTTGAATACATTGTTTTGCTTAAGCCTGAGCAGAATTAGAGCTCTAGGAAAGAAGGGCTTCCGCTTTTCTCAGTGTTTGTCTGTGCTGCAGACAGATTTATTCCTAGAGATCTAAATAAGGCAAGACAATGGTCAACACAAGGTAAGTACTTCCCCAGCTTCTGGGATCTCATGGCTAACTCCACGCCATCCAGGAACACTAGCCAGATCAGAAAACAGGAAATCCCACAAACACACCACCTATGCTTCCCCTTAGTAGGCTACAACAAAAATACCATTTCTAATAGCTTTCAAATTACTTTTTTCCATTTTTCTCAGGTTATCATAATGAAATTGTTATTATGCAGCTCCCTTGTCAGTCTTCCAATTCCCCTACAACTGCCCAGAGCTACAAACCCTCACAATTTTCCATTTACTGCCCTTTCTTCTTCATTCATGTAATGAACCGTGTACTTTTCTCATTGGCAAAATATTCCTGCTTGCTTCTGAGTTATAAACCAAGAGGTACTTCCCATTTTTTCCCATGCTATCCACATGCTAGCATTAACTGCAGTCTTACAAATATTGGATTAATTTCACCTTACACCTGAGATTAAGAAAAAAGAATTGTGTCCCTTTACAGCTCCAAGAAAAGCTCTCAAAGTTTTAAGAGAGAGCATTACTGTTCTGCATGCTTCAAAACACTATTATGTATAATTATTAAATGTTACGAATTAAATGTGTTATTATTAAAGTTTTAAGAGAGAGCATTACTGTTCTGCAGGCTTCAAAACACTATTCTGTATAATTAAATGTTATGAATTAATTGTGCTATTATTATAGCTAAATGTGTTATTAGGTTTTATGCCTTCTTCACGTCTCCAAAATGTACTCCAAACTGTTGAAAAGATAGGAGTGTCTAAATAACAATACCTGAATTCATCAATTCGTCCCTTCAACTATCTCATTTAGGAAGACCATGCCCACCTGTGCTCCCACTGCAAACTAAAAATGTACCTTAACACAACACAAGGAGAACGTCTAGGTAGTGTTTATTTGCAGTAGGTGACTGTTTTTCAACTAACATATACAAGTGTCCTTTAGCTTTTAAAAACAGGTAACATTTTCTTCTCTTCAGGCCTCTTCCTGCCCCAGTATTAGTATATTACAAAATTTTCAGTTAAAACAGATATATTACTTGGAACTAAGCCGTTTTAAGCACGTTGCAGTTACTTAGAGCTGCTTTGAAACAAATCAGGTCTATTAAAAAAAAAAGACAATGATCAGACAATATTCAAGGTTTAAATATAGAAAAGTCTTTCACTTAAGTTGTTAGTATTTGTGATGCAGTCACTAGTTAACATATGGATCTTCAGCTCAAATGAGTCATTAATTTCACTGCAGAAATGCTGTTGATGCATCTTCCAGTCAAATACAATGTTAACTTGTTCCTTTCCCATTAGAGTGAGCAATTGAACATTTCACTCCCGACTGGTTCTTTGGCCTAAGAGTCATACTCTGAAATTGAAAACTGCTTGCTCCAACACAATACGCTTCTCAATAGAACCAGAAAACATTTAATTTCATTAGTCTGAAGACACCTCCAGCTAGGCCAAAAGAAAAAAAAGCTCTGCTTGACAAAGGGAGAGCTTGAAGCTGAAATGCAACATTCAAACAATTATATGCATCTTGCTGAAATACCTGAGTAAAATCTTCATCAAAAAGAACTCTAGTCGCTATTTCCCTAAGTCCTTAAACATTGTTTTTTTTCATTAGAAACTTCAGGTACTCACAACATATGATCTGTAAACTACTGCAAATAATGCTGAAATAGATGCTAATGACAGATGTTCCCCAAAGTAATACCCATTTTCCAAATTCTAGCATATTTTAGCAGACTGTTGGATCTCAGTAAATCTCAGGGAAGTCAGATTACCAATTAGCCACTACAGTCTTCCCTACACTCAATAATTAATTCCAGGTTTATAGATTAAGAAGGTCCTAAGAAGTTTCCTAATAAAAATCAAAGCAAATATTTCAGTCTCCTACAAGATGTGGAATAGGCACAAACGAGCAGCTGCAAGCTGACTCCACTTGCACACTAAGATAGCAAGGTGTACATCAAAAAGGATGTAAAAGCTACACATTAGTGCTAATCTTGTCTACACTAGTATATGCTGCTCAGACAGGCAGGATATCAGGTACAGATAGCAGACTAAAAAAAGAAAGGAGGAAAAAAACGGCCAGAAATAGCAAAAGTACATGAAAATAGATGTGTTCTAAGATGAGAGCAGCAAATCAAATGAGGCTTGGCTGTATTGTTCTTTCACTGGACTACAGAAGAAACAGAGTTCTGTTTTCCAAAACAAACAGAAGAGGGATTTCTTATACATGTCTGAAAAAAGAAAATCATCTCTATCCACTATTTATGAATGCTCCAAATTCTCCAAGAAAAAGGAGAGGTGTTAACAAATAAGAAAGCACAAAATGTGTCAGGAGGGCGTATTTGCCAAAGGATTTTCTTTTATCAGAAGTCATTTACTCCACTAAATAGGAGTAAAACTACCAAGAGGTTTATAAGAGGCTAGTCACTGACTAGGTTCCACTAAGGATTACTCTGCCAAGCTGCAACTTGCCATACAGCACTTGAAATAAAGCTGTAGGTACAGGCTTCAACTTGCGGTGCCTCCTTCCAGCATCTCCATGGATTAGCTCTATCTCTAATACAAAGCGTGATGGGACTCACTTGCTGGCACCCAGAAAGTGAGTCACCTCTTCAGAACGAACTTAAGTAAAAATAGTTTCCCCTGACATGAAAATTAAGTTGACTTTAAAGGTCATAAGAATTTCTTAGTACTCCAGAAAGCCAACTGAAATAAGCCTCCTTCCAGCATCTCCATGGATTAGCTCTAATACAAATTGTGATGGGACTCACTTGCTGGCACCCAGAAAGTGAGTCACCTCTTCAGAACAAACTTAAGTAAAAATAGTTTCCTCTGACATGAAAATTAAGTTGACTTTAAAGGTCATAAGAATTTCTTAGTACTCCAGAAAGCCAACTGAAATAAGCAACACTGTCTTTATTATAATACTAACATAGAGGGGTGGAAAAAAGTTGACAGCTCTCACTCATCATTTGCAATCCAACTGGAAAGCTTTTTCTCCTTTTTTAAAAATAGATAAACTTTTATCTTAATTAATTATGCATAAGGTGACATTATATACATATTATAATTATATAAATACATTTTTATATCAATAAAACTTATCCTTAAAGGCTTCAGACATAGAAAAAACATTAATTTGAGCATCAGAAGGAACACATTCGTAATCAGACAGCTTAGAACATTCACCACAGCACAAGCCAGAGAATTTAATTCAGTAACTGTATTGCCATCATGAGATAAATTTATGCATATAACAATTTATAAAATATAAATACTTACATTCAACTAATCTTGTAATTAATCCAAAATTAATCTTCCTTCAAGATTCTCAACGAATACGTGAACTAAAATATTAGCCAGTTAGTACTTCACAGATAAGTACTTCGAAATACTTTTCTTCAGAAGATAATTAGCATGTCAATGATCTCTAAATGTCTCTAAAATATATTTTAAAAGTATCAACCTTTTCCACTATGATGAGGTCTCCAACTTGTATGTCTGAACTCTTAACTTGCACTTTACCTTAAAAAAAAAAAAAAAGAAGAAATGTAATCAGCTTAGGCAGTCATTAATAAAGTCAAAAGAATATAAATCCCAGAATGGAAGTTACACTTAAAGACATTATTGTTTGGTGAAAATGTTACAATTTATACAAAACAAATTTCCGATGAACACATTAATAAATAGATTTCATCTGTTTAAATAAATAATTCACTGGTTAAAAAAAGTTTAGTTTTGCAGCCAGCCAGCTACTCTAGAAGTATTACAGGAAAAAATATATATGGAAAATTCTCAAGTCTAATCTATAGTATTGGTAACAGAGTTGTGAAATTGGAAAAAGAAATTTTTCACATGTACTAGACAGTACTTGTATTTCTGACAAGTTTTGAGGCTGACAGTTATGAAGCATTCTTACACACGAGTTGTTAGCCACAGTGCAGTTACTAACAGGCAGCTTTTGCTTGGCCACTATCATAGTCGACGTAATTGGCACCGTCTGACACTTGCTGGCAATTAGAGGGGAAAACAGGTAAGCCTTTCTAAAATTAGAATAAATGCCCAAAGAGTTCATTTTAGAAAAGTAAAATATCAAAAGCTGAAAGAGGCTTCTTCATTCTCTAGAGCTGCCCATTCAGTAACTGCTGTGAACAACTCATTCAAAAATATATATAGCACATATACCAATTTAATTTCTGTAAGGTATTAATATTTGCAAGACTGTTGAGTGTTATCATTCTTATTTAACAGACTGAAAAACTGAGACAGAGAGGTTAAGCTACTGCCCAAAATGAGTCACTGTTGACCTCACTAGAATTAAGGAGTTCTAGTCCCAGGTCCTTGCTACAATTCCAGTAAGAATTGATTTCCTGAGCTAAAAACAACCAAAACCAACCCTTGTACACAAACAAGTCATGACATATGGATATTCTCTTCCAAGATATAACTGGTGTTAAACTCAGGATATAAACATATATATTTATACAGCTTGATGAGCTGAAAAGCACACCCATAGGAAGTATCTTTTCCCATCAGAAACACTATCATGATTCCAAGCAGCAGGTATCCGATCAGCAGGTATGTCAGATAAGGTGCTAGGGTTCTACATAAACAACTGAACAAATTAGAACAGAAGATCCACAAAAGCACAGGATGAGGAGCAATCTATTTGGAGTTTAATCGAAAGTATTATGAATAGTAGATTCGTCAATGCACGTTCTATGATTTCTCAAAGTTACAAATTTATAAGTTGTTATAAACCAAAACTAAGCTAGGTTCCAAATCCATGAGATGTCCTCATCATAACTCTTAATGAAGATAAATCAGGCAAAAAATTCCTTATACTTTTATGTGCATTTAGTCAAAGGTAGTAAGACTTGTAATTAAGTACTTGCTCCTTAAAATTGCATTTCATACAAAAATAACAGCTCTTTTATGCTTAATTCAGTCAATAATGTATTCCTATAGCTAATTTTTAATATATTGTCCGTGACATGAGCATGTGAAAAACGTGCAATATCGGAGAACAATCTGAGCTTTTTTTTCTGGCCTGTCTGCAAAGTTATTTCTGAAAGCCAGACTTTGTCATTGATAATATTCTCTTGTACCAGTTCATTTTTTCAGTTGCCAAAAACACCTTCCTCCAAATATAGAACAAATTATATCTTCAATCAACTCTGCTGTAACACGTTTGTGAGCATAAAGGGAATCTAAAGCAGCTAATACTGAAACTGAACTACTAAAAGAATACTCTGATACCAAATCAACATATTTAGTCTGCTTCACTGCATAAGCATGTGAATTCTCTTTATAAATTCTCAAGTTTTGACTAGATGTGAATAGTATATACCGGAAAAACATTCATTTGTAACATGATGTAGGGCAGACAAAGAGCAATGAGTCACGGTGTCAAGCATACCAACAGGAACCCACACTGCACCTTTGCTGGTACTCAGCCTAGCGATCCAGGGAACTTCACAACATGAACTGAAAAGTTTCCTTACAGCTGAGTATAACAGTATTCCATTAAAACCTTAATGGCAAAACGCGGCAGTAATTCAAGAAGTGGCTTAAAATTTTGAAAAGTCAACAAATAACACTTTCCTTGAGCCTAGCAAGAATGAGAATCATTAGACACAATTTCAGAGAACATTAAAATAATGCAATACTACATCTTAGCGAAGATGCATTTAGAGAAAAAAAAAAGACACTGAATGTTATTCACTGCATAAATTATTTTTGCAAACTATTTTTTCTCTAAAAACATCTCCGTAGCAAAACACTCTTCACCATCTGTGTAATTACCAATAAAAAGTCCAAAGCTGTCAGAAGTGGCTGCGCATCCAGACTTTATAGTCCACCAAGGCGCAAGGCTTTCGCCTAAAGCAACATATAGAATTATGCAGAACTGGAACACTGAAATGTGTCTGTAGTAATTCATTATCCTCCCAAGATAAAGCCTTTTGAAATGAATTGCAATGATTTGAAAAACTAATAAATATCTCATATGTGCTAACAAGTATTTCACATAAAAATGTAAGAAGTAAACAAAAAGTAGGGGCATACTATTTCAGAAACGACTTTGCTTCTTTTTATTTAGAAGTGTCCCTGCTACCTGAGTACAACCCACTACTGAAAGAACAGTAAACTCTAAGAGTAGCATTTTCAAATTCCTTTTTAATTTGCTATTACATGTTACCCACGTTACCTTGAGTACCGTCTGAAGTACTGCTTCCAGAGTTGGTAACACAGCTTGTCTCTAACCCAGAAATATAAAACTCTTGAGTGAAAGGAGTCAAGTATAGACCATATGAAAGTTTTACCTGGTATATATTAGTCTGAGTTGCCAGCACAATTAGAGTATACATAATATAAGAGGAGCTGGGGATGGGGGGGTGAGCAGTGGGGAAAAGCTTAAAATCTACAGCGAGTCCAAGGTGAGGACACTGATCTTTCAGTGCAAGGCCTGGCCTTAGGTCCCTTCTTTCAAACTCCACCTTACATAGTGAAATGAGGTTAATCTTTAAATCGAGAATATGAAACTCCAGAGAGGAGCTTCCTAACACTTTTCCTCTGGGTACTTTCTCATCTTGGGTGTAGTGGAAAGCCTTCACTCTCTCTCATCCCATCTCCTGGAGGCTGCAAAAATGTGGAAGAAAACACACCCCTTGACATTTTCTCTCTTGCAGCCTCTTTGAAATTCTTTCTTACATTAAAATTTCAAGTTCTGTTTCTGCTGTTGCCTACTGCTTCCCTAATCAGCTAGACTAAATTGATACAATTCTTAAAAAAAAAAAAGATAACCAAACCCTTATCTGTTCCAAATGGCCTAAATTCTAGGAATGAAGTTGTCAGTAGGTTTGAAATATTGCAAGCAATAAAGACCTAACGTTGTGCCTCTAGATTCAGAAATAATGTTGGTTTTTTTTTTAATGCAGCTGCTTTTTAAAAAGCAGGATGACCTGTTCTTGAAGACCTGAAATTCTAATAAGAGTTTCAATACAGATTTCAAATAACTGCGAAAGAATAATATTACAACAATTAAGACATTCTGACAAATATCTTAAAGTTGCAGATAACATAGGTATAAATGATAGAAAACTGACTGCCTCTTGACACAGACCATTTTGCAATTCAAAAAAAAAGGTCTACTAAGATATAAACTCAGTGAGGTGGCATTTTAGGAACTGAGCAGCTCCCAGTGCATAAACAGAAGTTCAAAAGTAAAAAAAAAAATTCAAATCACTGTAGCTTTCTAAAACAGACTTCTCAATTCTCCAATTTTAAAGGAAATATCCTAGCTTTCACACTTTGCTCTCCTCTTACATGTAACAGTTATCGATATTTTCTCAATTTCACACAGTTTTGGCATATATTTTCAACTTCACTACATTCTTAAACACCCTTTAAGGATACAGAAAAGACATAACTCTGGACGGAATTTGGAGCCTGGATGGAATTACTTCATTAACCTCCTCTCTCCTGACACTTTTTTTTTCCTTGCAGGTTGCAAAGTGAGAGTTCTGCAAAACTTCTGAAAATCCTATTAAACATCCTAAGATGAAGTGACAGATAGATGCCACTTCTACAGCTCACAGTTGTGAATATAATAGTTAGTTATTTTCTTCTTGAACTTTTTTCTTCAAAACTTCAGTAATACTGCATGGGTACACCGAAGTAGGAAAGGTTCGGGCAGGACTGCCAACTTGAAGAATGGGATGGGAAAAAAAAAGAGTTAAAACTGCTTTACTATTTTATTATCCAATTGGCTTGTGGCAGCTTAATGATAGAGATAATACCCTGTTTATGAACTTGAGGGGATTCTTCTGCAGAATAGCAACATTTTTTCATAGACACTTCACTTAACTAGTCATACCCAAGTGGACGAGACAAGAAGCTGCACCAGAAGTATAATGGTCCCTTAAGAAAGAAAAAGAAAAAAAGAAGTCCTCTCAAACCTGCATGCACAGGTCTATATTTTTTTTCCACTGTGGTTTCTGCTTTACAAAAGAATATGCAGGTGAGCTGCTCTGAAGCAGAAAAAGGCAATTGAATTGAAAGGATCTTCAATAGCAAGATAATTTCAATTCTAAAGGCAGATACTCTTCCTCCATCCAATTTTAACTTGCATACTGACTGAAAACTGTCTACTAAGGATTTGCAGACTTAGATATGAAAAAAGGAAAGCAGATTCTGCAACAAACATCTCAATAAAAAGATTAAGTCAGCTGAATGCATCATACACCGAACAACTTAAGAGATTCAATCTCATAAACTAGGAAAGTATACATGAGAAAAGATTCACATGAAAAACATGGAGATGGGTACACTTAACTGACTTGTTCACAAAAAAATTCAATACATTTACTGATTTGCATGTTTCATCGTTTGCCACAGAGTTGAAAAAGCAGAAGCATTCAAACTTCACGTGTAGCAGCTTCACCTTCTTGACAAGTGGAAAGTTACACATCGCAAATTCGCCGAGAGATGACTGAGCTTTGCCATGTTACATGACAAATACCCAGTGCTGGGCAGTTTTCTATCTCTTGGATCTGAATTCCATTGTCGCCCAAGTACAATTAAGTAACACTTAAAACCAGTGTCCCATTCTCCCTTGATTTCCTGCTCAGAGCAGCTCATTATTATTAAAAAAAAAAGCTAAGACGACTTAAAACCAGTGTCCCATTCTCCCTTGATTTCCTGCTCAGAGCAGCTCATTATTATTATTAAAAAAAAAAAAAAAGCTAAGACTTGCTGATTAGAACAAATACTTACTCAAGGTCTGGAATTACTAAATATAAATTCTAAGTCTTCAAGAGTTATTAATGTGAATCCATCATCTTCTAAAAGCTGGTACTTCTTACACTAGCAACATGCATGTCATAGGACAACATTCACATGTTTTACCTGTTCGGGGGTTCCTGAGGCTAATAATGACTCCACAGAAAGTCAACGCTGCTAGGTAGTCAAAGAATTCCTGATTTTAATCTATTGCAATGCTGTATAAAAAGATTTTAACTTACAAATCAGACTACCCACACTATTTTTATACAAGTAATTAATCACAATTCAAATCCCAGTAGCTTCTCTTGCTACAAACACGTTCGTTTCCCTATAGTAAACAAACAATTTTGCAAAACTAGAAGTCATTAAATTCTGATGTTTATCTTCCAGAAATGGTACAATTAAACAAGGGCAACACTGAACCTTGCTAACCTTGCGAAGTTTTCCTACTGTCCAGTTTGAGCAATGGCAAACTGCTTAACCTCTCTGTCAGTTTCTCCATCTTTGAGATGGAAAAATACATCTTTCAAAGAAAAGGCTGTAAAACCTACACAAGTCAGAATCACTAGGAAAAAAAAACCACACAAGATGCTAGAGCAGTATAAAGTGCAGTTCCACTCTGAAAAGTGACTCTTAAAGAGTGGCATCGATTTTCAGGCTTTTAATTAAATCAGTATCAAGTTTGTTCATTCACAAGTAACAAAGCCTTCTTTCTCCAAACCATTAGCCTGTAGGTTAGTATAGTAAGCCTAACTGAATTTTTCCACTTGAAGAGTAGTGCCAATATTAAAAAATTAGGTAGATCATGTTGCAAGTCATTTATAAAAATCATTTGCAGAAGTGTAGTACTTGCCTTTATTAATTTGCACAAATAAATACCTAAATCCTTCTCAAAACCTGTAAAAATCTTGGTCTAATTTTATCATAGCAGGAAGTCCCATTGTTTTGCCTCAAAACGATACCTTTCAGTTTCAGAATGTCATCTTATAAAAGAATCCAGTACTATAAAAAGGTGCAATTTATCATCTATTCATTATTTTATATATGTATTTGTGGTAATTTTTAGTACAGCTTAATTTTGAGTGGGGACTGCAGTAATGTTTTCATTCTTAAAACTGGACACAACTCAAAATACTGTTAAGCTCATGGATCACATCATTGTCAACATGGGATTCAGAGTTGATTGTAAGGCAAAGATCTTGAATCTTTACTTCTGTAAAGTATCATGGCCTGCAAAAACAACCAAAAAGCCCCAAAATACAGAACAAAACCCAAGTATGAAGTCATGATGGCACTGACACCAAACCCTCAAAGTCAAGATAGTTAAAAAAGGACATTTTTGAAACGGCTTTTGAACAAGTTCCTGGTCTCTACCTGTTAGTTCCTTATACAACTGCTGGGCTTTACCTATATACTACTGTATGATATTATTAAATCTCTATTACATATCTAGAGAACAGCTGTGTCAAGGTGACCAAATCAAATTTTAATTTGACAACTTCCTTCTAGGAGAAGCAACAAAATAAGAAGTTTCTCAAATGCACATAACCTCACAAAATATTTCATGAGCTGGGAATGAGGAAATCAGGATTACAAAACTTCTACTTAAATGCTGCTTAAATCCCTAGCAATTTACCAGAAACTCCAATATTAACTCTAGACAAGTGAAAAAAGAAGAACAAAACTTAGCTTTTAAAACAGCAAATGTCAATTTTGATATTTACACCACACTGGTAACTACAAAACTACACATGTGCTTCCAGAAGTAAGAATTTCAGATTACTAACACTATAGCTGAATAGGGTAGGATTGTACTATCTGTTTCAAGGGTGAGTGTTCAGTGCCCTAACAAACAGATTTCAAAAAAAAAATAAAAAATGAATAAACTAGCAGGTTAAGTTACAACTTTGAAAGAAAAGCTGTTAAGAGACCATTTCTTTACAGTTTGTACTAAAAACTATAAAGATCTGGAGGCCAACAGTGAAACCACTTGTGTTAAACAAATGATAGCTATCCCATTTGAAAATTTCCACAGTGTTATGTATAAACATTGAATCTACTTCAGACTGACAACGAAGGGAAGAATGATGGGCAAATATTCCCTACATTTGTTCCCTTCTGTATGCAAATTCGAGGAAAAAAAAAAGTCTCCATATAGTGAGGAACCAGTACAAATTGCTCTCAGCTGCCAGGTTATGTCTGCCTCTTTACTTTCTTTCCAATTACTTTAAAAAATGGGGTGAGATTTCAGACAGAAAATACTTGTGCTACATTACAAGCTTTTAATCTATTTTTTTTTCTGGAGAGAATATTACTCAGAGTTACGCAAAGAGTTTAGTTTCCAATTAAGACTCCCAGATCTGGTGAGGTTACTCTTCCCACTGACTTTAAGAAGATATTCACCAAAATATACTAAAAAGTGCAGTGAAATGTATGTTGGGAATTAGTGAACATTATTTACACTCGGCATAATGTATGTCACACACTCTTAACCACTTGAGACGCAACCTCACGTTCCTTAACAACTTCCACTTTCTAGAACGTTGCCAAGGAAAATCCTTAACAGAGACTTCCCAGGATATTGCAGCAAAATAACTTTCAAGGGTAATAGCAAGGTCATGTTGTTTTGCAAGGTTATTCATTACAGTTTGACTTGATAATAGGTTATTCATTATTTTTTGGCACCTTTCTATATACTACTCTGTTATGAATCTAAACAGTAAAATGCGCTAAGAAACATAAAAGTGGAGTGCAAAGGTTTTTCTCTTATGCCCATGTTTAAAATTTACAATATCCTACAAAATTTATTTGTCACTTTTCAGCTGAAGTGCTTCATTTCCTTAAAAGACTCTGTGAAAAACTATTAGAGGTTTCAGGTCCAAAAGAAGTCATAAGTGGGACTTCTCCTTTTATTAATTTCTGGAAAGAAAACTGGCTGTTCCTACTGCATCATCATATAGATTTCAAATTATATGCAGAAATTGAAATCAATATACTGAAGCTGACTCACAATACATCTTCCTTTTCTTAAGCACAAATACATCCACCAAGTTTGAAATGCTCTAGTAAATTTTAATTAGATCGTATTTCTTAGTTACTGATCCCTTATTTCCTATATACACTTGATACACAGCTGACTGTTGCCAAGTTACTGTTCAGTATCAATTTCAGGGGAGAACTGCACTTTGAAATAATAGTATTAAACAGCAGTATGCTTAAAAAATATATACAGTTATACATATACACCTTTCCTTTACAAACAACAAAAGATTTACAACGCTTCTTCAACAGATTAAGACTGTCATACTTATCTGAGGGAAATCAAGCACTTTTAGTTGAACGTCAGTTTCATTCTGAATTGTACAGCTTGATACTATTATTTCTTTGAGCTGAAAGTGTGTAAACGTATATGTAAGAAAAAGATGAATTATTTTAAGGATTTATACAAATGGTTTTGCTAACCTCGTACTGTCAGCTTGCTATATAACTGTGAGTTCATTTCCTTGTCTCTCTTGTAACGTCGAAATTCATCAACGGCTTCCCGCACCACCGTGACCGTCAAAACAAATCCCTGTGAAAGATACAATTACACAATTCAGAATTGTAAAAGTGCTAGAATAGAGATACACAAGTAAAAACACTATACAGAGTAGGAACATGTGTTTCGAATATTTACTTTTTTCCTCATTTGGGTTTTGGTGTTTTCTTCAATCTGTTAAAATACTATCTTGGTTTAGCCCAAGAAAAGGAAAATCATAATTGTACACTGTACTAATAAAATGAGAATAACTACATCTCCAAATACATGTAACTTAGAAACAATTTGAAAATTTTTAAAAAATAAAGTGTTTTGGATGAGCTAAAGACAGGCTTTGTAGTTCAACAAGCATATTTCCCTATCTTCCACAAATGTTAGGGCTTTACCAAAAATCATTAAGAAGTCTGCAATTCTGAGTTCACTGCCTTCTTCCTAACAGACAGAAATGAAATGGTAAACAGATGGCTGGTTAAATTAATTTTGCCATCTTAAATGTACTTATTTACCAATACATTACAGATATTGTCAAAGAAAAAGGGGGATTGTTCTGGAAGATGCTTTGGCTGCTACTGTCACAGGATAGTGCCACTGCAGCTTCTGCTGGAAGCACAGAGTGCGCCAACTAAGATGGTCTCTGGCCACAAAAGATGGTAAACTAAAACGAATACAGAACAGTTCAGGGATGAGCATGTTAAGAGTTTCTTCTCTCCCTTTCTGCACCCCCTCAGATATTTCACTGAATTTCACTGAATTTCTAGAGTTGGAAGGGACCATAGAGATCATCTAGTCCAACTCCCCTGCTGAAGCAGGATTGCCTAGAGCTAGAGCATGTTACTCAGGACTGCATCCAGGCGGGTCTTGAAAATCTCCAAGGAAGGGGACTCCACACCCTCCCTGGGCAGCCTCTTCCAGGGCTCTGTCACCCTCATCGTGAAGAAGTTTCTCCTCATATTTGAGTGGAACCTCTTATGTTCCAACTTGTGCCCGTTGCCCCTCGTCCTCTCACTGGGAACCACTGAAAAGAGTCTGGCTCCCTCCTCCTTCAACCCTCCCTTGAGATACTTGTAGGCATTGATAAGGTCTCTCCTCAGCCTTCTCTTCTCCAGACTAAAGAGTCCCAGCTCTCTCAGTCTCTCCTCATAAGGGAGATGCTCCAATCCTTGAATCATCTTTGTTGCCCTACGCTGGACTCTTTCTAGTAGTTCCCTGTCCCTCTTGAACTGGGGAGCCCAGAACTGGACACAGTACTCCAGTTGTGGCCTCACCAGTGCAGAGTAGAGGGGGAGAATGACTTCCCTTGACCTGCTGGCTACACTCTTCCCTATACAACCCAAGATACCATTGGCCTTCCTGGCCGCAAGAGCACACTGTTTACTCATTGTCATTTTACTGTCCACCAGGACCCCTAGATCTTTCTCTTCAGTAGTTGCCTCTAGCGGGTCCACCCCTAACCTATACTGGTACCTGACATTTTTCTTCCCCAGGTGCAGGACCCTACACTTTTCCCTGTTGAACCTCATGAGGTTCTTCTTTGCCCAGCCCTCCAGCCTGTCCAAGTCTCGCTGGATGGCAGCACAGCCCTCCGGGGTGTCAGCCACTCCTCTCAGTTTGGTATCATCAGCAAACTTGCTGAGGATATGGTCGTCTGGCTTCATAAACTCATGAGCCCAGTCTTTCTCCATCAGTGAAAGGTAAATAAAATTTTCAATGTAAAAGGATCTTATCATTACTATAAGTAAGATGGCTAAAAAATTCAAATATTCACAAATCCTCCAACAGATAAGGTTCTAGATTATCTATCTAGCTTCAGGCACCCACCAATACTTCCCTTCTATAGAAGAAAATCTGTAGTATTAGACTTCTTTTCTTGCGGATGCCCAAGAGTCCATCAACTTTCCCCTACCCTCCCAGCAATAAGAAAGGGGTGAAGGTGAAGAGTTTTCATAAAGAAGTTTTAACTAAAATTCTCCTTTTCAATAACAAGGGCTGTTTTGCAGTTCCAGCCCAAAATTCCAGGGCTTACTCTATTGCAATCTTGTAGTTAAACACTTATTTGTTCAGATTTACATTAGCTATAACAATTATACTAGAAATACATAGAACAAAAAAGTGGCTTTTCAAAATGCATCCCTTTTCACTCCTAGGGCATACATGAATGAGCAGGTTTTCCCCTTTTCCTGCAGCAGCATTTTCATGAATTTTGGCAGTATAGATATTTTAAGTAGCATAAAAAAGGCACTCCTGAAGCACCTTAAAATATATTTGCTATTTGAACGTATCTTATTAACTAGACAGTAATTGAAGCACAGAATGCAAGGTGTTAACTGCAAGAATTTCCCCTAGTGGTCACCATACCTTGCCACGCAGCTCAGTAAAGCTGACCATGACGATGAGGAGCAATTTAAGACAGACAATTCCTTTTTTTCCTCCCTATTTGCTCAAGGGAATTTGATACTCTTCCAAAGGGGAGCTCATATCATGAAACCAATCTCACAAAAAACCCCACCCTGTCATCTTCCTTTAACTGTAAGCAGTTAAATATCTTTAGCATACTGCTTACAATCAAACTTGTGTGCTTCACATCCTTTGTATGTTGGACTGGAAATGAGAAGTCCTTTTGCTACTGTGCAAATGACAACAAATCAGTAAAATACAGTCTTGTTTAAGAACTCCAGTGCTTGATCTAAGTGTATTATTTGTTTGTTGCAAAAACTGTTGAAGTAAAAAATAAAACAAACAAAACACCCAAAACAAACACACCCCACATCTACACGGCACTAAAAAAAGGCCAAAGAAATTTTAGCACAATCAACTTCTATTCAGTTGGTTGTAAGTATCAGGTTGAACAATTTTCCTTTTCTTTAAAAAAACTGAAAATACAAGCCAAATCATAACCCCTCTGTTATTACTGACAATTTATCAGGAGTCACATGCTCTTTAAAGAAAAGTAAACATCTGTTAAGCAACAGGGACAGCCCAATGGCTCTGACTTCAGTGCTTTATATTTTCATCTTACATACTGAGCCTTACTCAACATCCAATTAGTCTCTTTTACCTGGAAGTTAATCATTAGAAAAAAGCCATCTAAGTAGAAACAAGTGAGTTTAGTAAAAAAGTGTACCACTAGCACTAACTGAGATATTGTTGTATTTTCAAGCTGCATGTGAAAACTGGGAAACATCATTCAAAATATCCTTGAATAAGCCAAACACATCGATACAGAACACATTGCAGGTGTTTGCAAAATACAGTATTTTCTCCCTTCTCTGGGCAGGGATGAGATGGGCTGAGATGTTAAGTGTTTTGTTGTTGGGTTTTTTTATCTTACTACCCCACTAACACATAGAGCTGCAGCCAGCACTTCACTGTGAAGAGATCAACTTCCAGACAAGGCTGACTTCTGTCTTTTCTTACTGGGTCAGCGACAAAGACCTTTACAAATATCCATTTCAAATCCCACTGTTGAACAAGCTTTCTGTCTTGGAAGTGTTTTTTCTTGCAGCAGAAGCCAAAAGATGTCTGGAAATGGAGGTGTGACGAACCTTCAGGACAGTCTCTCCACTTATCAATACTTAAAAGGACACATGTTGCAACAATTAAAACAATGAAATCAATCCAGAATATTTACTCTATTGACTTGTTAAGAACGACCTTTACTCAAGCAGTCGGCATGTCACTGTTCCTCCTTGAATACCACTGAGAATAAATGCTACTGAAAAATACAATCTTATTTTTTTTATAATTTTAGAAAATAAAGCATTTATTCTTCCTCCCTTGCTTTTAAACTTGTTGTGGAGAGGCTGGGAAGACTATGAAAGAGAAGGTAATGATCTGGTTACAAACAAGAAAAAGAATTCCTAATCATGGGAATATAGCTGGCAGACTACCAAAAGGGCCTCAAATGAAGAGAATACAATTTTCAAACCTTAGGAAACCTGAGTCAGAAGCAACTGGTTCGAACAGTTTCCCAAGAAAATACTGCAAATGGCTCAATAATAAAAAGACATCTTGAAAGGACAGCACAACTGGAGGGCAATCAATTAGGGAAAGTATGTTTAATGAATAACTTATTTTCAAGACGCATTTTCCTCCTGCTTTATCCACGGGTTAAAATATCTTACCTCAATTTTTGTGAAACAAGAACATGATCAAAACCAATACAGAGGGAATGCAAAAAGTTTATGCTTTCGATTCTGACCTAGCCTGAAAACATAGAATAGTTATAAAATAGCAAACAACTGAAAGAAATGTAACGCACAAATTATCTGTGGTACCAAATAAGGTTCTCTACTAGCTGACGGGTTTTTTGGTTGTTTTTTTAAACCTCTCAAGTGACCAGCACCAGAAAGGAGTGCTACACACTCAGACTAGCTGGTTCACAAAAATGACCTCCAGCCTGTGGGGCAGGAGTGTGGAAGGCAGCTGGAGGGCAGGGCTATCCAACAACAGCTTATCTGCTGTAATATATTGTCATTTCAAATAAGCATCTTAATTCTGTTACATGCTTCGATCACTGTAGTTTTCCAGGTGCATATTTATGAAATGTATGTATACATGAACTTTTCATCTGAAGTTAATAAAACTTCTAGGTAATAATATCTTTCCATTTACCAGAGGAGCCCAGTATGTGTACAGGTAGCCTATTTTCAGTGCTGGTACAAACTGTGAGCAGGACACGACGAGGAAATAGAGATTCAAGAAAAACTTGAACTGTTCATATAAAACCTAAAATAAAGAACACAAAATAGATAAATGCCTTAAAATTTGTACCCATAACTTATATAAAATCCACTTTTTTTGTGATAGCAGATACAAAACCATTATATTGCATACTGTTATAGTATGCCACCCATCAATCTTTACAAATATTAAATACATATCAAGATCGCTGTGCAAAGATTTACTCTGAAATTTTAAAAGTAAACAGAATTCAGATTTTTGTAGAAGCGTCTTGCAATAATTTTATGTCCACAATAGTTACCTTTATGTTTACAAATTAAGAGTTATTTAAAATGCTGGGGTTTTTAAAGTGTCAATGAAAAAAGCAAAGTTTGTGAGTATCTGAACTTTCATCGCTTACATTAAGTTTTCATTTTTAACTGCTAAAACATTTCTTCCCAAAAATACAGCGTGAAAAGTAAATCTTAATTTTCCCTTTAGTACCAATAGTTAAATTCTGTTTTGTCTGTCTTAAAAATTTTTATATCCTAGCTTTAAATAATAATAATTAAAATAAATCATTGACATTGAAAGAACAGAAGCCATTTACAAAAATATTGTCTTAGTCTTTGTCATTTGAACTTCTACAAAGCAGCAAAACTGAGTAGGCTATACCAAGCTGCTCAGCATCACTGTGAGAATACCCTAAAACTATACTTATGAAGTCCTCGTTACTTTTGTTCTCCGTGTGCCCTCAACACACCCTCTCCTCAACACAACCACTGAAGTTTCTCCTCTTGCAGGGATGGAAGCTCTACAATTCATCTGCCTTCTTTCTGAAGTCCCTTGATTCTCAAAGGGACAAAGGCTACCGTCAAGTCAGATGCACTCCTTCAAAATTACTATTTCCCACTCTTCTTAAAAATAGTGAAACTACTCGATGTTCAAGAATGTTTAGGAAGATAAAACAAAGGCAACAGAAAAGATCCAGTGAGTAAGGGTAAGTGACATTACTCTCTTTCCAAATGGCTTTCGCGGAAAATTTAAACTACAAAAAAAATTCTAACAGAATGACATGGGCTTTTGAAGTAATTCAAAAGAAATGCTCAGCGATAAATTTCCCAAAGGATTATTTTGCAGTAAACACTGGTACATAAAGTATTTTTATTAATACATCAAAGGTTTGGTCTAAACTCCAAGGTAATTGTCCAAGTTTTAAGTGAAGACATAGTAATCTTATCACAGAATATATTGTCCCATATTCCAAAGGAGTGACAAATGAAGAGATTCCTTTGGTAATTAAAAGCACTGCTTCAGCAAACGCATGTTCTCAACATTTCTTTAGTTATAATTACAATACTAAGAATATTATTCATTTCACAGAATTTTGAACCTTCAAAGACTTCATATATAGGCCAGGATAGCATGGCTACCTCCAGCAGGATGATCAGAAGTGACTACTGAACTTGGAACACTGAGACTAGAGAAAATAGATAATAAACTGTTTTAAAGCTAAAAGATTAAAAATAGATCAAAAAGCTTTAAA
Organism: Calidris pugnax; assembly: GCF_001431845.1. Taxonomy (NCBI): domain Eukaryota; kingdom Metazoa; phylum Chordata; class Aves; order Charadriiformes; family Scolopacidae; genus Calidris; species Calidris pugnax. The sequence continues at coordinate 25,332,510 of NW_015090830.1, read as the reverse complement.
GAGTGTTTCCACCTTTTACTCTTACAATTCAGTTAATATTACAATGATTTCTGCACAAAAATCAGTTACTGGACAGCTATTTATTGCTCTTATCAGTTCAACATTATTACTCAAATATATAAAAACCTATGTCCTAGGAAAAAATATTCAGAAGTTCATTTCAAAGTGTCTTTCTGGCAGGCACAATAAAGTAGCAGTACCTCAAAAATGTGAGTTTCTTGCAATAGTGCTACATTACTGTTCAGCTAAAGGCTAAACAGCCTCGAATCAGAAGATTTTTTTCAAAAGCATGGAATTCTATTCCACTCTTCACCAACAAAACTGTAAAGCCAAAAAAAAAGGTGAAATTCAAAGTTGCAGGGAAAGTTAGAGCATTCTTCCAAAATAAAACTAATTTGGCTTGAACCATACCACCTTATATTAATACCCATAAAGTTGAAGTTTAAGCATACTGCTAGAAATGAATGTATAACTGTTTAAAAAAGACTTGCTGTATCAGGTGAAAGTCCACAGAGTACTCTGGGAGGTGCAGATCTGCAAGAGCACCCACCCACCAGGAGAAGATGGGAGTTAAAAAACACCTTCCTACAAATCTTGTGAATTCTGGGAGACCACTAACAATTCATTTGGTACAAAGCTAAACACTTCAGTCTGGTTAAGCAAATTGAGAAGTCTCCAGCTATGTAGAACTGATTAAAAAATGGACTACTGCCTTGAATTCAGAAGTATCTGAAAAACCTGCCCATCGCCGAAGATACTCTTTATGGTAATTTACACAAAATTCCTAAGCAGCTGTATATCAAGATGTATAAAATGAAACTGAATAAACTGGTGCAAAGGTAGAAGCAGTAAGTATTTTATATAAATGTTAGGAAATTAGATGATACCTTGGAAATGTTACAGCTTTTTTAGCCAGTAAGTAATATTCTGTTAATCTGAATATTATTTCAAGCTTGGGTTTTGATATGAAATCCCCAAATGTTACCCATTGCCAGCCACAACATTACAAAAGATACAACTCTAAATAGAAAACAAAACTTCTCACAATGAAAATTTCAACCAGGGTAAATCATTGGAGTCAATATTTATGACTTAGTCATATTGGTTCCAAACCCATAAATGTAACTATGTTCCCTACAAATTACTTTTACCAGAACAGCATAGAAACCAGATAGCTACACAGAATTTCAATCTATGAAAAGTATTAATTTATGTCTAAACTTAAAGTTTAGAAACATTTTATTACCACTACCTACTGGGCTTTGCATTTAGGATCTCACTTCATTTTGAAGTGACTACTGAGTTTCCAAATGCTACCACCAAAATAAAAATCAGAGTCTGCCTATACTGTAAAAAAGAAGACCTTCAAAAGATCAAAAAAGAACAAACATTCTCTCTCTCAACAGGTAATTGCAAGCTATGGCTGATCCCTATAGGAAACATGAATCTAGTTTAGGATTTGTAATCTACACTGCAGATTTCAAGTCACAATAATCAATGGCTTACTATATGCTTAATGAATTTTGTGACCTTTAGGAAAGCATAGTGGCTTAACCAGTTTCAGTGTATTTAATAATTTAAACTTCGGAAGAAAACATTTACTTCGTTCAATAAAGATGAGAATATTTTATCCGCCTGTGATAAGTGACATTTTATTTCTTTGACAGGAGATCAGTCTTAATTACAAAGCCATTAATTTTTTTTGTTTTAATAAAGAAATGTATTAGAAAGCACCTGCCAGTCATTGGACCAAAGAGGCCAGAAGAACAGAATCAATACACTTATAAACCAGCATAATCACATAAATAAAAAATTTAAGACTAAGCGTGTCTGTATTCAAATGCAGAAGACATTCAGTTTTTCAACAGAACACAGGACTCTTGGACGGTATTAGTAAAAGTAGGAGTAAAAGCACACTAGTAAAATTTATAACACAGCAGCATACACTTTAGGTTTTAACTACTGAAGCTACAGAAGTCATCTTCTCTATTGCTGTAATTTATTATAACAACAATTTTTTTTTTAAAGTATGAACTTGACAAAACTGTAATGTCTCTTTTGTCTTCATATTCACGGTGAACTTTGTAGGCAAAAAAATGTAAATTAAGACACAATATGGCTTCTCAGAAAAGAAGTGACAAAAAAACCCTTCCACTCCACAACAAAAACATCGTCTAAAGAATTGCATTCAAAACCAAAAAGAAATCACAATTTTTAAAACTGCTTTAAGAAATACAACTCTGAAAAGCACTACTTTACTAAACTAGGACTTACTTGTCATATAAATTGAAGAGATGAGTTATTTTTGTGATTTAAGGAGTTGCCTGTTTCAGAATACATTATTTATTATGCTTTCAATGGCAGGGAGTATGACAAAATATCTATGGGAGCACACTGCAATTTTCAACTATTTAAATCTCAATTGAAGTCAGCGCTTTGTAGTATTTTCACAACTGACTGTGTAGAAGTGCTTCTGCTTTAAAAACAGGATTACATATTTCTAGTGATGACTAGAAACGCGCAAGGAAACCCATCTCACATTTTTAAAGCTTCACTGAATTCCAACCACTCCATCATATACACTGCACTTCTTTAGTAAATATCCCTTTGAAAACAAAACAATTTATTAAAAAACAGCCTTGCTCTCAGACTGTCAATTTTAATTGAAGACATCAAGATAAAAGTAAAAAGTAGAATCTGGGCAAATAAAATTACCTTTTTGCAATATCTACTGAATATATAGTCAACCCAACACCAAAAAAAAAAAAAAGGTTATTAGCCTTACCCCAGGTATAAAGGTAAAGACGTTGTATTTTTGATTTTTTATGGCATTTTTGGGGTATTTTTCTTCACACTTTTCAGGACACCCAAGCCACACTGTGCGAGCCTTCAGCTCTTTCTTCCTTCGGCAAATGTTTATGAGCCAATCGGAACAACTGGAAAGAAAAACAATTGTTTACTTTAAAACTAAAAATTTACTATACATGATTACTGTTTCCAAATCTGGAATCCTAAAGGCAAAGCCCTAAGAAAAACAGTCTTAAAAATTTTTGCCACATCTAAATAAGCAAGCACGATGTTGACTCATAATATTTTAGAGCAATTACACAGCACTCAAGTCATTCAGACGTCCTAATAAAATAATTTCACTTATGAATAGTTTCACTACACCTTGCTCTGATACGGGTTCAAACAATTCTTGCACCATGATCTGCAGTGGTGAACTTCAGTTCACAGGAGGAAGGGCAGGCATCCAAACAACTAAAATTTGGACAAGGACACGGGAATGATATGGATGAGATCACAAGGTAGGAAGAACAAAAGGCTGGAAAAAGGAATGATGCCACTAAGGCTCAACAATCAACCCAAGACCCCCTAAGACTACCCACAGGTGCAGATTATTAACGCAAATGAGAACAGATGGTTTGGTAAGAACTGGTAGCATAGAAAAAAAACAAGCGGGTTTGGCATACTCTGTATATCCTCTATATGTTAAAGGAGAATTTCTCTGCATTTTTTAATACTGGTGGGAGGGCATTTAATCGTGTTGGGAGTCTGCTTTAGGCAAGTGAATGAGGAAGACTAAGCACAGAGCCCTTCAAACAGCACCTACCACAGCCAAAGCACAGCCCTGGCTCGTCACAGGGAATTCCAGCTACATCAGCAGGTGAAGCTGAAGGTGAAGGAAAGTGACACATGTTTCCTAGTGAGGTTTTTGAACCTATTGACAATATTTTTGATGAAAAAAAAAAAAATAACCATTAGGAAGCTCTTGTAAGTTGTATTCAAACCAACATAAAGGATTTTGCTGAGAACAGGAGGAGAAAAGTACAATCCAGTCACCTCAGCATTGTTTCCTGGATAAATTTTGTGTAGTCAACCTATTTGTATGTACTTGTACACACCTGAAAGGAAACAGAATGTCATAACCAACACTGACATGAAAAGAGCAACCTCTAAAATGGCACTAGCTTCCCTCTGAGAAGAGCCAGATGAACTACTCCTTGAGAGTAGTTTCCTCTCTTGACTCCTAGGGCTTCGAGCATCCTGACCTTTGACAATATTTTTGATGAAAAAAAAAAAAATAACCATTAGGAAGCTCTTGTAAGTTGTATTCAAACCAACATAAAGGATTTTGCTGAGAACAGGAGGAGAAAAGTACAATCCAGTCACCTCAGCATTGTTTCCTGGATAAATTTTGTGTAGTCAACCTATTTGTATGTACTTGTACACACCTGAAAGGAAACAGAATGTCATAACCAACACTGACATGAAAAGAGCAACCTCTAAAATGGCACTAGCTTCCCTCTGAGAAGAGCCAGATGAACTACTCCTTGAGAGTAGTTTCCTCTCTTGACTCCTAGGGCTTCGAGCATCCTGACCTAGTGGAAGATGTCCCTGCCCATGGCCAGGGAGCTTGGACAAGATGATCTTTATAGGTCCTTTCTAACCCAAATAATTCTATGATTCTATGTCTCTAATAAAACTTAGCTCTCTAGATATTTCTTGTAAGGGAAGTAAAGGAACCAACAGAGTTGCAAGAAATCATAATTGCAGAGTAGCTTGTTATAAAACCAAAATAATTTCAGTGAAATTTCACAGAACTTTATCTAGAACTTACTGGGTAATTGAATATTGAATATTTCATTTTTCACACAACAAAAAGCTAGAAGAGACAGGAGTACATGCAAAGAGGAGATTAGAATTCAAAGCTGTCTTGACAGATTGGAAAAACTACCTGGAAAAAACAGAACACAGTTAAACAGGCAAAAGCATAACATAATGCATTTACCCAGAAACAATCAACTAAGCAAATAGAGAATTAGAAAAGAATTAGAAAAGCATTAGTAGATGGCAGCTTAGAAGAGGAGGACTCAGCTACTGCACAAGAATGATATACATGTGCAAAAAAAGGCATGTATCTGGCCAGCGTGGACAAGCATACTACTAGCAAGTCATGCATGTATTCCTTTTTCTCAATCCAGTGCTAGCAAGATCTCGGTTGACTTACAACATCATTTTGAATATCAAAATACAAACAGGCCTATTGGGAAAATAAAGACCATGCACAAGAGCAACAAAACAACTACAGGTCTGGAAAGCAGACCAGGGTTGTCTACCAGGTACATCAAAAGAAACAGAGTCATTCAGAGAAGGCTGTGTGTGGACATCATATGGTTTCAAGCATGTAAGAAACAGGAAAGGGACAATTATTCTCTAGGTCCACCATGATTAAGTAATGATGGACTTCAATTGTGGCAAATAAATAAGGGGGGAAGCAGAACAGACATTGAGTACATGCTTCTATCAAGTAGGGTGGAAAGAAACAGTTAAGGAGGCTGGAATGGCTACTACTGCAGGTCTCTGAAGATCTGGTTAGATCAGACATGAGTGGCAGGTGTAATTCATCCTGTGCAGGAAAAGAATCAACTGGACAATCTCTTAAGGTCCTTTCTAATTCTGTTTTTGCACAGAGTCATGGTACACACAAATACGCAGGGAAGGAAGGCTGATAGTAAGCTTACATCACCACAGTCCCACTTAAAACGTTCTTGTCTGTAGCCCACAGTACCCCAGGCCTTTTACAAACTAATTTGGGCTAAACACAAGTGGAATTCCAAGTTCCAGGCTCTTTTTAAGGAAAACTAAAAGTTATGCAATAGTAAAATCATTCAAAGCAACATTCACTTTGTTCTGGAAATGCCACTACACCGATACTCACAAGCTGACATTTAAAACACTTAAATTCTAAATGCTGGATTCTGAAGATTTCCTCCCTGAAGCTTTCACTATGGCATGGACATCAATTTGGTTTGATCCTACTTAAACATGCATTTTATTTTTGTTACAAATATAAGCCCACTCAGCAACTTTTCCCCACAACTTTTAAATAGTCACGAAGAATTATTCTATTGTGAAAAACTCTGTTAATTCAAGATTCAAAACTGAGAGTCAGAAAATCATGTTACCTTGATAATGTCTTAAATTTGTCTTTAAAGCAAAATGAAGGGCAGTCTTTCTATGTTATGTTTCCACAATGAGTTTAATGGCTGGGAACCCATCCTGCCACTGCTGAAGTGGCTTTAGCACCCTCCTCCTATAACAAAGGTGTGGATTCTTGCCCCTTCCTTCCCTCGTGCTGACACAACTACATGGGTGAAGCGGGCTCGCAAATTGATCCAGCTGTAAACTAACACAGAATTAAAAGGGGGGGCTATTTTCAGTTAGATCCACCCCTCATCTACTAAAATCTACCGAAACTGTACAAATAGTTGAAAGAACCCAGGCTACTTGCTTGCAGGAGAAAGTGGAGCTATTCCACTCTGTGTCAGCTTGGATTTACACTTGATAAAACTCATGGAATTAAAGCTTTAAATGTATTCATTTCCAGGGCAGGGGAGCAGAGAGGACAATACAAACGGAAGAGACAGCTTCGATTTAGACTAAGAAGTGTCAAGCCAGATCTGTAGCAAAAAAAGTTTCTAAGGAAAGTAGTGGGGTTTTTTTCCAGGGAAAGTGAACAAGCATGACAACTTCTGTCTAAAAGCCCATAGACTGAAATTTCCTGACAGCCTTTGAAATCAAGCATTGCTTAAATCAGTATTTGAATTTAAACTGTAAACAGACTGAACATTTGACTAAGCACAGTCGCTTTTGTAGAATAATTTCCTCAGACACTGAGGACTTTTCTATTGCCAAAATTAAGTATTTGAATAAAGCAACTGCATCATACTGCCTTCCCTGCCATGGAGTTTCCCCTTCTTCTTCCATTACAGATGAAGGGAGGAGCTGAAACAGATGCCATAATGACCATTATTTTAGCAAATGCCAAAAAGTACAGACATAAGAATGATGTCTGACTGGGAAACAACTATGATACCTTTGATAAAAGGAATTTGACTGACACGGAGCTAACAACACTCAAGTTCTCAGATGCAAGAAAATCACAGATGATGGAAATATTACAGGTTATGCCCAAATCAGTATTGTAATGGTTCAGATGAGATTTACTACTTTCAAAGTAAAAATCAGTTTTTAGATTCTGCCATTTACAGTCTCAGGAGTAATCACTGTTGTGTCACAGGAAGAGTACGAGGTGGACAAGCTGGCCTCAGAAATCCTAATCAATTTACATTAATTCAGATTTTTAAGAACAACCAAGTCTACCCAATATTTTTGAAACCCAGACTAATCAACACTCAATATATACTTAATCTGTTCTCAAATTAATATTTCCCAAAAGAGAAATAATTTTTGTACAAGGGTATGGATCCTTTCATGGGCTTTTTGTACCCACTGAATTTGTGTGAAACAAACATCAGGAGATAAATCAGAATAACATTCTCCAAGCTTCAAATAACCTAAAAACATGATGTTAGATGTAGCATGATCAAGATACACTTTCGATTTTCCCAAAATCTTTAATGTAAAAACCACACCTTATGCTATGGATTCAGCTATTAAAAAAAATAATCACATTCTTGTTTATTGATTTAAGCATTTATTGCCTAGAAAATTCAACACATGCATAGAAAGCTTTTTTCCCTTAAGCTAGCTATAAGCCATGTTGCCCATATCAATAGAAAAGATTGTATATATGAAGAAATGCACTAATTGATAAAAGAAATTTAAGGTACATCTATTAAATGGCTTTTTACCAGCCTGCTTCATAATGTACTTTTTTTTATATGAAGGAACAATAACCAAAGCCTTCATATTAGTAACTGTTACCATATTAAAATAAAAAAAACCTCACCACAAACTGGAGTAACTGTTAAATAAGAACCCTTAACTTTTTCATAAAGAGAGCGCATCTCTCCAAGTCAAAAGCTAAAGTAAAAGTCTCAACTGACTCTGCAGTTCTAGTAATAAAGGCTTTTTTTATTTTCTCTTTTCATTACTTTTATCCTACAAGCTTAACTGCCAGTATCTTTCACAAAACAGCATTTTCATGAGAAAGGAAAGATAATATAAAAGCTCTATATTGTCTGCAAGGGTCAGCTTTTCCTTATTAGGTTTTAAGTAGCAGAAACTAGTTCTGCAAAGAAAACATACTGTAATTATTGTACTCAACAGGTAGCTTCAGTAATCAGGCCAAAAGCAACACAGTGGTCATGTCATTCTTAAAAGATCAGCATTTTCCCATGCTTCTGCATAACAAATGCATTGCAGATTAATTGAAAGCGTACAGGCCATCTTAGAGCCCAAATTAATCCGAGCATTTGATATCCCCTTCACTTCATATGGAAATGCCATTCAATGGCACCATTTTCATAGGGACAAAGTGTTTTTTGATAACAAGTGGAATGTAAATCTCATGAGAAAGAAATCAATCCAGCCCAAAGAACTCCAGAGTATTGATCTATGTGCATTATAATTTCACAAGCTTGAAGAGAATTTGTAAGTTAAAGGGGAAATGATTACAGCCACAAAACAGCTGCTGTATCACAAAGTTTTCTTTTAACTGTGCTATGAAAGCAAGAAATAAGCAGTTTCTGAAGTTAAAAGTTATATTGATTAAGTCGTCTTTGATTTTGAACAAACTGAAATTTGATTTAATTATGATTTTTTTTCTTGCAAATGTAAAAAATATTTAAAGAGCTGCAGATTTGCAAACAAGGTTCACGCTGTTCAGTTCCAATCAACAAGTCTATTGTCTAAACAGAAGTTAAAAGCTGAATAAAGGATTTTGACAAAATCAACTTTAATGTACAGTGACCTTTGTCAAATATTCCATATTTGCTCCTGCCAAAAGGGTAAAACTTTTTCAATTAAACAGTAACAGTTTGTGATGTAGCAGCAGAAATCTATAGAATATAACATTCTAAAGCTGCAAAGTAAAAGATTACTCTCACAAAAATGAGATTAATCCTAACAATGCAAGACAGACACAAAAAACCCCCAAACTAGTGGGTAGGGGGTGTGTGTGTTTGTTTACAAGTGATTTTGAACACAAACATAAAACTTTCACTGAGACCCTAAAAGAAATCAGGGGCCCCCTGAGCTCAACTCCACACAAACGCCTAGTCTTTTATTGTGTTCATCTTTCCGTCACACCTTTGAAAAATCTACCTTAAAGCAAAAATGGAAATACTGGATGTGGAAGTTGAGATTTCAACCTCACCCAGTCCCAAGTATGAGATACTAATTTCCATAAAAATAGGGTGAAATTTTAAATTCTGTTCAACTCAACAGGTTCCAGACCGCTACGCTGCATTTAAGCTCACACTGCATTTAAAAGAATGCAGTTTGACTTCTAGAAGTAAATTTCAGTTGTTTTCCTAACATGTATAATCCACCATCAAAGCACATGAAAGTTGTTTTCTTACATGTCTATTTCAAGCATGAAGGCATCAACACCCAACTCTATGCCAAACCAATACTTTATACCACATAAAAACAGTGTAACTCATTCTACTACACGGTGTAAGCAATAACTGCATGTATGACAATGACCCTTTCAATGACCCTAGGCAACTTGATGATCTTCTCAATGATCCTAGACAACTTTATGAGCTGGAAATAGGCATTTCAAAAACTTTAGTATTCTTTGGGGCCCAGCAAAAATTCATTAAATTTTATTATAACAAGGAACCATTAAAAAGAATATCTTAACACTGACTGTACATCCCTTTTATCAATAACAAAGCCTCAGCTCAGAAAAAAGCCTCCCTATCACCAGGGTGGGTATTTACATACTCACTCAGAAGCGTTCACCCAAGCTGAGGTTTTCATCCAGTCTTCCTTCCAGCTAATTCTCCCCATATCATGTAAGCAGATGTCTGCAGCTTTCTTGTGGGAGTATCCTCTGCCTGCTAATATCTTACTGAAATTTCAAGCTTCTGCTAGACTCTGGTCTTTCTTTTTTTAATAGAGATTTTATTTTTTTCCATGAAAGAAGAAAGTTACTGCTATGATGTTCTGTTATAGAAAACACTGTTGTGATTAAAATGCCTCTAGGTATAAAACCAGCACTGAATAGACTCTTTATTGTATCCAAATTCAGCTGAAGAAATCAGCAAAGCAGAAGTCATTCTCCTCCTCTAAGGCCTTTTACTCAGTAAAGGCTTTTCTTTTACACATCTGTATTATTAGTAAAATATGTATAAGAAGTAGCAAAATAATGAATCCATAATGCAATTTCCTTGCTCTTTTCATTCTCAAAAAAACATCAAAAATATGGCTCAAGTGTTTTAATTAGTAAGTTCTAACAAGTTTGAAAGTTTCTAGGCTTGAGCTCCACTTAAAACTGAGATCAGCCTATCAATTTTAAAAAGCATGCAAGAACATGATGTTTTGCAGTCCTCAGTATTGATGACACTTTATTGTGACATTCTCTTATGACTGTTAATTCGTTCCAAAATAGACTCATCTTTCAATTGCCTGCCTCTATCCAAACACTGTAATTTCTCTGTCAGGGCAGCTACAGGGCGTAGCCTTTACTGGTATACCCGTTTCATGAAACTCACAGAAATGTAATAATTTTAACTAATACTCATTAATACTTAAAGAGCTGAGCTCACCTAAAGTATAATGTTTGAAGGGTATCTCAATTTTAAGATATGTCCAAAAGCTTAACAGCCTCTAAATATGGTAGTTCTGTAACAGAAATATTGCTTCCAAAAATCATTTACTTATACAAATGCTGCTTCTGTAAACTTTACTACCTCCTTTCCCACTACTTCTCAAACACTTATTCCATATAATAAAATTACAAAATCGATCAGGTTTTGTTAAATCATTACAGAAAAAAATAAATCGACACAGATCACATTTTTCTGCAAACAGTAAAGCTTTTTAACAAAATTATTTCAAAACTAATGGTGCACAAATACAGCTTTGCTTCAGTAAGACGACAGTATCAGACCTCTCGGAATGTATTAAGTGCCACTAAACCACCCGTGAAGACTAGTCTAAATCAATTCTAAAATCATCTGCCAAAAAAAAGCATTCAGGATTTAAGTTCACTGAAAACACTTCACTTACTTCACTTGAGTGATTCTCAGATTTCATCATGCCAAATAAAAAAACCAAAACATGATTCTTAATCATCCTATTAGCAACTTCTGTATTTTGAAATTTGTTAGCAATTCATTAGAAAGTTACTATTCCAAGGCAACTGCTTATAGCAGTTTTGTAGCATAAAAATTTTCTAAATAAGAACCAAATCACAAAAGCCAATTCCAGCTGTAGTTCACTGCCACCAGTTACACTTTTTCTTTAACCTTTAAAGTTGGAGTGTTAACTCATCATTAGCTAATGAATTTGCTTTTTTTTTTTAGCAACATGAATAAAATTTCTATATTGTCAACTTAAAACACTAATGCCCTCAGAAGTAAAATAAAGTTTTAACTTCTCCACCCTGATGTGGTTTTGAGTAGAAGCGAGGACCAGGCTTATGTGCCGTATTATGAACCTCAGACTAGTACAAGTTCAGTACGTGATCTCTCTTAAAAGCCACTCTTTTCTTGCAAGTCAGCAAAGCAGCAGCTTCTAAGAACTTTTTGTATTTATGGCTGATAATGTCCTAGTAGGGAAAAAGCAGGCAAAGCAATCAAAAGGTATATGACAAGCAAATTATTGTGTTCCCATACTCTGCACATACCACACAACACACAGTTACTGTTTACTGAATTGGTTTAACAGTTTAATAAAAAGTACTGGTATGCAACAAACCTAGTGCAAAGAAACTTCCAGCCACCACAGATAAACCATTCTAAGCCTCTTCTTCTTTGAGAAACTCTGGCTCTTGGTAGAGTATGGTAATCACTCTCATCATTTTCAAAGCCTTCTTCTGACATCATTAATGGCATTTCATCCAAATGAGAGGACTCATCTTCCACTTGGTATCTGGAAAAATGAAATAAAAAAATAAATAGCTAGTACATCACTTTTTATTACCGGGAATCTCCTAAAGTAACAAGCTAATTTTTGCCATGTGAAATTTTATTACAGAGATATTTTCATCTAAATATTTCATTCATTTGTGATATCAACAAGAAATTCTAATTTGAGTTAAAAATGTGTAATCCAGCAAAAAGGCCTGCAATCATTCTAGAGAAATTGTTGTTTCTGATGTAATTTGTACATAGAGCTGCAACTTCATACTTTTCAAAGAATTCTTTGTAAGATTTTGTTAAGCAGAATTTACGTGGCAAAGTTCACAGCAGATGCAAATGACCGAGTTTTCATTGAAGTACAGACTTTAGATTTCCACTGGTCTTCTTCAACTTGCTTTCCTGATGTCTATTTCTGGAATGCTTTTTATGTCAAGACAAAACACCAGAATATTCCATAGAAAATTCCCCTAAGTGCATGTAAATTGAGTGACTTTTTTGGTTCATATCTTTATACCATTGGGAAGATGATTGTAAGAAACTGCACTGTTACTCAGGGTTCCTATCACAGACTATTAAAAAGATCACTAAGGATATCAATTAGAAGAAAATTTTAAAAGGAATTAATCATTATAGTCAAGCAAAAATCATCTACGTGTATGCAGTAACACATACAATAATCCTAATCCATAAAAATGCATGATACAGAAGATAAACAAAATGGTCAGAAAAACCGGCTGCACAAACGCCTACAAAATACATGAAAAATATATTAAACAACACAGAAGCAAAAACTATAGATATATAGACATATTACTTGACACTACTGGAAATGGTAGTTAAGCAGTCCTTAAATTGGAACAGCTGATAAAAAAAAAAAAGAAGTATCTGACAAAAGAAATCGAAATATATTCTGCATATGCATTTTTAAAGTTTTTCAAATACTTTATAGTTCAGAAGACCTTTAATCTAATTCTACATTTCATTTATCCGCTTTGAAATTATTCTTGCACTGGGAGTAGTGAAGAATACTTCCTAGAGCTCAGGGGAAAAAAAAACAACCAACAAACCAACCAAACAAAAAAACCCAACAACGCACACAAGAAGAAAAAGGATTGAGTCACAAAAAAATATGAGTGTTTGGCACAGAATTAGTAAGTTTGACTTTTATGAAGCTGTATTGTATAGTCATCTCTTACAATGTGTGTCCTGGGACTGTCCCATTTTCCCCACAGCAACCTAAAAACAATCTATATAAAAACAGTAATTAGCAAATCCAAAAATCCATTCCCTTTATGTGAGAGAGCAGCTGGAGTATGTGGAGATCTGCCTGGGGATGGATGAGGAGCCAACTGTGAATTTCTGGGTTAGGATTAGAGAAGACAGCTAAAGGCAACGTTATAGTGAGTGGCTGCTACAGATCACCTGAACAGGAAGAACAAGTAGATGAGCCTTTTTACGGACAAATAGGAGCAGCCTCACATTCACAAGCCCTAGTGTTCACAGGTGATTTCCACCACCTTGATACCTGCTGGAGAGACAACACAACGGGATATAAGCAATCCCAGACAGTCCTGCAATGCTTTGGAACAACTTCATCCTCCAAGCAATCAGAAGAGCTAATGAGGAGAGACCTCATACTCACCAAGCAAGGAAGGGCTCATCAGGGGTGTGAAGGTCAAACACAGCCTTGGCTGCAGTGACCATGAAATGGTGAAGTTTGCATTCCTGAGGGCAGGGACAAGGGTGGCAAGCAAACTCACAACCTTGGACTTCAAGAGAACAGATTTGGCTTTTTCAAGAACTGCTTGGAAGAGTCCCATAAGAGATGCTGTGGGGGGAAGAGGAGTCCCAAAAAGCTAGTTGATATTCAAGGATCAGCTCCTCCAAGCTCAAGAGATTTCCATCCCAAGGAATAAGAAGTTGGGCAAAAAAGCCAGGAGGCTGGAATGGATGAACAAGGAGCTCCTGTCCAAACGCTGACACAGAACAGAAGCACACAGAGGACAGAAGTAAGAACAAGTAACCTGGGAGGAACACCAAAACATTGTCCAAGTATCCAGGGACAACGTTAGCAAAACTACTGTAGCCCAAATGGAACTGAATCTGGCCATGGATGTCAAAAACAAGAAGTCTGTAAGTATGTAAGTGACAAAAGGAAGACTAGGGAAAATGTGGGCTTCCTGCTGAATGAGACAGAGGACCTGATTACACAAGGCACAAGGCTGAAGTACTGAATGCCTTCTTTGCCTTAATCTTTACTAACAAGACCAGGTTTCAGGAGTCCCAGGTCTCAGAGAGCAGGGGGAAGGGCTGAAGCAAGAAAGATGAGGATAATGTCAGGGAACACTTAAACTGCATATATATAAGCCTATGGGCTCTGAGGTGATGCACTCATGAGTGCTAAGGAAACTGGCAGATGTCATTGCAAGGACACTTCTGATGATCTTTGAGCAACCAGCTCTAGATGGTCCTGCTTGAGCACTAGACAATCCAACCACTACTTAGACAAAACCTAAGACATTACCTTATGCTAAGACTCAAGTAAGACAGGCCAGTGTTTAAACAGATTCATATTCAACATTTTTATAATCTCTCCTGGTTAAATTTGCAAATTAAGCTATCACAGTTTTAATACGCAGCTTTCCATTGCATTGTGTTTCACTTCCAGATATCCAAACAATTAATAGCATATTTGTAACACCATCCAGTGAAACCACAATCTGCTAGCTGTACCGGAGCATACAGCAAGATATTGCAAAGTAACAGATCCCCTTTACTTCTCCAAAAAGTTAACAAGTGTCTGACTTGGAAAAAAATATCCTTTATATACAAGGATAAGACAGCAAACACAGTTAAAGTCTCTCTTAAAGAAACATGCTAATGCAAGAGAATTACTGGAGAGAGACTTGGCTGAGAAACACATTCACACACATGCATAATATTTAAATCTACTCTTGTAAGTGCGGCAATATTTGTAGAGTACATTGATGCCATAATCATAATTTCTTTAAGGTTTTTAGCCATTATATTGTAAAAAAATATTTTTTTCATAATCAGTACCTATGTTTGCACTTTTAAATATGGAGCTTCACCAAGTACTGAAGATAATGAGCATAAGTAGTATCATGTTTAGTAATGCTGACTTAAAAATACAGCCTCTGAACTAGCAAGCAATTTACTCTCTTTCAAAAGCAATTTTGCTATTGTGTTGGAAAATTGTACTTCAGTATTTAAAAACAATAAGATAATGAATAATGGATTTTTCATAACTAGGATAAGGACAAAAATCTTTATGTCTTTGTTACCTAGTATTTTTCTGCACTTAATTGCTTGAAGTGCTGATTTTCCTTGAGTGACAAATCAATTAACTATAATCCTAGAAACTTTTATTAAAATAAGGAAGCACTGAATGCAACATGAATAAAGAAGCCAGAGTGGAGACATCAAAACTCTCAGCATGAGTGCTACTAAATCAGATATGAAGACAACTATCTTTACAAAAATATGGTTTCCCAAGGAAAAAGGAACATTAATATTCAACAACTTTCAACTAAATCTGACTACTATTAGGTATATTGTTTAACAGATTTAAGTGAAAGGAAACCATGTACAATAAATACTTTTAAGTGAAATTTTGATATAAACATCTGCTGTGAAAATGATGCCTCAAGTCACCTGTAGCTACATCATTCCACTTTGATGGCTGTTTGCCAGAGTAGATGCAGTTGCAGAGTTCCATGGGTGCCATAACTGGTAATGGAAACCATTTTAATTCATTTAAGTCTAATCTGGCTACCTATTTAGATCTGTAATTATTTCTTTATTTTCTGCCAGCTCTCCATTGTTCTAAAAGAGCAAGTTCAAGGGTGCAGCAAGGAGGTGAAAGGGGCAGGACAGTCATGACTGCATGTTTTTCTGATTTTATTCACTTGACAAATGCAGCAGCAGTACCTATGATGGATTTTTCTCTCTGCCTGCTAAAAAGACCCAGGTAGGATAGAAGCACCGTGTCAGACACTGCATAAACAGCATTTCCTTGTCGCCTATCACTTGTGCTATACACCATAATTCACAAGAAGGAAGAACAAAGCTGATGTTTTAAAGCAGTACTTCTCAAACCGAGTGAGGGAGTGAAAAGTAACACGTGGCCACGAGTCTACACAGCAACTGGACACAGGAGATGGCTGCAGGATGCAGAGTAGCACGGAAGAGAGGCAGCAGTAGAAAAAGTTCCAGCTGAGCATCTGAGTAGAAAAGCTGAGAAAGACCAGTTACTGGCAGTTGAGCTACCACCACTTGCCACTATGACCATGTCCCATACCTTTAAACAACGGTGATTTGGCCCAGGAGCTGCTGCCAGCCACAGGACTCCCTCCACTTCTGGCCACTGGCAGAGGAAAAACTGGCAGATGGTGCTGCTTACTCCATCTCAGCCACATCCTGCCCTACCTCCAGTAACTCCTCCAAGAGTTAACCTAGGTGAACACCTTCCCAGGCTGAGGAGAAAGGAGACTGCCAAACTGTAGAGATGCAGTAGGAGGAATGATGAAGAAAAGGACAAGCATATTTATATAAAGAGCAAGAATTGTTTCTTGAAGGACAAACCACTGCTGTAGGCTGCCTGTATCACTGACCTAACTGTTCAGATCCTGTCCTGTGACAAAGAAAAAAAATCCCAGGAATCTGCACAGCAGCAGGAAAAAAATTTATTAAGAAATGTACGTTCACCCATAGCAATATTTATAAACATAGACCATGTTTTTATGTAACTGCTCCGCTTAGTCAAATATCTAGCATCTCCATAAAACTAGTTGCTTTGCTAGAAGCTACCTGAGAAAAATCAAATTACAAATACTTTTTTTAAATATTCTTCTGCATTTCTAGAAACTGGAAGTTACTTTTTCACCTCTATTTTCAAACACCTGTACGCTTTACACAGCAGTAAATTCAATTAAACTACAGAGCAATCATATTGTCCCTAGGTTACAACAAAGTGGAAAATTGTAAAAAACTTCTGCAGCTAGCTGTATGAAACGTAAAGAATTTCCTTTAACCTCTTCCTCCAAAACACAGGAAAGTTATTTCAAAAGTTTTTAGAATTTATTAGAGCTTGCCACTATTTGTCCCTGGTTAGCTTTAGTCGTGCCTTTATTGCAAGAGCACCCCAATCAGTATTATCTGGGAAGTCTCTGAATTCAAGTGCTGCTCCAAAAAAAAAAAAAAAAAAAGAACATAACACACACACAAGATAACCCTATTACAAGTTTATATGCATTATCAGGGACAGGTGTGTCAGAGATCTCTACATGGAAGAGGACACTAATGACAGTATTCCAAAGGTTATAACAAAACAACCAAACAATAAACAACATCTGGACGGCTTTTAAGGAAGCTGAAGATTTGTAGAGCTCGACACATATTTCCATATATCCAGTTTCAATATATCCAGATTCAACTTTGCTTTTGTGTCCTTGCTTAACAGGATCTTTAAAAACCTACTACAACCCTCCCATAAACACAGTGTATGCTTACCCACTGGAGAAAAAAATCACACTTCTACTGTATGCAGGCAAGTTTATTACTGAGTGTGTCACTGAGATGAGTAATATTTACTGCAATAAGACCAAATAAATCAAATTGCCCCCAGACTTTCACAAATGCTGCAGAGAGATATTCTAGAAAAACACAGGACAGCATTTTTGGCTGACTATTAAAATAAATAAGTAAATTAATGCTGGCATCTTCTGCCATGCAGGACTAGGAACTAACGAAGAACTAACCGTTATATCCGTTGAGATAAAGGCCTAAAAGTAGACTACATAGTTATTACCAAAGCAGCTCCCATTCATGTAGCTTATCAAAAACTGCTTAAATCACGGATACTAAAACTACAAGTTCTGCCAGACACTTAGATAAAGCAAGTGAATGCTAGTTGCCTTCTCTTTCTCCTAGCTCACACTTTCTTACCAGAGCTACATACAGATGAGGTAAACTCAGAAGATCTGCATAATGAAGTCTTCATGAAAAAAGGCACCCTTCCTTATTCCCCTTTGCTTACCTTAACGAAGTGCTAAGCATATCCTAATATAAGATCTTTTTCAACTCATGACAAGATGAGTGAGTCTGTATTTAACAAACAGGTACCAGAAATACCTAAATACACAGCAGGACCTGAGGAAACATCATCTACATTCACCAGAACCCTAATTTTAATTAGTAGGGTACGTCATTGATCACAACGAGGGGACCATTTTATCACTGTCACTGGGTATTGTTATTGACATTGTAGCCCAATCAATTGTTTGCTTTCCCCGTTCTTAGCAATCCAAATGCCTGCCCAAGCAACACAAATCACTGTATTTAGATACTACAGATAGAAACCAGGAAGACATGCAAATACAGGGCAAAAATAATAGCTTAAACACAAACAATGTTAGAAATACATTTACAAAGTTTATTCTAAGGGCAAAAATAATAGCTTAAACACAAACAACCTTAGAAATACATTAACAAAGTTTATTTTTTCTGCACATGCAGTCACATGTGATTGTTGCAAAAGACAGCATCATCTGCAATAGCAATTTGAAGTTCTCAAACTTTTTTTTGCCTGATAATTACCCCCTGCAATAGCAATTTGAAGTTCTCAAACTTTATTTTGCCTGGTGATTAAAATTCTTCAGATCAGGATAATTACCCTAAGAATAATTATGCTAAAGATTATGACTGTCTATAAAACTACCTTGGTGCAAGAGAGTATTACTAGAGCAGAAAAACACATAAGGACAACTTTTTCCAAATACAAGGTTCTAAGCAACGTCAAGTCAAAGATCTGCAATTAATTGCTAAAATCACTTAGAGTTTCCTATTTCATCAAAATTTATGTCTATGCAGACAAAGTATTACAAACTACTCAAATATGACACCAATGAAAGTGAGATCTGCAATTAATTGCTAAAATCACTTAGTTTCCTATTTCATCAAAATATATGTCTGTAGACAAAGTATTACAAACTACTCAAATAAGACACCAATGAAAGTAGCATACATAAAAATATTTTACAGTTGCTATTGTGAGCAGGTCTATACGCACATAATACGGTTACCTGCTTCATTAAATCAAAGATTGCTCTGAAAAGCAAAAGCCACAGAAACTAAAACAACAATAAAAACACACACCGCATAAAAGCTCTGAAAACATTAACACATGGCAAGGTCATTTTTCAAAAGTTATATGTCAAACTACTTTGACCTTTGCCCCAGGCAAAAATCTCAGAATCTACACCTATCCTGAATGAGGTGCCAGTCCCAACAAGCGGTATTAACCTATGAATAAAGTCTTATATGAATATGAATAAAGCAAACAAAGCAACACACAATCCAGGGATTATGCATATGTGAATACGTATGTCAATATCTGAGCACATTGAGAAAAAAGTTAAAAAATTTCAGCGCTACCTTCTTTTTCTAAAAAACTAGTGGTAATTCATAACTTGAGTCTTGAAAACATAGACCCAACCACTGTCATACAAATGCCACATCCCAAGTACAAAGATGCCACGCAGGCAACCCTGTTGGAAAAATTAGAATTCAGAGATGGCACCTCCTATTCAGCCTAAAAATTAATCAGTGACATGGTTCCAAACAACAACAGTGAATCTCCTTCCAAAACCACAACTCAGGAAAGACTAATGACAAAGGACAGTACATCTTGCAAGACACTGACATCAATTTTTTATTTGTTTTTAAATGAAAAGAAAAGAACTTGTGCTTTGTGAAAGAGACAAACGCTTTGAATTGCAGGTGAAGTCAGTAAAAAACAGGGGGGCAATAGTTCTCCTGCAAAAAGAACAAAAGGACATACAAGATTGATCTAATTTGTAAGAATGGCGTTAACAGCACAGACAATTTTCTGAACTACAATTCTACAGAGATTTCTTTGCGTTGCATTTGATCCTTTCCTCCTTATGCTACAACAAAAGACAGAGGTGTATCTGAATAAACATTTGAAAATAGCAGCGTAACATACAAGGCTGTGTATTTCAACGCATCCTTATTTCCAATGCTCTTGAACATCTACATATTAGTAGCTGTAACATAAAACACTTATCAGGAATACCACTTTTGGTTGTTCAGAGCTCATGACATTTCTAACAAGTACGGGCTTAACCTGGAACATCTGTAATTTTCGGTATCACAGTCACAAGCAATACAACTCACTCAGTGGCAGAAAATTTCTGTCCTACAGAGAAGTGGGTTAGACTGATGTGTAATGGTGTGTCCACTTAGTTGCCAATTCTGTATGCAACTGAGGACAGGAGCTCTGGTTTAAACAAAAAATCATCCTGGTTCCTATGATGCCAAGAGATTTCTCCATGAGTAAGTGCAAGCGTGCCAGTACACATGCAGACAAGTAACAAGCAGTACCCACTCCTGTACAGTTGCTTAACTTTAGGAGTTTCTGTGACCATGTCCTGAGTAGTAGGATGAACAGCATCAACAGTGCTATTTGTACACAAAAAGGTAGACTTTTGAACTAAGCAGTTTATTGCTTCTGGTCAAACAACAATGTTTGAAGAAGTTACCGTCACTTTGCAACAGCAGTTTTAAAACGTAAAAGTTCAAAAGTAAATTCAGTTCAATTTTCAGAATGCTTTATCACAGAAGCCATATTAAAATTCAAATTAATGTCAGTATTGTCAATCATTCAGATTCATCTGTCATTTTCAAACTCATTTTCAGGAGGAAACATACAGAGCCATTCAGTTAAAAAGTGTAATGGGGAAAAGAGCAGATTAAAGTGAAACCTGTAAAATTCTGCCCAAATATTGTAAGCACTTTTGTTCTAAACATTCAGAAGCACCCAGGGAAAAAGATTCATAGGAAATAGCAACATTTTAGAAAAACTGCAAGAATTACCAAGTATGACTGCATAAAACCCATGCAACAGGTAAACTCTACTGATACATATCAAGGCTTGGTTTTTTGAATAATTACAGGCATTTTGCAGAGCTTTCCAGAGCCAGTTACAGTAAAATAAATTACAAACTTTCTGTAAACAGCATTCTACAAGAGATGTCAGGTCCTATTAACTCTAATTGTTACATAGTCTCAAGAAATAACATTTTAAGGTATTTGGGGAACTTTTTATTCTTAATTATTACATTTAAACTATCAAGACCCTGGCATATAATTTGCCACTGGAGTATGAAGAATAACATCTGAACTGTTAAAAATCACACTGTGGTTCAGAACAAGAACACGTGCTTCTAACAACTGAAAGCAGGCACCACGCATCTAAGTATTTTAACAAAGCTCACTTCAGATGTCAGAAATTAAAGAAATCACAAAATTACTGTATATGCATCTAGTATTATCTGTTGATATTTCTATGTCTCTATTTTTTGGTGGTTCACTGTGAAACCTAGCCAAACTCCTTGAGAAATGATAACCAGAAGGACTACAATATTGCTAGGAACAGCTTTCATTTAAATGAAAAGCATTAGAACAATAATAACACATTAAATCATCTTACTTTCCACGTAATATAAAAATTTGTTTGACACTTGTAAGTATCAGGGAAGCATGTGAATTGTCTGCAAACTCCGAGTCCTGCAGATTTCCTTTCTATTTTGCCTGGAATAGATATTTTTTCTATTACTTGTACTTAGCATGAAATAAGCTACAATCCACCAGTTGTTAAGCAACAAGTATGCTGCGTTTACCTGGACAAAGGACACATCATTTAATTATTTTCTTCTTTTTCCCTTCTCATGTAATTTTCTTTTTTGCTAATGACATTTGAGAAATCAAAAATAACAGCACAGCCAGTTGCCTTAAAACAGAGTCGCTGTATCAGTGAGCAAACTGCAGAGACAAGCATCAGCAGTTCATGTGTCCCACAACTTGCCCTACTACAACCACCTAATATATTTAGTGTGGTCATTTGTAAGTACACTACTGTGACCTGTACTATGAATAATCACGCAAGACAACTCCTTCCAGTGAGTGTTCTTCATGACATCACCTTCCTGAATACCTACAGGGACACCAAATTTATGTAATACTGGACACAGCTAGTAAGACCTGATTTTGTGGTACCAGCTCAGGAGTCCCAGTACCTCACCCCTTAATCCTGTTAGGCCAAATCATGTGTTTTTAAGTGCAGGACACCTGAACAAACCAAGTATTCTGCTTACAGATAAATGAGGGTTGATTACTGTTTAGCTCCTTAGCACCTTCAAAACTCCAGCAGACTTCTTGTTTTCCTTCCATCGACCTCACATGACAACACAGTTGACTTCCTTCCTGTGTTTAGCAGGTGATTACTCTGGGGCTGATGATGACTAATACAAGTCTAACATATGAGAACAAACATGTGAAGTAAGACTTGAAATTTAAGGTGATCCTGGACGTTCTCTGGTCCTCTTTTCCCTTCACAACGTAAACAAAAAGCAGCAGCTATTTTTCCTGTAGATAAGATCCTTCATGCTGAAGGACAAAGTGCTGAAGCAGTCATCTCTTTTTTCCCCGAAGCTTTCTATTATTCAAGCTGAATATACAAAATAATAATAAGGGTTTTTTTAAATAATTTGAAGATTAAAGACCTTTTACTTCAAGACAGCTTTCCCTAGTTTCTAACAGTAGCACACAAACAGGTTTCCATCCATCTGAGGCAGGGAAAACTGGCAGAAGATATCAAACCTGAATTTCTACTGCAAAAGTAGTAAGTTGCCCTTAAACATCAGACACAAAAGCAGAACAGGATGCATGTGTTCATCGAGCAATCAGTAACATTTAATATGTATTTTTAATTTTTTTTTTAAACAGGCCTTAACATATACAAAGTGAATATATAAAATACATTAATCTTGCCACGTTTATATAGGAAGTACAGCCTGGGACACTTCGTAGTTCTTAAGTGGCTACAATTTAATACAAAAGTGTACAATTTCAGCCGTGTATCATCAAAGTTTCTTTAGGTGTGTGGGAAAAACACATTCCAGCTTTAAAATACCTGCTATCAGTCTGTTAAACTCAAAAAGCTAAAAGCACATTTTAAGGACAAACACTGAATGACAAAGTCTTTGTCTTCATTGCAAAGTAAACTCTAGCAACACCAGCCAAGACTCCTATAGACTGCTTAGCTCAAGCAAAAGAAGTCATCCTCCAAATTAGCTCTGAGGCCACTGAAGGTTGGCAGCTGATGAGTTATATTAACTGGTGTTGCACAGCAGTAGGGCAATCGATTTGAGTTAAAAAACACTACCACACTGAAGTTAAGGATCTGTGCATAAGACTTTCAAAAGACTGTAAATTCTTCACTGAAGAAATAAATCACAGCAAGTCAAAGACTCTTGAGGGCCCAGAAACCACAGTACTGGATTAAACCTGAGATACCAACTCTATTGTATTTTAATCAGTGTTTGTTTCTAGGCATCTTTGGAAGTACGAATGATACTCTATTAGGCCAAATCCATGTGTACATCTGCATGTGATAACTTTCTGCATATCAGAGACCTCAGTGACATCACTTCAACATTCTTTTAAGTATCTGCAACATCAGGACCTTTGCTGCAGTTTCCACAGGAATGCAGGGCTTCTTCAAAGTCTGTGCTGAAGATAAAGATTAGAAAAGCAGGATGAATCATTCATAAAGGCACAGGAGCCACAGTTCAATCAGAAGCTTAGAGTCATGAGACTTAAAAGTTGTAGTTCAACTGTTTGCACTGCCATATCTCCCCTTTGACTTTACACAAGTTTTCCCACACTTTTGTTACAGGCCCACAGGACCCCTTTAAAATCACAGGGGAGGTGGTCTCACAAATCCAGGGCATGGTATTCTCGAAAGAGAACGATCAACCTACTCAACTCACCTTAATTCTTTGTATTTTTCTTAAAGTGAGTGAAGAGGTTGGTGTATGTATTCTGATTCTCAGAGCACAAAAGAGCAATTTATTTAATCAAGGGATCAAAATAAAGAAACGTAATAAACATCCCTGTCAAGTTTTAAAAGGTTTTATAAACCTACATGTAGTTGAACAAAAATGAAAATCATAGGTAATCATTTGTTTGGATTATCAAATTAAATACTTATCACTTGCACTTGAGAAACACATAGATTATAAAAGACCTTAACTCAAAGATGTAATCTAAACAAGAAGGAATTTAAGTCACAATCTTTGGAGGATGATGTTGATCAAAAAAAATAGAGGGGTAGAGGGGAATAAGCACATATGTGATGAATCAGTAGTTCCTTGCTAGATCTTACAGCTTGCCAAATCTGCTTATAAAGCCGGGTTTAAACAGTTTGTATAAATAAATGTAATTACTGTCTGCAAACATACCT
This sequence comes from Calidris pugnax, assembly GCF_001431845.1. Classification (NCBI taxonomy): domain Eukaryota; kingdom Metazoa; phylum Chordata; class Aves; order Charadriiformes; family Scolopacidae; genus Calidris; species Calidris pugnax. Next base: position 25,308,324 of record NW_015090830.1, on the reverse strand, counting down.
TCAATAAAATTGTGTATCTAGCTGATTTATAAACTCAGCTCGTCATTGTCTATAGCATTTTTCAAATCACCAAAACACACCTGGGTAACCTACAACAGAACCACCTGACACCTTTCATGGCCTGGACCACGTTTTTGCTTTCCCTTTCGCTCATTTCCCTTTTTCCTCCAAAGCACAACACCTACTGAGAAACTGACTATCATTGTAAGAAACATACATTCATTCATAAATTCCAGCAAGATCTTCCTCTGCTTCAATCCTCTCAGGCACAGGCACTATGACAATAACACTGCCCTTACCTCAAAGCAGAGGACAAACCCACTACAAGTTGTCAGACATTCAAGTATTGGTAAGATGGGGAAAACTACTACTATGGCAGTCTGTCCTACAAGCTCGTGAATGTTCACAAAAAACCAATTTTATCTAGTTTAACAATCAGGACAACGTGATTTGAGCCTAACCTACTTTGCACAGTTTTAATTCTGTTAGTTATTCCATTCTGACAAAGAAGTAAATCCATCATCCATGATAAAACATGAACATTGATGAACAGCAGCAGCAACTATTCTACTTCAGATCCCACCACTGCTCCCTCCCTGTGTACACAACCAGTGCTCTACAAAAACCAAGAGGGGAAAAATAAAAACAATCTCAAGAAACTAACTATGATCGTACTTTGGAAGTACGAATGATACTCTATTAGGCCAAATCCATGTGTACATCTGCACGTGATAACTTTCTGCATATCAGAGACCTCAGTGACATCACTTCAACATTCTTTTAAGTATCTGCAACATCAGGACCTTTGCTGCAGTTTCCACAGGAATGCAAGGCTTCTTCAAAGTCTGTGCTGAAGATAAAGATTAGAAAAGCACTCTAACAGTGCTGTCCAATGGACACAGCAAAATTATGCAGCGAAGTTTTTCCTCGCTCCCAACAACAGCACACCTAGAAATTAGCCACAACAGTGGGAAACACGGAAACACGCAATCTTTGCCGGAAAACTTGATTTGACGGCAGACCTTTAAACCGGCTGCTTCGAAGTATTTAACCCTCCATAAAGCACATCCCAAAAAAATTCTGATTTATCTTAATCCTTACATCCGAGGAGGTTCCCCGTGCTAGTACGCAACGACTGCCCCACGGCGCATTTACTAACGACGCCCGAGTTACCCACCCAGCCTAGGCACCCCTCTCCTAAGGGAACTCCCGGCAGGGGACCCGACTTCGGCGGAGTTGCGGCCGGTGCCGGCCAAGGCCGCACACCGCGGGCGCGGAGCCGGCAGCAGCGGCGGGGCCGAGGCCGCCCTGCGCATCCTCCCGCGGGGCCCTGC
>NW_015090830.1:25255364-25306414 GCF_001431845.1 Calidris pugnax | reverse complement strand
GTCAGGAGGATGGGGCCAGTCTGTTTTCAGTGGTGCCCAGGGACAGGACAAGAGGTAATGGGCACAAACTTGAGTATCAAGAAGTTCCATCTAAACATGAGAAGGATCTTCCCTTTGAGGGTGGCAGAGCCCTGGAAGAGGCTGCCCAGAGAGGTGGTGGAGTCTCCTTCTCTGGAGACATTCAAACCCACCTGGACACGTTCCTGTGCAACCTGCTCTGGGTGGACCTGCTTTGGCAGGGGGGTTGGACGAGATGATCACAGAATCACAGCATGATATGGGGTTGGAAGGGACCTCTGGAGATCATCTCATCCAACCCCCTGTCAAAGCAGGGCCACCCAGAGCAGGTTGCACAGGAACGTGTCCAGGTGGGTTTGAATGTCTCCAGAGAAGGAGACTCCACCACCTCTCTGGGCAGCCTCTTCCAGGGCTCTGCCACCCTCAAAGGGAAGATCCTTCTCATGTTTAGATGGAACTTCTTGATACTCAAGTTTGTGCCCATTACCTCTTGTCCTGTCCCTGGGCACCACTGAAAACAGACTGGCCCCATCCTCCTGACACCCATCCTTTAAGTATTGATAGATGTTGATCAGATCCCCCCTCAGCCTTCTCTTCTCCAGACTAAAAAGACCCAAGTCCCTCAGCCTCTCCTCCTAAGAGAGATGCTCCAGGGCCCTCATCATCTTTGTGGTCCTCTGCTGTACCCTCTCCAGCAGTTCCCTGTCCTTCTGGAACTGGGAGCCCAGAACTGGACACAGTGCTCCAGGTGGGGCCTCACCAGGGCAGAGCAGAGAGGCAGATTAACCTCCCTCCCTCAACCTGCTGTCACACTCTTCTTGATGCACCCCAGGATGCCATTGGCCTTCTTGGCCACAAGGGCACATTGCTGGCTCATGGTCATCCTGTTGTCCACAAGGACGCCCAGGTCTTTTTCATGATGATCTCTGAAGGTCCCTTCCAACCCCTACCATTCGGTGATTCTGTGAATTTGCAAACACCCAAAAGTGATTGTCCTCAGGTAGCTGGCAGATGCCCGCTATTTTTTAAGTTGATCTAGATTAGGCTCCCCTACCACCTCTTTGGATGGCAAGGACTAGCTGTCACCTATGTTGGATGTCAGCTGATACTCGCATGATCACCAAGAACAAATAAAAGCACTGTGAATTGACAATGATTGTTTCCTGCCATTAAACGGAGACGGGTTTTGCGAGCCAGAGGTATTGCCACATGGAAATGGACATTCTGTAAGTCTGGGATAATGAACCGGTCTACGGGACCTCACAGGGGAAAGATCAATACGCAAGTCACCACAGAAAAACTGGTTTGGAAGATAGATGTGCTCATAGACCTGCTGTAGGAGATGGTATCTCTTGATACTCCTCTGAAATCAGATGCTGTGGGGAGCAAAAGGCCTAACACCGTCACAAATATGGAAGACTTCCCACAGAAGGAGAAAAGAGGACAATGCATTTCTTTCTTAATGTCTATTCAAGGTAGAGGAAACATCCAATAAAAAATAATAAAGGATCTACCAAGAAAAATTTTCATTCAAAGTATTTTCCACCAAAAAAAATTGGAAAAATATGTCCAAAGTGCAGAACACAAGATTAAATAAGAGATACGTGGCAAAAGCTTTACTTGGTAATTTTTACTTCTCTTAAATAATGTAAGTTGCTGGGGCCACCTTTCCAACAGCAGATTTCGGGTTTCTTAGCCACAGTACAGTGGGAAGCCTGCTCTCACTGTCTAGTGGTACAACAGTCATTTTGTAAAATGCTTTAAACTTACTGATTTCAAAATATGGTGAAACGAAAAAAGATTTCACAAATGACTGTGCTTACACACGATGATAACGAGACCAAGATCTTTGGCAATGAATTTGTGATTATCTGAATTACCTTATTATGGCTTTTTTCTTTTTATTGCTCTGAAGATACCGTATGGCAGAAAGGTGTTCATGGTGCAGATAACACCTTTGGTCTGGTGGGGTTGTGACCTGAAGTGTGCGGTGTGGTAGTGGCAGCACTGGGAATGGAGAACAACAAAGGAGTGAGAGTTGCACTCAGAATTGTAGAACCATAGAACAGTCCATGCTAGAAGGGACCTTAAAGATCATCTGGTCCAACCTTTCATGGGAAGCAGAGCCTAGATGAGATTATCTAGCACGCTGTCCAGTCATGTCTTGAAAGCCTCCAGTGATGGGGACTCCACTGCATCCCTGGGGAGGTTGTACCTGCTTTGGCAGGGGGGTTGGACGAGATGATCACAGAATCACAGCATGATATGGGGTTGGAAGGGACCTCTGGAGATCATCTCATCCAACCCCCTGTCAAAGCAGGGCCACCCAGAGCAGGTTGCACAGGAACGTGTCCAGGTGGGTTTGAATGTCTCCAGAGAAGGAGACTCCACCACCTCTCTGGGCAGCCTCTTCCAGGGCTCTGCCACCCTCAAAGGGAAGATCCTTCTCATGTTTAGATGGAACTTCTTGATACTCAAGTTTGTGCCCATTACCTCTTGTCCTGTCCCTGGGCACCACTGAAAACAGACTGGCCCCATCCTCCTGACACCCATCCTTTAAGTATTGATAGATGTTGATCAGATCCCCCCTCAGCCTTCTCTTCTCCAGACTAAAAAGACCCAAGTCCCTCAGCCTCTCCTCCTAAGAGAGATGCTCCAGGGCCCTCATCATCTTTGTGGTCCTCTGCTGTACCCTCTCCAGCAGTTCCCTGTCCTTCTGGAACTGGGAGCCCAGAACTGGACACAGTGCTCCAGGTGGGGCCTCACCAGGGCAGAGCAGAGAGGCAGATTAACCTCCCTCCCTCAACCTGCTGTCACACTCTTCTTGATGCACCCCAGGATGCCATTGGCCTTCTTGGCCACAAGGGCACATTGCTGGCTCATGGTCATCCTGTTGTCCACAAGGACGCCCAGGTCTTTTTCATGATGATCTCTGAAGGTCCCTTCCAACCCCTACCATTCGGTGATTCTGTGAATTTGCAAACACCCAAAAGTGATTGTCCTCAGGTAGCTGGCAGATGCCCGCTATTTTTTAAGTTGATCTAGATTAGGCTCCCCTACCACCTCTTTGGATGGCAAGGACTAGCTGTCACCTATGTTGGATGTCAGCTGATACTCGCATGATCACCAAGAACAAATAAAAGCACTGTGAATTGACAATGATTGTTTCCTGCCATTAAACGGAGACGGGTTTTGCGAGCCAGAGGTATTGCCACATGGAAATGGACATTCTGTAAGTCTGGGATAATGAACCGGTCTACGGGACCTCACAGGGGAAAGATCAATACGCAAGTCACCACAGAAAAACTGGTTTGGAAGATAGATGTGCTCATAGACCTGCTGTAGGAGATGGTATCTCTTGATACTCCTCTGAAATCAGATGCTGTGGGGAGCAAAAGGCCTAACACCGTCACAAATATGGAAGACTTCCCACAGAAGGAGAAAAGAGGACAATGCATTTCTTTCTTAATGTCTATTCAAGGTAGAGGAAACATCCAATAAAAAATAATAAAGGATCTACCAAGAAAAATTTTCATTCAAAGTATTTTCCACCAAAAAAAATTGGAAAAATATGTCCAAAGTGCAGAACACAAGATTAAATAAGAGATACGTGGCAAAAGCTTTACTTGGTAATTTTTACTTCTCTTAAATAATGTAAGTTGCTGGGGCCACCTTTCCAACAGCAGATTTCGGGTTTCTTAGCCACAGTACAGTGGGAAGCCTGCTCTCACTGTCTAGTGGTACAACAGTCATTTTGTAAAATGCTTTAAACTTACTGATTTCAAAATATGGTGAAACGAAAAAAGATTTCACAAATGACTGTGCTTACACACGATGATAACGAGACCAAGATCTTTGGCAATGAATTTGTGATTATCTGAATTACCTTATTATGGCTTTTTTCTTTTTATTGCTCTGAAGATACCGTATGGCAGAAAGGTGTTCATGGTGCAGATAACACCTTTGGTCTGGTGGGGTTGTGACCTGAAGTGTGCGGTGTGGTAGTGGCAGCACTGGGAATGGAGAACAACAAAGGAGTGAGAGTTGCACTCAGAATTGTAGAACCATAGAACAGTCCATGCTAGAAGGGACCTTAAAGATCATCTGGTCCAACCTTTCATGGGAAGCAGAGCCTAGATGAGATTATCTAGCACGCTGTCCAGTCATGTCTTGAAAGCCTCCAGTGATGGGGACTCCACTGCATCCCTGGGGAGGTTGTTGCAGTGGTTGATTGTTCTCACTGTAAAAAATTCCTCTCATATAGAAATTAAACCCCTCTCAGTGCAACTTGTACCCATTTTCCCATGTCTTCTCCATGTAACTCCTTGTGACAAGAGAGCCTCCATCTTCTTTGTAGCCACCTTTTAGGTACTGGAATCCTGTGATAATGTCCCCCTGAGCCTCTTCTGCTCCAGGGAGAAAATACTTACTTCAGTCTTTCCTCATAGTGCAAGTTCTCCAGCCCTTTGATCAACTTCATTGCCCTTCATTGGACCCTGTCCAGTCTGTCCATGTTTTTGTTGAATTGTGGAGACCGGAACTGGACACAGTACTCCAGCTGCCACCTGACAAGTAATGACGCCAGACCTGTGTCTACCCACCAATGCTAAATGAAGTTGCTCTTATGACCCAGATGTTTCAGAATGAAATGTTACTGTACCTTGGAACATACTTTCTACCTTTGAACAAGGTCCTGAGGGACCACAATGCACACTGTACGCTGGATGATGCTCCTGCCTGCTGGAGTGAAGATCATGAAGCACCAGCAGTAGGTTATGGTGAGGTGCTGCCTGCCTCCTGCCTGCTCTGCAATGATGGCTGTACTTTATGTGTTTGAATAATCAGACACAACCCTGAAAGATTTCAGCATAACTATTATGCCAGTCCTAGGTGCTTCTGTGGCCCTTGTTATTGCAATTCTGTGCATCTCGCAACTTTAAAATTTTAACTTTAATATTAACAACTATATTTGCAGAATCCTCACGTGGCTAATGAAGTTACTGCAGTTCACTGAGGCCAAGAGAATTAAAGTGAGTTTGTTATTTGATTCAACCCTGTGGCAGAGCAGTTTTCGAGCAGAACAGAAATCACTTAATTCAAAAGTGAGCAACCTAAGAGCAGTCTTCTTGCCTCTGCAGAACTTTGGTTCTGGATATTTGGTTATATTTCTGGTTGTTTACCACATTATTTGGCCTGTAACTATCTTAGTCTATATTAGTCAATTTTGTGTATGCGTTTGTAAATTTCATTTGTATAGACAAATACAAGATCTAGCATATATAGTAAAAGGTTTATTATTAGCATGTTTGTAAATGCCAGAGCATGGGACAATCATTAAGAATCATAAATGCCTTTAGAGTCTTGATTTCTTACTGAGTTATGTATTCTGTAAATCATTATTTTATTTAGTACTACTTTAAAGTTTTAAGAAAAAAATACTTCACTATTACCTGTGTGCGGAGAGCCTTTGAACCAGACAGCTTTCTGAGAAGAAAAAAATGACAGTTTTTTAATAAATCAATGGCCCAGAGAATGAAAAAATTGCATATTTATTATTTTAAAGCATGCAGTATTGCCAACTTTAAATATAAGTTTAAAACTTGCAGTTGAGTACAGTTGCTGGAAATCTATCATGAGCTCAGCTTCTTGGTGACTTTAACTGCCTTTTTGTATCCCTATTTTCATAAAATGGTAAAGGCTCTTCAGGGCAGACACTTTGATTGTGTGGCATCTATCATCATTCAGTTCTGCCTCTTGGTTATCATGTAATCCTGTTTTACATTTTGTAAAGAAAATCCTTAAAATTTATAGACAGGCTTTTTAATGTAAAATTGAGACTTTGGCATATGATACTGTAGCAAATGCGACTACATTTTGAAAATAATGTTCCCTTGTCTCTTTAGAAATCCTGAAAGGTCACAGAATAAACTTGCTTTTGATCCATGTTTTGCTAGTGAGGCGTCTCAGGCAGGTGCTATTTTGCTATATGAAAAAAGCTTTTCATTTCAGGAAATAAATATTTTTGCATTCAATATTAAGTACTGGCAAAATAACATTTGTCACTTAAATATCACGATAACATGCGTTTATGATAATAAGTAAATATAACACCATTCGGAAGTAAACTTTCTGTATCATCCTTTCCATGTTTCTTGCATCTTTTTGCATTTATATCAAGTGGCAGAGATCCAGAACCTGTGATTTATGGATCCTGTGAACTCCTGGTTTAACTAGGAACGAGCTGGCCTGGAAACTGTTTTGCATTTGTTGCATGTACCTGCTACAGGTGCAGAACCTATCTGTAACTAGTTCTGCCTGATGTCTCCAGAGGGCATTTTATAATAATTTATACTTTCCCTACTGTTCTACTTCTGCTGTAAACGTTCAAGGTTAAGTGCTCCCTCCCTCCTAATCCTGTTTATGTATCCAGTCTGGGCTAGGATAAGGGGGGAATATGAAAGGCAGATTGAAGCTAATTCATTCTTCACTATGCTTCTTGGAGCCAAATTATAAAATCAGTTATAACGGAGTAAATCTGTGGAAGTGATACAAAAATCAGTTGAATATAAAAAGAAGAAATGAGTTTCAGTAAGCCTCACATGATGTTACATGACACAAAATTTACATTACTTTTATACTAGGTATTTTCTCACCTCATCCTTCCAACCGCCTTGCATTTCCATTTTAATTGTGGAACTTTTTTCATCGGTGATGATCCAGCTCAGTATCTTTCTTCAAATTTTCAGCGAATTGCAAATCGGTCCAAGACACCTAGAGGCTTAAAAAAAAAAAAAAAAAAAAAACCACTGACAAAAACTGAGGAACAGCAACACAGAAAGAATCCTGTTGTCTTTATGCGAAGAGCTGAAGGCAGCAAGGAAGTCTAAGCTAAATAAATTCTTACACTGTCAGTGAGAGAGCAGAACAAATACAAAATAGAGGGAGCTAAAGCAGCTGCAGTTACCAGTTTTAATAATTTTAATAGCAGTGCCTTCATAACGTCGATCCATATCAGGAGGATGTAACAAAATGTTGTCTTGCTGTGGAAAAGAACAAAAATTGGAGATACTGTTTTCTCGGAGAGGATCTTTGTTTTAAAAGATTACTTCAGACAATGAAGCCTCATGCAATTCAGGTATACACCAAAATCAATGATTTTAAAAACACCAATGGGAAGTAAAAATAATCATGGAAAATATTAGACTGTTTTCTCGGAGAGGATCTTTGTTTTAAAAGATTACTTCAGACAATGAAGCCTCATGCAATTCAGGTATACACCAAAATCAATGATTTTATAAACACCAATAGGAAGTAAAAATAATCATGTAAAATATTACTATACTATAAAAACAAACTGGAATGCAATAGGTACTGCAAACAAAACACTTCTCATATTTAAAAGAAATGTCTGTTGTCTACATAACTACAAGAAGGAAAATTCTATTTCTGCACATTTCATTTTTAATATTCACAGCATTCAGTGTTTGTCAATTAATTGTGCTCCCAGCTGCTACATTTCTTTCAGACCTTCCTTCAAGGTCTTCTCTTTGGTAAATGTCAGCTCTCTGCAGCTCTGCAGGATTTATGCGACTGCTAAATCTCTGCTCCTCCTTTTGTAGTCCGTCCTTACCAAACTGTGGGTCCCGCAGCACCGGCTTCACACCAGCTGTGTGCCACCCTCACCTGTCTTCCACCCAGTTTTTCTTTTAGAATGAAATACCAGAAATACCTTCACCAATTAAATCAGCAAAATAATGCATATGTTGGATTTTGGATTTTGCTAGAGTTACATCTTCTAGCCAATAACAGGTCTGGCTGAAAAGGCTTTTTTTTCCAATTCGCCTGGCAACAGATAAGGCAAAAGAAATCCAAGCAAATCCTGGAGTACTTGAATCAAATCAGTTTAGAAACAAGGGTACACTGTGGTGAATTCTGATACAAATTTCAGCCGTGCCTTCATTTAAGAAATTAATTGCTGATTGTGGATAAACAAAAGGAGAAAATTAAAAATAAAATGCTCATTATTTTACTGAGCTTTCACAATGACTCTTCAGTGAGAACCATCTAGTAATTTTTCACAGTATCTCTTCAGTTTTGTTAACTTCTAAGTTAAAATTACTTCAATAATCATTTAAAAATCCAATGCTTTTTAATTTCTAGTTAGCTTCTGAGGTAGTCTTTCTTGTCCCTTTAATGTATCTAAACTCAATGCAAGATTTTTGCTTGTAACTGGAGAAAAAAAAGCCTGTGGACTCAAAAATTTTGAGCTGGATTACCAACTTCTGATCTTCTTTTAAAATCAGAGAGCGTCCAATAAAATATTTCCATGATCTGTGCCTCAAAATCAGCAGCAAAGCACACCAGCACTTTGGAAGACACAATTTTTTGAGTGTTCTCGGTGGGTTTATTTTAGCAAATTCCACGCTATTGATTTTTCAAACAAATAAATACAGCTGCTTTAACTACTCTTTGAAACTGAAAGAAACTGCATCCATGGATTAATTATAAATTTTGTGTTGTTTCAGAGCTTCTGAAAAGGTCATGGAAGGACAAACAAGGCCCAAGTGTAAACTTGAGTATCCAGTTGTGATTGCTGGTGTCAGATACACTGGATCTGATTTCCTTTTTGCAGTTTCTGTTATGATAGTGACCAAAAGCTTCAAGTAGGACTAGGGGGCCTTTGTTCTGAGAGCTATACAGAAATAGACGAAGAAAAAAGGTCCCAGATGATAAGTGACAAAATACTTAGTGTCTTGTATAGCATATTCTTCGAGAGTCAGAAATTACTTAAAATCTCCTCTTTCTCTGATATCTCTTCACATCTGCCCCAGCCATCAGCTCAGGCTCATAGCAAAAAGGTTTCTTACTTGCCTCAGACCTGCTTCTGAAACCTTTTTCTCTCCATTTCAGCCAGGCAGATCTGGCTCCTGTTAAAACCTAGAGATCATCACTTTGTATACTGATTTCACCCCAAGCAGCAGTTTGAATCTTACAGATTTTCTCTGTATGGCATCTATTATCCATATAGGAAACAGAATTTTAGACATTCTTGGCCTCACGACTGCTACCGCTTCCTTTTTCTGGTATTGGGAATGGCAGCTACTCTCAGATCAACTTAGCATGAGCTGAAGAGATCATTTTTCCAGTTCATCACTTTCAATGTCTTCTTTCTGTGTCCTTCCTCTTGCTTCTTCCCTAATACTGCATTCAACAGCAACCTTTTCCCAGTCAACTCACTAATTCTCACCAACCAACAGATAATTCAAGTGGGTTTTGTCTGCTTGTATAATTTGCAAACATTTTCTGCTATTCCTTGAGGAATTCCCCATAAATGGAAAAAAAAAAAAAAAAAAAGGATTCATTGCTCTTTTTCAGACCTAGGAAGTGTTAGCTTCCTTCCACAATGCAAACTGAAACCAGGGTTGCCCGAGGGCATAATACTGGATGAAGAACACCACTTGTGGTCTCCAAAGTACCATGAGAAAGACTGATCAGTCTACAAACATGAGTTACTTGCAGCTTGCAACATCCTTATCCAGCTTTAACTTATCTAAATCTGGAAAAATTGGTAGCCAAACACAGTATTTATGAAAGCAGATAATGTTGTTGTGAAGAGCCTTAAGACCGAACAGAAATATGTACTTCATATAGCAGACAAAATAGGTTATCCACCAAAACTGGCAGTGATCATACGTATTTTTAGTGTGTTGGTAAGAAATAATACATAAGGTCTGAAATACATAGAGATTGAAGTCACCAGGATGTAGTTTCTTGCACTACAGAGGCATGGAATCATAGTCCATGGTGTTAGTGAATATAATTGTATCACCAAATTACAGGTACAAGATGCAACAACCCAACAGACAAAACAAGATTGAAACAAACAGCAAGGGAGGAGAAATAAAAAGTTCCTTGAATTTCTTTTGTAGACTATATGTACAACTGTAAGGACAATAGGACAGTCAGCTCTGGTTTGCCATTTCTTTTGGTAAAAAGAAAGATTTTTGTAAGTCCAAATTAACTTTCTATTAAAGGAATCTGAAGGAGTCCGTGTCTTATACAGATTTCAGGAAAATTTATCAAATTCATTTTTGAAGGCTGCTAATATGGAAAAGAAAGGAAGGACAGAGAGGTAGATGTGCATTGCACCTTTGTGTCAGAAGGTTGCTGGCAAGAGGAAAGCAAGGGAGGAGTCAAGGAAGAAGCTCATCAGAAAACTGGGAATCTTAGGGAATTTTTCTGCTCTCATAAGTTTCCTATTAAAAAAAAAGCAGCAACCCTTTTTATGAATTCTATTGCTATCACAAGACAGACTATTTTCTCTTGAAGCTGAAGATGGACTTTTGTTTGGGGATTATATGCTTTTTTCTAGCTTCTTGATTTTTTTTTTTTTTTGGCTTCCTACAAATTCCATTTAAACCAAACAAAGACACAAGTGGTCAGTTTTCACTCCATAACAGAGGTACTTGAAAATAATTTCACAGACCCCTGGTGCAGTATGACCACAGAGATTGAAATGTTTTGCCCACTCGCAGACACAGTGGGGATTAGGACTGACTCATTTTGTCCTGCCCAGATCATTGGTCTGTCCTTTGTTTCTATGAAATTTACGTATTATTATCCTCATTGCTATTAAATATTAATCTTCTAGGAAGCATGTGAAATCTCAAGTTGCATCCAGTTTGCTTTCTTGAAAGAGGCAAGTTAATTAGTATTTAAAAAAGGAAGAGGATGTGCCCTGCAGATTTTATATCATATTTTCAAGAAAATAAAGGGAACAACTTTAAAGCCAAAGGCATTTCTTCTGGAAAATAAGAATTGGTGTCTTACACTGGGTTTCCCTTTGTACTAGCAATGTGCAACATGGTCTCTATCAGAAGAGAAAACTGATGTTATTAGAAGATTGCCCTTTGAGGACCGAGCTGAGATGGAAGCATCACTGATAGGAAGAAGAAATGTGAACAGTGAACAATTTGGATGTGGTGGTACATAAAAGATGGAGTTCAGAATAGGCCTGTGGCCTTAGGCTTCATTTCCACAAAGCATTCAGCAGATGCCTCAACCCTACTAGGGTCTCCGAAATGTCAATGGAAACATTTATTTTTTCCTTTAGTGCTACCGGAGAGAATGAACTATGGAAAGAGAGAAAAATAACTTGTGAGGTGAATGGGGTTCATGTGGAGGATTTGAAATTCCATTTCTCCTCAGTCATCCTGGTCAGCTCCTTGCTTTCCTACAGCAAGGAGCCTTTGTGCTAATGTCTTCCCTCCCTCGCAGCGGATACAGCGTGAAAGGATTTTGGCAGGGAGCTCAGGCAGGAACACAATTGAGGATGGTGAGGAACAGGGCCTGTAGTGTGACCTGCCTGTACGGGGACTTGCGGAAGGCTGACTTTAATTCAGTTACCTTTGTTCAGTCTGTGTGTATATATAAATGCATATCAATGTCTGATGTACTGTGACTGGGATTGCAGTTCCATCTATGAACTTTGGAAAGTTTGCCTTTGTTGCATGCTGTGGAATGTAATCCAAAAAGAAGAAATCAGCTGAAGGGGCCCTCTATCACCAGCAGTTTTTCTGGGGCCAGGAGAGTTACAATAACTACGATTGCCCCAGCATGCTGGCATCTCCTATTATTCACTTACCTGTTAAGACCACTTCACCCTCACAGTCGTTCAGAGCATGACTAAAAGTCTAGATAGACTTAGGGGAAATCCAAATTCTCAGTATCAGAGAACGGACTAGATGAGATATGTTATCAGCTGTGCAGAGCTCCTGAAGCACAAGCCTGAGAACACAGGGCCTTGGACACAAGGTTGGCTCGAGAATGTGCAAATGGTGGACTGAAAATTCATACATACTCAGAAGCAGGTTAATTGACACATCCAGCCTCATTCATTCTCTACTTTTACCAAGTAAATTTGGGGTTGGAGCTGGAAGTTATCTACAGCAGTAAAAGCATAGGACCAGAGCTGAAGAGTAATGAACACTAACTAAATCTGTGGACAATCCAGTGACAAATCCCACTTTGCCTTAGTCCTGGTCTTGCATCTTGTCCAGAAAATCATCTGTCTGACAACTTGCTCCAGGCTTACTCACCTCGCTGGAAAATATGGAACATCCTAAGGCAGAAATTGGCCTCCATCCACCACGTTGTGTTGCTGATCTGTGAAGCATGAGGGTTTTCAGAATGCTAGACAACACATTTTTGGGGTGATCTCCACACAACACGGAAAGCAGTTTCAGCACTTGACCACCATTCTCTGTATCGTATCAATTACAAAAAGTGTCTGGCCCAAGCAGGCTTCTGAAAGCCAGTTAGTAAATGTCTTCCTCAGTGCTTCAGAAAGTTTACGTTCCATCACAGAGTGAAGAGCCTGAGGTTTCTTCCCTTGCTGAGGGGTAAATTTGGGGAACCTCCCATGATGCAAAGAGCAGGTTCACTGAGAAGAGAAGTAGAAGCTTTGTGGTTAGATTCTATCAAGATACAGCATGGCAGTTCTGAATGTTTTCTTTCAGTATTTCTGCTTACGAGACTGAGTCAGGAAAAAAATCTTGGCAAAATATCATCTTTTAGGCAACTAACAAATCCCGAGCCCTGGTACACATCAAGAAAATACTTACTTTTTACAGCCTAGCCCATCCCTAGTACACTATAGGGGCAGGTACTTTCAGAAAGAGAAGATGCTCCTTAAATCCAAAGACAGAATTTCACTTGTGTTTGCATTTAGAACATGTATAACTGAGATGCAAGAACCATGAACAAACTGTCTTGTAACAATGTTTTACATATATCTCTACATGTGCTAGCTAAGAAATTTAGCTAACTGAAATGACCATTTCTTTCTAGTATTACAAGTTGTAAAGTTTCAACTCTAACTTGACGAAATGAGAAGGTCTTCATCAAATGCCTTCTAATGAATAGGTCTTCCATTTATAACTGCCTCTCCCATATCAAACCCACTAGGAGAGAAAAAACAGCAATTATTTATAATAACTTTATTGGGTATAATTTCCATCTGTCTTTGAAAGCTCCGCCTGCTGTTTTCAGGCTGTGCCTGTTAAACAGAAGTGCTTACACTTGACCTTGCTCTTGATCCACCCTTTGTGCGCAGCAGTGCCTTTCTTCTTCTGAAAGATAGGTACAATTTGTGTCCACATAAATTATACTGTACTTGCTATTAACATTCTTTTATCTGGTAATTTACTTACACTGATTGTGTTGAAGACTGTTCTATGAGCTGTTGATAATGCAGGTCTATGATTTGGATGTAATGTGTCATTCTTAATTTAGGACAAGACTGAAAGGAGGTGACAGCTTGCTATAACACATGCAAAAAATCAGGTCCTGGCCACATGCAGTCAGGAAAGGATTCATGGTTGTATTTACAGCAGGAAACATGTTCAGCCTTGGCATCTTGGCTAAATTCCAGCTTCAGTAATTATTCTGTCTAAATCTTCCTGCATTTCCAAATGAGTGATTATGGTATTTTCATTTATTCCATGCCTTAGATGCATGGAGCACATTAGAATGGATGAACTCCATCCTATATTGCATTGGAGAAGTAACAAACAGGGAAAATTATCCATACTTCATTCTCTTAACAGATAGTTAAGACTGAGGCAGACTCATGTGATTTAGCTTATCCAGTCAGCCACAAGACTAGAAATGCAACAGTACCATTTGACCAAAAGACTGGGGGTCATGAAATCATGATCTGGATTAAATGTGCTGTACATTGAGGGTAAATGCTGCCTATCAGTAGATTAGAACACTGCAGGGCTGCACCCTCTCCAAGAAGGGAGGGAAGAGGCATCTAGCCTTCCATTCATGCAATCCCATCTCTTAACAACAGGTTCCAAGTGACTGATGACTTGACATCGAATAAATCTCACAGCATGTTTATGATGGTAGCATCACAACTCTTTTTCATGCAAGGACCTAGAGGAAAGTACAGATAAGAAGAATATATAGTACATACATGACAAAAAGTAGGAAGAACCCAAATATATTAGGTAAATTCTCTGCCTTCGTGTCTGTTTCTGCACAGTGCCGAGGTCTTCCTTGAAGGTGCTCAGTGCTCTCACTGATTTAAGAAAAGAAATGAAGAATGCTCCTTTTGCGTAATCTGGCTACTCTGAGCTCCCATCACTGAATTTCATTTGCTCAAAGATTAAAGTTTCTCCCTGGCACTAAGGGAAACCTTTAAGATGTTAAAGGCAGATTTCTTCTGGGAAGTGTAAACATCTCACACTTTTGTAAACTAAGGTTTTATTTTACTAAAATTAGAGGGTTTTTATCAAATTAATGCCAAAAAAAAAATACCATAAGTAGGAAAAAAAAGGTTTGTATAAACTGCATATTTCTGAATCATTTTATATTATGATAGCAATAATAAAAGAATACTTATAGCCTCTCTCAGTGTTAAGCTTGTTCTTATAGAGCCATAAGACAGAAAAAATAATGCTTTACATGACCAAAATAAGCCTTGTTCTTTATAAAGCCGTTCAGCAAAGAGACATAGCCCCAAAGCACCAGCCTCATCCTGCTGCTACACAGATCTGGCAATCAGCGTTACCCACTGTCTGGGTCCCAGGAGGCAGCAAACAGCTTTGCAGTGCTGAATTTTGTACTATTATTATTTTCAGAGTTTCAGTATACATACTGCAGGCATTTGCTTACGTTCTTCTCATATTTTCCCTGCAAATGAACTTGTTTAAAACTAAATATCCATTTTCTAAGGAAAGATTTCTTTTAAAATCTTATAATGTTCACAAGCCACTGTGGACAATACCCTTCTCGTATCCCTGCACACAGATTCCCAGTTCCCTGTATGGCCAATATATAAAGCAAAGACAAGAAGGAAGAAGGTGGAAGAAAGGTTTGGCTCCTCTTGCCAGCACAGTTCTGCCTCTCCAAATGGAAATACTACCTTAGTCCCCTTCTGGAGCAAGGAAAAAAGTGGCAGTTTGTGGTACTAAGCTAGGCTGATCAAAAGCATACAGACAAAATTGTTTTGATGGAAAACCGGATTTCAATTAAATCTGTATTTTGAAAGGTCTTTCCCATAGATGAAAGGAAAGAGATGATGCCTTTTTCTTAGGGCTTTGAGAAAACTAAAAGAAAAATCAATCTGCGTTCAGCCACATTATCAAAGTTTCTGACAAAGAGAAAAAAATCTGAGTGAGGCAATTCTAGGTTCACTAAGATGTTTCTGAGATAGCACAGCTGTTCCTCTGTCCCACACTGAGTTTTTATTGCAAAGCCACAGTGTAATGTAGCAGATCTTTTAAATGACATTAAAACCCCCCTACTCTTCAAAATAAAAATATGGACAGTCTAGACAAGATCAAATTCATTTTGTCACTTTCATCAATTTAAGTTCCAGGAGTATGTGGAAAATAAGATTACATTTGTATGATGATGCTGAACTACTCATTGGGTTTGCTCTATTAATTGTGATTGTATAGTTAAGCATACAGTCTTAGCAGTAACAAAATCCTATTAAAGCATGTGCCCTAAATATATTTTCAAATTATAAAAACAAATAGTCCACCTCAGGCCAAAGAATGTATGGCAGGTGATCAATGGATGGTGAAGGTTAAATGAAGTTCTCCTGTCCTTGGTAGAGGAACCATCATATATTTCATCTAAGAAAAAGCAGATTGAGACACTTTGGATCATCATATCTGCAGTGAAACACTAGTCTTAAAAAAAATACATTCTGAGCTCAAGAACTACCTTTGCAGCTTATTAACTTCCATAAGTACTTTTCCCTTCTCATTCTTGTAAAGGGTATTAATTGATTTAAGTTGCTGCTTAAAACCACAAATACTTTGTAAGGGATATATAGATATGTATTTTTATGAACACTCTCTTTGAACCATAACATCTGCTGGGGCTTTGAAGCACCCCAATACCATCATCAGCTGTTATATTCAATCAGCCACCACATTATTTATCTCAGTCAGTGATTATTTATTTTTGGTTCAGAGAGTTTGTTCAAAGATGGATTAAATTTTAATATTAACAGTGTCAATGAGTAGCTAAGAACAATAAAATTTTCCTTACTGTCATAACTCAAAAATATTTCCACAGGCATTCATTATTTTCAATACTAAAAGGGATTGGTGTGTAGCTTTTTCAATGTTTCATGAAACTAGATAACATTTACTTATTCCAGATGTTGCCTGCTATTAAAAATCAGAAACAAAGCAACATTATGAGATTATTATTTTATTTCTGCAACATCTTGCACTAGATATTATGGTTGCCTCTGTTTCAAATAATGTAATTAGTTCTCTGATATCAAATTGTGATGTAAGCTGAAACTATGTAACTATGTAACTTTATTATTACTACTATCATATTTTAATGTTAGTGCATGACTGAGAGTCTGACTCGATACAAAGCCATCTGCAAAAGGCAATAAGCTGCATACAAACGGGAGAAAACCTATTAACATTACAAAGCTTTTCGAGGTGTGCCTTCTTTAAATGACATAGTTGTTGAATACATTCTTTGATGCTACAACACATCTAGTCTTTTTTTGCCATCTGGCCACTCCTCCAGGTATCCAGACTGACAAATGCTTTCAAAGTTCTCAGAGCTGGAGAGCTGCAGCCTAGTGGAAGAGTCAGATTGCACAGGATTTGGATACTGTAGGGCACATCCCTCCTGTCACAACTGCCTCAGCTCTTCCAGGTGGTTCAGTTTATGGTATTTAGCATTGGTTGGGAAAGTTTTCCAGAAGTGGTAACCAAGAAATGCCATGGGTCTATGTGCTATCTTCATTCTGGTGAGGAATTATCAGAACCCCTTTAGATGTTTTTTCAGTTTCCTGTGGTTTTCTCCCCGTCCATTTTGCTTTGCTTGCAATCATTATGTATTACATCCACTGCTTTGAAAAAAGAATTAGGAGAAAAGAAATTCCTTAACAACTGTATAGTGTAATAAAAGGATCCTGCCCTTTACAAGTCTGAAACACTTAAAGTGAACTTCCCCAGGTAAAGATGGCTTTTGCTATTATTTTCAACCTAATGCAGTCTAAAATAGCAGCAGTTCCTTGATCTCTTCTCTTTGTAATCTGCTCTTCTGCCCAATTGCTTTTCCCATTAAGGACATTTTTCTAATAGCAAGTCTAAATGTTTCCTCTCTTAGTTTCAGGCCATTGCTCCTTATTCTACCAGAAAGTATTTATATTCTGTGATCATTTTCCCCTTGAGTCTCTGTGTTTTCTAGGCTGTATAAATATCAGAAGCCACCACGCTGCAGGGTGTCCCTGCGTGTGCTGCGGTACACCAGTCCTCTAGATGGTTGGTATCATGCAGGGTGTAACACATGCTCCAAGGCAAGCACTATAGGTGTTCCTAGGCTTCTCAGGCTCTTGCTTTCACTGAGTCCTCATAAATGCTTGCACTTTGAGGAGCGGCATTTTTTTATGCTTGCCAGATAAAAAAAAAAAAAAGAAATTAATTCCCTTTCAAAATTCCACGAAGAAAAAAAGAACAAACAAACAAAACAAAACAACCCAAAGCTCAACATCTCTCTGTTAGTCTAGTTTAGCAAGACAAAAATAACATGAGCGTTTGACCTCCAAACCCACAGTCTTAATGCCGCTCTATGTACTTTATGATGTCATTTAGCTACTATGAACACAGTTTTTTTCCTTTAAACTCCTGACTTAGCTAATGTCAGGCAACTCTGTCAGCTTCTCCACACCTCTTCATTCCATGCTAACCTTCACCTCTGATGCACCAGTTCCAGTCTCCCAGGTTATATGGGTGGGATGCTCTCCTTCATCCTGCCCCTGAATTCATGATTAAGTCTCAGGTATCCTTTCTGTCCTCAGTCCAAATCCCAGACTCCCCTATTCTCTCAGTCAAAGTCTGCCCCAAGACCTGTCAGTTTAACCTTTCAGATCCTTAACCCATTTTATTTCCTCTTTACCATCCTAGTCTAGGCCTTCTTTCTCCCTCCTATTGCACTCAGGCATATTTCTCCTCTGTACATGGGACGCCTTGAAGAGACAAGAGGGGATGTGCTTGATCTCATTTCTGGTACCACAGGAGCATATTAAAATCTTTGGCAAAAATTGCCACTAGATTCCAAAAGACATATTTGGTGTGTCCATATTTGGACATGAGTGGAAAGTTTAATTTGGGCTGTCAGTATTGCAATCTTGCATGCAGAATTCCAGCTGTAGGTAGCTCATCTTTAAATTGGTGTCATACTTACTTGTTCAGAAAGAAAACAGCAGCAATGGTAATCCATAAAGGTAAATATTTTGGTATGCTGTCTTCTGAAAGAGATTTTTTAAAAATTACTTGCCAGGTAACTTTCCCCTAGATCATATGACTTAATTGCCTATCACTTTATGCATGAAGTTACACTTGCTTCTACTGAATCATGCAATTGTCCAAGGTGCCTGCACAGTGGTCTATCATATGTATTTTTATCCCATAAGACATTTTCCTCTCTTACTTCCTCTGTGATCTTTGTCTGTCTGGAGATGAGTGAGATCTCTTTTGCAGTTAGAAGTCTGATTTGAGGGGCATTGGACACGTTCAGACATCCATAATCATTGATTTTGTGCTTCATTGTTAAGGGAACATCCTTAACCTGCAGATAAAATTCATTTCCTTTCCCAATAAGCCACTGGGTGCTACATGGGTGGATAAAAAGCTTTATCTTTCACCTGGGGAAGCAGACTTGAGCACTGACCTGGTACTCAGTTGAGTGACATCCCACTTACTTAGAAACTAACCTTCTCCTTACTTTTCTGTCCTTGAACATCCCTCATGGATTAGACACAAGCACGTGTGTACATTCCCTATGCAGAAATTTATCAGGTAGGAGAAAAGAAGAGAAAGGAGGATAGAAAATCCACCGTATCAGACCACCTATATACTATTATACTATCTACTACCTATATACATTCTGCATCATGCAATGGGCTGATGAGCTGTGTAAACCTCAAGATAAATATGACACACCCCGATATGATTGTAAATTATGTTTGCATATACCCTTCTGCCTCTGAGCTGCTCTTTCCAACTCTCACACTTCAGCACCTTGCAGAAGGGATATTAAAGTTCCCAGCTTTCCTCTTCCAGAGGCAGATCCCTCCCACTTCAGCTCCACTTTCCAGGAGACTGCTCAGACACCAGACTGCTGAACCATCACTCTGAACACAGAGGGAAAGTTCCTTGTTCCCAGCAGAGCCCGATTTCATTTACAGAAGAAGTGCTGCTCTCCTTGACTTATTCGGGGCAGCTCTACTTCCTTCGCAATTTTACTATCCTTGGCAAAAAAATCCTTTCACAGCAGATGTTTATGGATTTGTGCTAATGACCCCCTTGGCAGCTTTCTGCAGCCTTGGAAATTGTCGGAGAGGAACCATTGAGGTTCTGGCCAGAAATCAGACAACTGGATAGCAAACAAGAACATTTTGATACAGAGCAAGATAGTTAGAGACAACAAAAAAGAAAAAGAATACCCAGAATCTGGAAGATACCCAGCAGCAATCACCTGCCCAGCCTGAGCCTCAGCAGCGTAGACGAGGAAGCACCTGTGCTGGAGGAGCTGTCAGGAAGCAGACTCCTGAAAACTGAGCTACTAATCAACATCATTAAACAGGCATCCACCCATGCCTTCTAAGATCTGTGCAGCTTTCTGAACAGGTAATAGTCCAAAGAATTGACGAAGATGGAGGATCACAAGACCAGTCTTTTCAAAGCTGTTCCATGAGGTAGCTGGAAATTTAAATTCAGTAGACATCTGAAGTCAATCAAGCTCAATTAACACCTTGGGTAGAAATTAGAGCTTGAGCTTCATGGTAGACATGAGTGTGTGGGCTAAAGAACAGGGAGTAATCCATAGGATTGAGGCTAGCCATTAGAGAATATTGTCTCTTTAAACAAAGTTAGTAATCACCTGTACTGAATCCGTGTTTCAGTTTAGCCATCTATCTCCTCCTGAATGCAGATATTATAAAATATGTAAATATTAAGGATAATGGTACAGTCTTTGGGTGAGGGAATATTGTTTGGTCCCTAAGGTGATAATTAACTAAGGGCCTAACCAAATGAAATAGATAGGAGTATGGTAAACTGTTAACCTGTCTTTGTCTTCCCTAATTAAAAATTAATACCTTGACCCCTTGTTAAAAACAATGTTCAAGTGTTGCAGCATTTGTTAGGATATAATTAAGCTGTTACTATCCAATAGTACATTAAAGCAGTTTAAAAAAATGTTAATTTCACCACTTTGCCTTCTGAAAGCAAAAGAAAGGGCTCTGACCTGTTCGCTGCAAAACCATCTGTGACAGTTTAGGTTGTTGTCACCCACCTCATCTACTTCTTACCTGCAGTCCTTTACAGACATTATAAACGTCCCGCAATTATAAACATACACTGCAAAACACACACCAAAACCTGTGCATAATGTTTATATACATATATAATATTGTATAAGAACAAAGCTGCTCCAGCTGTCACCTTGTGCACGGTTCCCTTTCCTAAACACAAACATCTGGTGTCTAAGATGGCTGAGACCTCTACACGGGGCCAGCAAGCATGACACAGGACTAAAAGAGACCTGCACCTTTCTGAAGTGGGGTCTAAAGGTGGTATGTGAGGGAGTCTCATCCTCTCTTAATGATGACACTAAATTCTGATGTATGGGAAACAGAATCAAGCCTTTCATGTCCAAGTAAAAAGCCACTTCTGGTCATCTTGGCCAGAAGGATGAATTAACACAAACATGTTCACTGCCTCTTGGGTTGATCACAGCCAGCTAAGATTTTTCATCTGCTTCCTTTAGGTGTCAGCATTCCAAATAAATTCATTATGACTTCAACCTGTTATTTAGCATTTTTTGAAGCTGCTGCTTCTCAGTTTAGATGTATCAGATGCATTACTGCACAAGGTTCTCACTCAAGAGAGGACCCAAGGAACTAGACAAGTCTTTCTCAGTAGCCTCCTGATTATTTGGAGCTCAGCTCTATCATTCAGCTTTGCCCCTCATAAACTACAGGTCTTGTCACTATTGGTTCATTTATGTCTTAATTATTGATGGGATTTCCTCTAACCCCTTGGTCTGAAAAGCTGGCGTGTTGTTTTTTTCCACGTAGATGTTTCAAGATAAGTAGCTGTTGAAGATAAAGGCACTGTAAATATGCCTGTTTTGAAGAATATGACACTGACTGTCATTAGCATAATTCAGAAAAAATACATAAACGTCATCTATAGTAAGATTTTACAAGATTTCTCCCAAGCTAGCCACCCCAATATAAGAAACCAAAAGGAACTCATCTTTTTCTTTAATAACAAAAGCAGCCTTTATCTTCATTTTCCTGAGATTCTCTTCCTTGTTATATGACAAACAATGGTTCCTACATACAGGAAGCCTCTCGGAGACTCACAGAAAATTTCTTTTTTTAAACATTTACTGACCTATAACGGCTGGTCATGGAATTCTCTGTTTTGCCCTAAGTAAATTCCTGTTGCAGAAGAAATATTTTGACAGCAAAAATCCCCACGGTAGGGATAAATGAGTATCTATGAATATATAAGCTTGCAAAAATAAATCTGTCAAATTATTCATCAACTCACGCAACAGACTCAGTAACTGAATATGGTTTTCTTAAATTCCCTAATGGATTTTTAAGAAAAATATCAGTTCCAGCATATAATGCATATAAGTAGTTCTTCTTAAAGCAATCTGCATAAATTACTTCTAAGGTAGCTAGGGAAAGAAAAGGACTTTTTTTGCAATGCCAAATTATTTCAAACAAACAACTGTAGTTTGTACCTGCACAACAAAACTGCAATAATACACAAAAGTAGTATTTTAACTGCATAGGTTAGATTACTTTAACAAAATGTTAAGTGCATGCAAATTCCATTTATCACTTTTGAATAGATTTATATTGCCATGGAAAAGCATTACATAAATGAATAGTTTTTTCAGAAATGTAATGAAATGTAGAGACCAGACACCAGAATACAATAATAAAAATGGAATTTAATAGAGGATGGCAGGCTTTCGATTCAAATTCTAAAGAGAGTTCCTGTGACGACTTCATGAGCTACTGAAATATTCCTGCGATCTTGCTGGAATTTTGGCTACACGTGTGGTCAGCAGTGCCAAAGACTTGCATGTGCCTAGAGCTCTTAACTCACTGCTGGTCTTCTATTAACTCAGGCAGAACTGGAGAGACCCATTTTGTAGATGCTTTCTGCTCATCTGGTTGAGTGTAGAGTCAAGACCACACAGGTGCCAAAAGGTCAGACATTGCACCCACCCAATTGGTATCTGTTTCCCACCACTGAAGGAGTCCAGAGACTGAGCTGAGATATGGCTGTTTACACCCCATACACCTAAATTTAAGTAAAATGAGTCCTGTGCTATTGTACATCTTCCTTGTGTGGTTTGCTGGAGAAGGAGGAGATAAGTAATGGCAACTGCCCTGTTCACGGTCCTGCTCCTTACTGCTGGGCTCTCCTCTGTTACTTTCCTTTGGTGTGTGTGAAGGAGTCACTGCCATCAGCGACATTAACATTAGACCAGGGAAAAGACCTCAAAAGCTGAGTACCTGAAGTGGATCCTGATTCCACGCAGACCCACCTAAATAAAGGTGTGATTCTCAGTTACGCTAAGCGCCAATGGCTCCACGTGCCTCCAGAGAAAAGCTGAAATATCCAGCTGTGGAAATCTTGTCCTAAATCCTTCTAGTCTGTGGAATGAGAAAAAAACATATTTTGTAGCCAGTTTATAATGTTGAATACTCTAATTACACCATCTCTCTTCCAAGAAATTGATAGCTACATCTTATACCACCAGTTTTACCTAAAGAAAGCTATTAGCGCTATCCCTTTAATAAGCTTGTGTCTGAGAAAAAAATCTGCCTTCTTTTTTTTACCAAGTTACACTGAAGATTGTTAGTTTGCAGTATCCTGCCAGCCTCTGGGCCTTCCTCAGCAGTTCTTATTTATTTTCCCCATTGACTTCAGTGGGAGTTTTGGGCTGTTCTAAATTAACTGTAAACATTCAGGAAAAAGACCTAGACAGCATTGCGTGTGGCTCAAATGAAGCCATCTGCTCAATGTGCAGCCGTAAGTTAAAAATGAAAATAAAACCACCAACAACAAAACCGGAGTGTTTTGGGAAGTATCAAGAGATGGAATAGAAGACACTTTAGAGAAGACATTTATCATATGGTCCTATAAATCAATGGTTGCTCTTCAGTTTTGATCTTGCTTAGTGTCTGTCAGCGCTTCTCACAAAACAGAGCAGAAATACAATAAACTGAGAGGACTTAACAGGCAGGTGATCAGAGGCCAGGAAATAATTCCACCTGTGGAGAGACATGAGGTCAGTTTATGATGTAGATGAATAAGAGGTGACATTATATAATTATCATTATATCATTATAGTGTAAAGCCTATCGGTCGGTTCCTCCTTATTACTAGGTTACAATGTAAGATAAAAAGAACACGTTTAAAAGGGTTGGCAATGTTGTTCTATGTTGAATAGCTATTCTTTGCATCTTCAGGTCACAAAATACTGTTGAAGTAGATGCTTTGTAAAAATCAAAGGGGAATTAGAAATGCAGATAAACGTTAACACTTCCCACTACACTGAGAGGGTTCTTAAGCCTTGGAATGGGCTGCCCAGGGAAGTCGTTGAGGCACCATCCCTGGAAGCACCTAAAAGACAGGTTCACATAATGCTTAGTGACATGGTTTAGTGATGATTTTTTATCAGACTTAGCTTGATGGTTGGACTAGATAGTCTTAAAGGTCCCTTCCAACCTAGAAAATTCTACGGTTCTATGGTTCTACTAATCTGTTACACGGAAAGTTGGTAAGACACCAACAACCCTCACTTCCCAAGGATTCAAACCCCTCGTGCCTGCCCACTGGCAGGGTGCCAGGCAGGCATTTCCCATATCCAGAGAACGGGAGATTTTAATTCCTCTTTGAAAAACAGATCTGTCCTAGAAAAGCAATTGATTATTACAATAGCCAGCACACATGGGCTCTGAGGAGAATTGTCTGGTACGACTACACCAGGTTCAGTCTGGTGGTTTTTGAAACTGGGTAAGTTTCCCTTCTCTCCAGAGTGAAAATACATCAGTGAGGTTGGCCGTTCTGCCAGATATAAGCATGTCCTGAGAACTGTTACGTGTCTTGATGGGACATCCCTCAACTTTACTCTAAACTACTTGTATTTCCTGTATTGTATTGTATTTCCTGTATTGTACTTGTATTTCCTGCAGTCAGAAAAAAACCTCTCCCTGCATTATCAAAGTAAGAGGCATTCCTTCTAAAGGGAGTCGTGTCTAGAGAATGTTTGAACTCCCCTCCATTCAAACATCCTTTCCATCAGAGCTGCTGTATCACAGAAACCATTTCAGCTTCAGTTAAACCAACTGAAGAAGGTGAACACTGCTGTCAAGTGGCCTTGTCCTTCCACTGATGTATTTGCTGGTTGCCTCAGAAGATTTCCAGATCACTAACGTACAGGTTGTATTCATCTAGGAAAAGTTTATAGTCAACTGGACTACATGCATATTTCCATGCACACACATGCACATCCCATGAATAAAGGCTGCAAACAGAAATTATGGTTGGTGTATGTGCTTCAGGAGATCTTGCTTCTTAATTTACTTTCTGGTGTCTTTATCAGGTAACTAAAGTTCAGCCATGATGTGATAATAGGAGAAGGGACTCCCAGAACATATACATTTTTCCTTCTTTTCCTTCTTGGATAATGTTTTTAGTATGCATTTTTCTTCTAAACCTTATTTTAGGAATTAAATAAGAGTATCACATAAAGAAATATACTCACTATGTTATGTACGAAGATGTTTTAATTCCATATTTGGCAGCTCCATCAGAAAGCTTTCAAAGAGGACTTTTTTATTTATTCATTTCTGCATTCCGGCAAATATAGCGATCTCACTTCCACTGATCCTGTGCAAACATACTTGCTTCATCAGGAGTTAAAAGCTGTCCATATGCCTATTGCCTTGTACCCGAAGTCTGGCTGAGTAGCGAACTGCACAAGAAAAAAACCAATATATTGAAATATCTGTTTCACAGCCATGAACATCTGTCTCCTCTTCAAAAGTAGCATAGTGTAATCTGGATATATATTCCCAGAGTGGAACTTTGGTAATTCAGATTAGAAGCAATTCTTGATGTTTTAAGGAGCCTGTTTATTACAAAAACAATTACACAACCCACCAGCACAGTACACAGAAAGGGAGAAGTAGAAGTTTATTTAGCAAGAAGCCTCCTGGCAGATGCCAGCACAACTGGGGCAGCTAAATTGGCTTGTATCAATAACTCTTTCAGCCAGCTTGTAAAAAAACCTTCTGGGTCTAAGCCCTCTGCATATTCAGGCATAGCAACCACCCCGAAATTTCATTGTGGCTTAAGCCTACTAGTTCATTTGCTTTTTCCTCTCAAAGCTTTATTATCTTCCATAACTGCTCTTCATTATTACTTTATCTCCTGTATAGGGAGCTTTTAGAAAATATTTTTAATTTCAATCCTGTTTCCCATGAAGTTCAGTCACTTTTGAACAATGTATTGAACAATCTTTGCATTCATTGGGCTGAATCGTTGGGCACCAGCATTGATGTATCTCCAGGTTTTAAAGAATTGCTAATTTAACATTTTTGCATGTGGACAGGAGTGCCTTGAGCTTCCTGCTTGGAATAAGGTGTCTAGCTTCCCTCACACTTCCTTTTGTCACTTTCTCCACACCCAAGAACTTCTATTTCTAAGTAAATTGAAGCCATAATATTTAATTAAGGAATAATAGGTCAGGTTGCATTTCCACAAACACTGGAATGTCTGAAGAGCATGCATCCTATAGGCAGTAGCTGTAAAAGAAGCCCAACTTGCATTGGCAATTAAATAAGAATTTTAAGATATCCTTTTATTCCCATGTTAATGTACATTGTCTGTTTCAGCACTGATTTGTTAAATCAAAAGTAGTCTTTTGATTTAACGTTGTTACTAATTAAGATGTTATTAAAAAATACACAAAAACTCATCTTAGCTGTTTGACTCAGGTTTGCTTAAATTGCCTCTCTTTTCATTTGCCTAAAGTTAATAACATGATAAATATTTGGCAGTCAGGAAAGTAATAATTTATTGTACAGAAGGCCAAAGCTTGCTCAGTTACATTAGCAAATAGTCTATTAGTCTTAAGTGCAGTTGTGGAGTTGCAGCTGAGAAGAGTTTTGAACTGTACGTAATTTTCTGCAAGATAATTTTCCCGCTATTAAGAAGCATTAAATGGCAATTTGTTTACTGAACCTTTTTTTTTAAAAAATGTACTGAATCAAAGTTTCTTTGAATCTCTGTTCATCCATAAACCAGCCCTTTATTTTGTACTGATACTGGCCAGCTCTGCTTCCAGTCATATCAAATCAGGTGTGGCTGCTCACTATCCTGGGCAACCAGACATCTTATTTAGCATAGCTTGTTTTCTCACCACAGATAAAAACATTCGAAATTATGATTAATTCTATTTCTTATGTTTCATTTTAAAATTAAGCAGGATAAATTCGCTTCTGTTCTTAAGAATTTACAACCTTAATCTTCTTACCTCTTGTTTTTCCTCTGCTTGGTGCATTTTTTCAAGATGCCCCTTTCATCCTCAGGTAATATATATCACTTAAATGCTGTTTTACAAACATTAGGAAAAAGCCTGTCCTAAGATGATGGCTCTGACTGAAATCTGTGAATACATTAAATAGCATTTTTCCTATCTTGATGACCCAAAACCTGTGTCTCAAGGAGGCCACAAAGCTGAGGCGGACAGAGAACACAGGACGGAGAAGACACCCAGAGAAGCAATTCATTGGGACTTTTTGCCCTTCTCCCCTCTCATACATGATCAAGGGATGGAGAGGGCTGACCTGCTTCTCACTGCAGTCATTGGGTGGGCTCCTGTGATCTTTGCCAGCTCAGTGGCTCTAAGACAAAAGTGGGAAGATGCGAAGGAACAGCTTGGCTGCCATCAGTACCATGGAAGTGGACACAGCAAAGAGTGAGACAGGGCTGCATAGGGACAAAGAGAAAATATTTAAACAGTCTATAGTAGATAAAGGGACCAAAAAAAGAGCCACAAAAATGAAGAGGAAAGAGCCCAATTAAGAAAGAAGGAAAATAATAGTAGGAGCAAAGTTGCGCTTACATTTTCAGTAATGTGCAGATGTTATGTGACCCAAACAAAACCAGAAAATCTGCCTGTAGGTCAATACAGACAAGAAGATCCAGTCTAAAAATCAAGTACAACTCAAAAACAAGCATACAGGAAATGCAACAGCAAAATAAGTACAATGTTTTAGGCTACTTTTTCTGAGCAGCACTGTGGTTTTATTATCAGTCAGGATAACTTCAAAAATGGAAACTCTCTCCTCCACAACATAATAATTAGATGTATTTATATCTTGAGTGAGCAAAGACCTGGTGACTTAGGAAAAATAGCAAAGAAGAAAATGAGAGTCATGAGGAATACAACCTAATGCGCTTAATTTGGCAGATATTTTAAGTTTGAATACATCACATTTACATTTTAGAAATTGTCTTTTACAAGCATTCCACTACAGGGTGTGGTTATGTCACAATTTAAACAAAGTTCAACTTGATTAGGGAAAAAAAAAAGGTGATATACGAAATGGTTCCCATGATTTAGCAAGTCATTAACTTTCCTTGAAGCCAACACAAAAGTTAGGCCATAAATAAGTGGAAAGAGATGGAAATAAATAAGTGGAAAGAGTGGAAAGAGCCCCTCTACTTTTTCCTGGTATGAAGCAAGCAAAAAAACAACACAAAGATTTCTGAGACAACAGCTTAGCTTAACACAGGGTCATATTCTTTTCTGGCTTTCGTGTAAGTGATAAGAGCTTAATTGCACTTCTTGATGCAGTTATAGCTTTAAGCTCAGATGCATTTGTCACTCTAGTGGACTTTGGTCATGCCCATTTTTTGGCTGAGCCAGTTTCAGTATTACCTCATGAGCACGTGTCTTTATTATGAATCTGTCTCTCTGGAGATCTTGACTTCGGTCCTCCTCCAGGTATAAAAAAATTCAAAATCCCAGTTTAACTGTAAATATCACCATATTGTGCCGTAAACAGTGCATAAACATATCTCACTTCATGAGAGCGTTTCTAAAGCAACTAGTTAGGACATCAAAGAAATCAGGGATTGCAAGGGCTGAGTGGACTGAAAATGTGCAAAGCCTTGCAAATAGCAGTTGAAGGCAATGTTTTGAGCTGCGGGGCGTTAATTTGGAAAGAGCAATTTGATTTCAAGTCAGCTGAAATTTTAAAATACCTGGAAAGATTAGATCCATTGCCCTAAAATGAATTAAAAAAAAAAAAAAAAAAGGAAATAAAAAAAAATTTGGGGTTTAATATTTTTCCTAGAACTTTTTTTTTTTTTTTTTTTTTTTTTTTTTTTTTTTTTTTTTTTTTCCAAAAAAAAAAAAAAAAAAAAAAAAAAAAGGAAATAATATACAATTTGAAATATTTTTGCACTGGGGAGGGAGGTTCTCATTCCACCACTTCATTTCAGTGGGCCAGTGTCATGGGAGGCTACCTATTAAAACATTTATTTTTCAGGATCTCTGAAAGCTTATAATATGAAAGTGTGTCAATATAAACTGCACATATTTCAGTTAGAATAAAATAAACAGCTGGAGTGAAATTTCAGTTATTTTCAGCTTCTTTGCTTTCCTAAAATGTTAATAAAACACTTGCATGACTGCTGTGGGCTCCTGGAGCAGAATGTACAATCAGGTACCTGAAAGGCAAAAAGAATGATCACTGAAGGAAAACACCACAGATGATACATGAGACCTCTGCATTGGCAAGTCAAATGATAGCCAAAACCAAAGTAAAATGAAACAAATATGATTGTGTGTGGTAAGTTTAAAAATATTTGAAGGCAACTATTGTTGAATAGCTCCGAGAATAGTGCAAAACAACAAACATCGCATCCTTTGAAGGCAATGAAAATTAGGTGGAAAAAAAGAACCAGAATTGTCATGGAACAATGAGGACCAAATCATGGTAATTCCTAGAACCACAGATGAAGAGTATTAGGCAAATAAAATCTGTACTGATCAGTACATTGTCAGAAAAACTGGTAAAGATGTAGTACGAAATACAAAGAGGCTATGGTCAAAGAGAGACAGTTGAAAAGTTTTCTTAAAAAACATAAAAGTATAATTCCTTCAGCAAATACAAGCCTCAGTGTTCTAACCTTACTGAGATTCCTAAGTGACTGAGGCATCTATAGCCAAACTTTAAATTTTACTGTATTATTGATGCCACTGCCACCACCTCCCTCCCCCTGGAAAAAAAAGGATAAAAAGGAACATCTCTTGGTGTTCTTGCACTTGCAGTGGAAATAACTATTTTATTGTAGCATAGAAAATTTGTGTCAGACAACTGAAACAGCCGTCCAGGCTTAAAGCATTTTATGAGGTCCTACAGATGCGTATCCACATCACGTACAGATCTACCAGTGCTTATTTTTTGAAGAGTAAAAATTGACCGATAACTCTTAGTACACAATATCTGCATCCATCTCTAATAGACTAGGCCCACCCCTATTTTAGGAGGGCTGTGAAGGCTAGCAGTGGGACTCAGCACCCTAATTTGGCTGCGTCAGGAGGTGTTAGAGAGGTATGGCTTTTGTTCCACCCATCCCTCTCGCCTCTTGGGCCTCCCCATCTATCTCACCCCAGCAGCCCACACAGATGAGAGAGGGAAAAGTCCCTTGACAGCTAAATTGTCCCTCTTGCACATGCACAGGATTAGCCTCTCTGCCAATTTGGCTATTATCTATCTAATCCTCCTTTTTTGAATAATCTCCTTTATGCCATGTATCTAAGTCCTGTCCGAGCCACCTAATCAGGCTAAGGCTACAACTGCTTCACTCAGAAGATCCAGTTGGAATCTCTGCAACTGGGAATGAATCTTGGTCTAAAAGTTACACAACTTCTCCTGGGCTAGATAAGTGGAGCCCAGGCACCAAGGCATTCCATTGTAAAGGCAGGTTTTAGGTTTGAATACTGTTCCAGAGCTTAAGAGAACAAGGGGTTACAGACAAGGTTTAGGGAGAATTACGGCAGGTGTACATGGTATAGGCAGGAATCAAAAAAGATCTATGGGAAGGTTGAGGAGTGGAAGGGCACAAAAGCAGGAGGAAGGCAAGAGGAGATGGACTTAGACAATTAGGAAGAAATTTTTTACTCAGGAAGAAATTTTTTACTATGAGGGTGGTGAGACACTGGAACAGGTTGCCCAGGGAAGTTGTGGATGCTCCATCCCTGGAAGTGTTCAAGGCCAGGCTGGATGTGGCCTTGAGCAACCTGCTCTAGTGGGAGGTGTCCCTGTACATGGCAGGGGGGTTGGAACTAGATGATCTTTGAGGTCCCTTCCAACCCTAACCATTCTATGATTCTATGATTCTATAATTAACATTCACATTTGCATTGTCTCGTGGTATTAAATCCATAAAGAGATTAGTGGCCGATGGTGACCAAATAGAAAAATCCACCTTTTAGCTATGTTTCATGTGCCTCATCTCTACAGTGTTAAAGTATTAGATCGCATGCAGTGCTGAAAGCAGGCAGTATTTATGGGTGATCACCTCTCTTGAGGACCTGCTGGGTGCTGGCATTTTTGATACCCAAATGTATGTTTAGGTCTTTCTCTGGATCTCTAAAGAAAAATACTAAACCATAGGCTTTACTCGAGTTCAAGCTGCTGAAAAAGTCCAGTGAGTTTGTAAGACACCTCTATTCCAGCACAGCTGCCTCCCCGTGAGAACTCAGAAGTACAATAGTTTGCCCCCTCCCCAATCAAGATAGTTTTATCATTAAAATATCCTTGTATCGTGGGACATCTTGTGGGACTCCTTATGCTTCCAAGCACAGAAGTTATTTCTGAGAACAGAGCACAGGCCTTTGCACTCCTTTTGACCAAATTCTGACAGCTAAGGTCCGGCAGTGTACATGAACCAGCTAGATTTTTGTTACATAAAATAAAGGCTGCCATACTTTTTATTGGACTGGGATATCAGTTAGATTCCTAAGAGTAGTTATAATAGAATCAAGTTTCAATGTCAGTGTGATAAAAGGTATCGCATCATTACTCTGTCCTTTTTACCTTATTCATTCACAGATTGAAGTTTCCTGGATTTCTGTCAAAAGAATTAGTCTTTTAAGAATAGAAAAGACCAATGTCATCTTTATACAGTTTGGGAATTCATCTTGAGTAGCCCAGAGATTAACAATATCAGCGATAATTGAGTCAAAGGCGTCTATGGAGTACACTAACAACAAAATAGACCATGGAACAAAAGACAGGTAATTCAACAGCCCACAACTGCTGAATAATCATTTTAACCTTACCAAGGGTCAGGATGGCAAATAAAATAAATAAAAAATGAATGGGTTTAAAGAAAGGAGGAGGGAAAGAACAACAATGTACTCAGAGGGAACTAGGCAATTTTGAAGAGAAATGTGTGCAGAACAGAAATTGTACAGCTGTTAACATGAAAGAAAAATCAATTTTACACCATATAAAGGGATACATTTACATCATTATGATTATGTTGGGAAAGGATTAGAATTTCACTTTCTCCAAAGCATTCTTGCAATGCGTCATATGATTCTTCCTTATCTGATGATCATGATGATGCATAAAGAATAGCACCTCTCAAGCATCACTTTATTCAGTAACAGACCACCTTGTCTCCCTGAGCTCCCTGACTGCCAGATCTCATGTCTTTGTTTTCCATAGGTAAATTTAATTAAGCCAGCAGAAGTGGAGTTATAATGGCTCACAAACAAGGGTAGTAACTAAAGAGGAAAAAAAGAGTTGGGGAGGAGAGAGGGAGGAGAGTAGAAAATGCACGTGTATTCAGGAGCTCAATTACATGAGATAGTCACATCAATTCTTAAATTGGCATAAGCAAGTGATACAGAAGAAAGCAAAACCCAGGCAGCTGAATTCAGATGTTGGTGGCACAGGAAAACAGAAGTCCCAATTGTAGAAAGTAAAGGTGCTTCAGAAACAGAGTAATCAAACAATTAGTTGCTCTTTCCTCACTTATAGTTTTAAAATGTCTCATTCTGTTTTGAGGACAGATGCAAAATATGACTGCACATGTGCAAGAGCAGGGTTGGCCAATGTCCTTAAGTAAATCCATTCTATCTGCCCAGACTAGAACACTTTCATTTCATCCAGTTTCAACCTCCCAGTTCCAAGGGGAGTAGCTGCCACATGAATTGCCTCCACAGCAAACTAATCCAGACCCGGGGAGACTCAGAGGTGGTGGCTGTAAGCTTCTCCCCACACCTTGCTCCCCACTTCTCAGTGTGTCTGCCATGGCTTTAGCACAACATCTCAGCCCCTGCACTTGCTGAGGGAAGCTCCACAGGAATCAAACAGTTTGTTGCTTTATCAGTTACAACTGATATTTTAAATTGTATCCTGCACCATGTAAAAAAAGCAAATGCAACTGCAGGCTCAGTCCATTCTGCATGGGAAGAATGTCTATGGGAGTGGAAAGCCATGCTCTCCATCAATGGCATTTCCTGATTATTTCCAAATAGTAGAAGAAATGCCTCCATCTGCTGCCCAAGCACAGGTGATATCAACTAATGGGGAATTATATTCCTTACCGTTTCCACTTCTTTGCTGTTTCAGATCTCCACTACTACTATTTTCTCTAGGACAGACGTTAGCCTTCTCCTTTCCTTCTTACCCTGCTTGATGCAACTCCACTGGGAGTTGCAGGAGCTCTAAACAGTGAAGAAACCAGCCTTATGTTCTGGCTGGGTTTGTACCCTGGCTGAATAAATGAGGAAAGAGAGTGCCTGCTGGAGCTGGCAGTGGCCTAAGAAAGCTGCAGTGTTGTGCACAAGCAGAAGGTCATAAGGCTGTGTTTCAGCCACAGCTTTGTGGCAGACCTTCTTCCTCTCCACCCTCTTCCCAGCCTCAGATTTTAAGCTCAGGAAAGCTAACTTTTATTTGAATAAAAGCTCTCAACAAGCTTTTAAACAGAA
This sequence comes from Calidris pugnax, assembly GCF_001431845.1. NCBI lineage: Eukaryota > Metazoa > Chordata > Aves > Charadriiformes > Scolopacidae > Calidris > Calidris pugnax. The sequence continues at coordinate 25,273,285 of NW_015090830.1, read as the reverse complement.
AAATGTCCTTAAAGGAACTAGAGAAAAAAAAACCAACTAACAACTGCGTTCTCTTCAATTCTCTCTTGCCTACAGCAGTCTTGTAGGTGGGTCCTTCATTCCAGCCAGTTCACTAACTAAGAAGCAGAAAGCTCTGCTGAGTTTCCCCACATCCTTATGACATTTTTCCCATCTCCTCTGAGGCATGGCTGGCTGCTTCGCACTCCTTCCTTCAGCCTTTTGGTCTCTCAAAGACACAAGCTGAGCACATCTGCAATGACAGACAGTCCTGCAATGACAGGACAAGAGGAAATGGGCACAAACTTGAATGTAAGAAGTTCCACCTAAACACAAGGAGGAATTTCTTTGAGGGTGGCAAAGCCCTGGAAGAGGCTGCCCAGGGAGGTGGTGGAGTCTCCTTCTCTGGAGACATTCCAAACCTGCCTGGACAAGTTCCTGTGCAACCTGCTCTGGGTGGACCTGCTTTGGCAGGGGGGTTGGACAAGATGATCTCCAGAGGTCCCTTCCAACCCTGTGTGGTTCTGTGAGTCTGTGACTGCTGGACTCCACTGGTCTGTCCATCCTCATCTCTCCCTGAACCACTGCAGTAGTGCTTCAAGAATTTCCCCCAGCAAGTCCATGCACATTCTTCAAAGAAAATAAAGCCAAATTGTAACCAACCCAAGTACACAGTTTGCTGTGGTTACAGCAACAGTTGAGCAGTAGGGATGAAAGGCCAGTTTTGTGAGACCAGAACACAGGCAATGGGTCCTGGAGTGCTGCTGATTGTCCTGGATAAGCGCTTTGTTTAGCTGAGATGCGCTTTACATGTTCAGAATGAGCCCGTGTAATTAGCATTTGTACTATGGTAACTTGCAATAGGCCAACATTTATAACAGTCAGTGGAGCAATTATAGCTTTAAAACTTGACACTGAGGCAAAACCAGGTCTGATAATTGCAAATGAGTGATTTTTCAGTACGTGAAATACTGAAGAAAAGTAGCAAGTTGTAAGTAAGTAATAAATTGTAAGTAAGGTTTGTCTTAAGGCATATAACCAAAATCAAGCAATTAAAAGCAATGAAAAAGCATGCAGTCTGCATGCAATGTATATGCACTATGTATTACTTCTACTCTCTTGTATTCTATGTAGACAATGCATAAAAGGAGACTTTTTCCTAAATGTGTAACAGCCCAGACAACTATACACCACTTCTTAATATCACCCTTCCATTTCTTTCCTTCCTTCCTTCCTTCCTTCCTTCCTTCCTTCCTTCCTTCCTTCCTTCCTTCCTTCCTTCCTTCCTTCCTTCCGTCTCCTCCCATGCATCTTTCTTGTCTTCTTCTTACTTAATTCTGTGCTATGGTAAGGCTGCCTACATCACTTTATACCAATTACTGCCACCAGCTTTTGCTATAGCTTTAAACAACCTTTTCTGATCATTTTGATAGCAAGGTTTTAGAAAGTGGCTAAAATCTTAGAATCATTCTGGAAGAAAAGAATACCCTCCCAGTTCCTACATATTAGCCACAAAAGAACTTCTGGAGGAATATGTAATGTGGATACATCACTCCAGGAGAATTATCAACTTCAGATGTGGACATGAGCTAGTGGGAGTGTGTTTGGTTTCAGAACAGACAATCAGCTATCAAATACCAGGTCATTTTAATGGCTGTGCCCTACTTACAGGTGTGGACTGAAAGAAAAAAAATGAAGAAAAACCTACCCTGTTCAGTCAAAGGTAAGAATATAAAGGAGTAGTATCTGATGCCTAAACAAAATGCTTTCACTCATGCTACAGCTAGTTATTCAGTAATACATGCTTTGAACAGAAAAATACAACTTGCCGAGGTACAAAATAACATGGAAAGAAGCTGGTTACTAGAAAAACGACAGCAAAAGTTGAATATAAGCTGAGAAAAGCTTACCTCGAGTTAATGAACTGGCATATAGATGAGTTAAAAACAAAACATGAAAAATCCATTTGAAATCACTGGCAGAGCCTCAGCTCTATTGTAACGCTGTAATCATGAAAACAATAGCACATCAGTTAGAGGGGCTGAGGAGAACAGTTGTATCTCTGTCTTGCAGTGGAGCAACAGGGGCTTTTTTCTGTTTTCCGACACCCTGTTAAGGTCTTGCTGTTTTACTGGGTGCTTTGTTCAGCAATCAGGTATGGTATGGCTCAAGGATCCAAACCCAGTGGAGAAGTTGTAACCTTCATAGCCCATGAATGGCATCTCAGCATGGATTCCCTAGCTGTGGCATGATTTCAGCAGCTGAAATCTGCTTTTGGCTCTTATTTAATTAGCCAAAGTTTTCCTTTGACTCTGTGACTCACAACAACTAAAGCAAGGCAATTCATTTAAAAGCATTTGAATGAAAATGTACATTTTAACATCCTCCATAAAAATCAGCGCTAATAAATCCGTATCAATACCTCAAGCCTCTGAAGACTTCACCCCAGCAACAGTCAGGAGGTCTGACTGGCAGCCACCTCCTCAGAAACCACAGAAGAATGCTTAATGCTCCGGCACGCAGAATCCCATTTCTGTCACAAAACCAGAAGCTTGAAGGGCAGATGACTCTGAGGTATTGGCATAACAATCTTTCAATTCCATATTATTTTCGTGTAGTGTTGCTAGGTTCTGGGTTTTGTTTTCATTTGAGTAGTCATCATAATGATTTGAAGTAGGCTTCAAATCTTGAAGGATTTCTCTCTAGAAATTGAGCAATGTCTCTACGTTTTACAAGATAGGTTCCTCAAGAGGAGATTGCACTTGAAGTGGAAACTGAGAAGAGTAGTCTCACTGGACTACAAGCAGAGCCAAAGATTTCTAGGCATTTTTGCAATATATTCTCCTCTCAAAAGAATATATAGTGGAGGTATATCATTTTAAGAACACGGTAGAACGTTTAGCCCATTATAAATGAAGCTAATTGACCTTCTTAGAAGAAATATTTAAACGAGAAATGCAGACTAAATGCTGAATCTATTATAATTCCCAAGTTGAATCTGCAAAATTGTATGCATTTCAGGTTTTAAGAGGGTTTTTTTTTAAGTTATAGTTCTGAATCCAACAGCCAGTATTCAAAATAGGGAATTGGTAAATTAAACTGTCTATTGACATTTTTTTAAGCAAAAATAGAAGATAAATTGATTTTCTTAGATGCTGGTATTCTGTAAGATTGAACATCCCCAAAGAGATTTCAAGTGGAGCCTATTGTTTTACTAATTTGCACACCATGCTCTTCTCTCTTCCTTTTTTTTTTTTTTTCCTTTTCTTTATTAAAACCTTAGTAAGGAACTGCTCAAACCTTAGGAGTTGCTAGGCATTTCTGTAGGCCAGCATGTGCCAAATATGCCACAGCACGAAGTCTTTAGTTGTCATCCAGCACACTGTGTGTAAGCAATTGGCAAGCCTCTTCTCCCCCTACCTCCCAGGACTTTTGTTATTGAATTGCTACATAGTGCATCTTAGCCTAATTGAACTCATTACTTAAGGGACTACTCTGTCTACACAAGTATCCAGGAAATATTATTCCTGAATAACCATGCATATCTTCTTAGGCTGGAACAAGCATGGGCTTGATAACATACCCTGATGAAATAATGAATAAAGAGGTCCTAAACAACATTCTGCCAGCTTCACTGAGTTTAGAGAAACCCCTCAGAAAACCTACGAGGAGCGATTCTCTCCTCACACGTGATAGTTGGTGGAAGAAGCCCAGCTTCCCAGGGTCATGAGACATGAACTATGAAACCACATGAGAGGAGTCAAATTCCTAACAGCAGGAGAGAAAGACCCCTAAAGGAGTGGTCTGATAAAGAATTAATTCCCGTTACTTTACAAGTACAGCTACCCAAAGGCATGATGGAAAATGTCTCCACCCAAAAGCATATTTCCCTCCTCAGGATAGAAAAGTTTGCCCTCACAGGCTTTGCACATCTCCTTGGACTGACCAAGGCCAGGGCAGGAAGCCCAGAAGTTGTCCCGTCAGCTACCAACACCTTCCCAGGCAGTTTTGGCATGGGCTGAGGGACATGTTCCCACACAACCCTCAGGCAGGATTTGGGGTCCAAGGTTCAACACCAATATTTGCTCTGCATGTAACTGTCCTCTTTCAAGGGAGGAACAGGGTTTGAAATGGTACGAATGCAACTTCTGCTAGGCCAGATGGCCTCCAGAATGGGCCCAGGTGTATTACACACAGTAGTATAGATATAACTTGATTATACTGGGTCTTGTAGCAGAAAATGTGCACTGAAAAATGTGTGGTTTAAGAAAACAGACAACTGTCTTGCTCAGATGAAAAAGAGATGATACAGTCACTCTGGACATTTGATTTTGCTCATATCAGTGTAAATCAGGAGTAATTCTGTAGAAATAAGAATAATATCTGTTCTGGGAAAAAGAGATTAGAATGAGGCCATTTATAAACTGTGTCCAGTTCTGAGCCCCTCACTACAAGAAGGACATTGAGGTGCTGGAATGTGTCCAGAGAAGGGCAACAAAGCTGGTGAGGGGTCTCAAGCACAAGTCTTGTGAAGAGCAGCTGAGGGAACTGGGGGTGTTCAGCCTGGAGAAAAGGAGGCTGAGGGGAGACCTTCTCCCTCTCTCCAACTCCCTGAAAGGAGGGTGTAGCCAGGGGGGGGTCGGTCTCTTCTCCCACGTCCCAGGCGATGGGACAAGGAAATGGCCTCAAGTTGTGCCAGAGGAGGTTCAGGTTGGATACTAGGAAAAATTTTTACACTGTAAGGGTTCTTAAGCCTTGGAATGGGCTGCCCAGGGAAGGGGTTGAGTCATCACCCCTGGCGGTACTTAAAAGACGGGTAGACATAGAGCTTAGAGACATGGTTTAGTGGTGGTTTTTGTCAGTGTTAGGTTGATGGTTGGACTAAATGATCTGAAAGGTCCCTTCCAACCTAGGCAATTCTGTGATTCTGTAGCTATGATTATCAGGATGTGCCAAGCATCATTTTCATTCCTGCTTTTGAGCCTATGATAAGCTTTAGAAATATTAAATATTCAATTTTTTTTTTCTAAGACCATGGAGTAGGGGTACACTGGAAATGTGCTTGGGATATTGACACACACTAACATTGACCAGACGATCCTTCTGCTTTCAGCAGTCTCCCCTCCTTAACAACTGTCAAATCAGACTAAGTATTTCCTGAGCTCACGAGAAAGTGTAACAAGAAGCAGCACCCAGGGGCACGCCACTAGCCTTCTCTCAGACACTCTTGTTGCCTTCAGAGAAGTGAATCCTTGTGAAAAAAATAAAGCTCCTGATTATTAGGTAAAAAATGTTGTGTTAGTTGCATAGGGGTTTGGTTCTGTTTCTTTATTATGTGTATTTTTAAAATCTGGTACTAGTATCTGAAATTCTTATATTTTCTGCTGCCTTTTATTCTGGTAGTGTGCCTGTGTTTGTGCTTAACACTGCTATTGTCATCGTATCTGTATTGGTTGATTTTCATGTGGCATATGATCCTTCTATTTTTCTCCAATGTAACACTGTAGATATAAAGTCAGTAAGAAAAAGCTACCTATTGTACTCATTTGAGCTTTATTTCCATCTCAGCATTTTATGTGAGTAGTTCCATTGAAATAATAGCAAAGTTTGGTTATTCCTTATTAGAATTTGCTTGCTGCATAGGAAATGTCAGCCGCTAAGTAAATGTAATTTTCATGCAGGTTTTTTGGAAAAAAACTAATATGCTGCCATTTAAAAAAGCATGGAAAGCCAAGATCAGCCTGAAAGAGTCTCCAGGCATAAAGGAACTAAGAGTGGAACTAGCTATATGTATAACAGGGCAAAAGTTGGGGCTAATGAACTTGAATGCACCAATATGTGAGTGTGCAGTAATCCCAGCTGGACAAACATTTTAAAATTCTTCTGAGTTTCAGGGTGTTGGATTTTGCTATATTGTGCAATATCCTCTACTCATAGTCACAATGAGAGATGTGAATTGGAAGTGGGTGGAGATGTGAGTAGAGATGACATGACCTGGCCCCAAAAGTAATGAAGAAATTAATCTCAATGTAATACAAGGACAGACACGGGCATTGGGCAAATCCAACACTACCTTAAAAGAACATGAAGAACATGGCCATGTGCAGGAAGACAAAGAAACCAAAGGAATGAGCACAGTAGCCCTACTTTGCAGAAGATACATTATCGCAGAAGAAACTGGCAAACTGAAAATATTTATTCATGAAAATAAGTAGGGGTTGGGGAAGAAGAAAGATGTAGGCTGCAGAGACTACTAGCCTCATTTAATCTACCTTCTGTGAGGCTGGAGCTGCAGCTATTGTAATTGGTTGATAACCCATTACACTTGATAAGATAAATATTTTGATAACATATTAAAAAATTTCCTTTTAATGAGTAATGCCGGTTGGCATGTCATTATTTAGGGTAAATTGTGGAGCCCTGGGCTGCCCAGTGTAAGGGCACGGTCTGGCCCAGACTGTTGCCACACATTGGAACAGATGTCACATTCAACGACACAAGATACAGAGGCAATTGTTTGAAGATGTAACTGAATTTTCTTTTAAGCAAACATCCAAAATGCACAGGGCTGGATTCTGCTACCCATTAGATGCATTAGTTAGTGTCTTAATACAGGACTTACTTCTGTGATCTAGAAAGCTATGTTGGGAAGAGCATTTTAATAGAAAACGGGCAGAGGGAAAGGCAAGTCCCAATCAAGTTTTACCTACAAAACTCTTACCTGAAAAGGTGTGTTCCCCTGTTTGAGGTATCTGTTTATAACTGTTCTTACCAGGGATGCTTAAAAAAGCAAAAACCCAGACCACACCTCCTATGTCAGGCACATTATTCACAGTATAAAGTCATAGAAACCAAATGGAAATGTGCCCGTATCTCCTGATCAACGCATCCTTTAAGGATTGTATTTTACTTGCTTCACACACCAGGTAATGGCATAGGAGCTCCAGCATAGGTGTTCACTTACACCCTCCACCACCAGCCTACGTTAAATACGTTTATGTTAGTGTATCTGCAAGTCCCACATGAAGTGTGCATTGTAGCAGAAAAAGTGCAAAGTGTTTGACAAAACTGGCTAAGCCACGAGTGCTAATTGACACACAGGAAACTCAACAACCTACAGACATGTTGGCTGGTCACCAGAATGGGGCAGTGGAGAGATGTCAATAATTCCCAGAGGGAAAAGAAAGAAGAGATTCTTTAGACTAGATTCACCCACCGTTACTCCGACCTTTACTCCATGACGTGCCTGAGTGAAATCAGTGAGACTAACATCAGAGGACACCTAAAACAAGGCTAAACCAAAAACTTTCCTTATATTCAAATAAAAAAGACGAGAGTATCAAAAGAATTAATTGAGCTAATATATTTAGTGCGTGAAGAGTTGCTAAAAAGGTTGCTTCACATAGCATTGTAAATCAGATAATTCTTACCTGTAAAAAAATATTACATACAGTTTGCCAATCTGGGAAACAAATTACTTTCTGTTCAACATCCAAATGATAGCAAGCATTACCTTTGGAATTATTTAATTATTTATTTTAACATACTTATATACAGTGAGTGACTCATCCTGATATAATAATCCTGTTTCAACATAATCTAAGTAAAGACTTCTATGACTTAGTGAAGGTTTTTAACACATTTGAGACTCAGAAATTTTCCTCACAAGCCTTCATAAATATAGTCATAGTGACAATATATCTTTCCTTGTCATGATTTCCAGTTTTTGTGTCTTTACTGAGCGCCAACACCACTTAACGATGTTTTAGTTGCATCTGAAATGGATAACGCTTGAGCAAAATCTGCAACACACAGTTTGAAATTAATTCTAAGCAGCTAAAGAAATTTAAAACATACATGTTCATAGGTACATGTATATTATATATTGGTGTATAATAATATATACACACACATTTATTTTAACGTTTAGCTTTAATAGCAAAAAGTACAGTAGAATTCCACTGATAGCAAGATTTGATTCTAGATTATCCATAGAAAATTGGTGCACTTTTTCTGAAAATCAACACAAGCTCAAAAGAAAATGTGATACGCGATAATTCTCTGCCAAGGTCTAAAACCGATAATCAATTTGAACTTCTAAATAACTGAATTAAACCCGATAGTAATCAAACAGAGACTTGATAATGAAATACCTCCATTGCAAAATGTTACTGAGTAAAATTTTGTATCAGTCCCGAGTAGGTGAGTGTACAACATTTAGGATAAGGCCTCCCAGTCCTGACTGGAGCCCATAGGTACTACTGGAGTACAAATAATAAATAATAGTACATGTACTGTAAACTCTCTAAAATCAGCGATAATACCAAGCATTTTCCATCTTTGAAACACTGTACAAACATAAAACTATTCCTCACAACACCCCTGTGAGGTAGGTACAAAAGTATTGCCCTATCTTTACTGATGGGGCAACTCATCCCAATACTACAAGGTGCTAGCTGACTCTGCAAGGGGGGAGTTCCCTCCCTCATTCCCAGAGGCTCCCCGGGTATCTAATTCCCAAGCAGAATCAGAGTCTAATTAGCGATTTGCCCACATCCCTAAAATATGTCAGTGGTACAGCTCGGAGCTGTTGGCTTTCACATTTGTCACTTTGTCAATTGATTGAGACATTCTCCCTTCTGAAAAAATAAAATACTATACATTGGTGCCGTGACATGCACAAACATGTTATTTTTCTTTTCATAAATCTGCTGACACCTTTAATACCTGCAAAGGGAAGGCATTTCCCTGCGAATGCCTACCTTGAGCAGCAGAGTGATAGCAAGATTCTTTTACGCATTTATGTGAAAAACGGACTGATTATTCATATGATGACATCAAATTCTATATTAAGAGGCCCAGTCATATTTTTTTAATTTTGATTCATCTTTCAGGACCTCCTTTAAAACTGGGATAATCCTGTGGTATATACTAAAATATATGTATTCTCTTTTCCCTCTTCTTAAAAATAAAAGTCCAGAATGCTTTTGCCTAGACGTATTTTTAATATACTATATAGCTAGCCACTGTTTTGATGACGTGAAGTAACGCAAGACATCTGAACCTGGAAGCAATCCCCCTTGCACCAGTATAAACCTCCAGTATCTCCACTAAAGCCCATGGAGTTTCCAGTGATGTAAAAGCAGGCGCAGTGAAGTGAGGATGAGGACTTCCATCCTCCTGACCATCTGACCACCCTACACCAGCAACACTAACAAAATTCATGCCTTCGTCTGGGGGGAAAGAGTGGGAAAGGCATGTTTGTTAGCATCCTGTGAGCTACACACGTACCTCATGGCATCACTGCTGACTTCATCACTGATTACGCTAGTGTTACACAGGGATGTGAAAAACAGGCAGCTCTTTTGACTTCTGCAGGATTAGAGAGAAAGGAAAAAAATAAAACACAGTATCTTCCAAATGACAGAGCACAGGCAGAGAAGTAAATGCAAGGCAACACAAATGCAGCTTTAGGAAAACGAAGTATTTGCCAAGATAGAAAGGACAAAATAGGTAAAGGACCAGATTGAGGGCTAATCTATAAAAAAGTTAAAAAAAAAAGGAGGACAAAAAAGTCAATCATTTGTCATAAATGCTCTCTTTCTAATAACTCCTGGAAAAAATATAAAGTTTGAAAGCCTTGCTGGAATTTTCATGTTGTAAAATAACCCTCCCCTCAAAAAAACATCATAACCGTCAATTTCTCTGATTATACAGAGTTCCTGCATGGCTCTATTTTTAAACATCTGTAATTCTGCAGACTTTGACCATTTTTAACTGTGTAGCACATTTTATTATTTAATGCCTTCCTATAATTAAAAAAAATAACCCATACACATGTAAAAATAGATACCATTTTGCTTTCATCCTTTTTTTTTTTTTTTTTGGGAGGAGGGGAAAGCAGGTATTTTTCCTCTTGTATTTTGAACAGAACCGTAAGTATGAGTGCTCCTTTGCTTTCCTTCTCTTTTGCATATCGTGTTTTCTCTCAGCAAGGCTCAGGGGTGTGCGTGCAGGAACACAAGCACAAACCTATTATTGTTGTTGTTGAATCACCAGAGGAAACTCGTACCTTCTTTGCGTAGGTCTTACAAAACAAGAGTATCTTCATAACAAGGCCACTGAAAGATGATTAATACAGATTTTTCTCTTTTATTTATCTTTTGTCTGTTTTAAATGCAGCAGGCATTCCCTACACATGTAAAAAAAGATGCCATTTTTCTTTCATCCTTTTTTTTTTTTTTTTTGGGAGGAGGGGAAAGCAGGTATTTTTCCTCTTGTATTTTGAACAGAACCGTAAGTATGAGTGCTCCTTTGCTTTCCTTCTCTTTTGCATATCGTGTTTTCTCTCAGCAAGGCTCAGGGGTGTGCGTGCAGGAACACAAGCACAAACCTATTATTGTTGTTGTTGAATCACCAGAGGAAACTCGTACCTTCTTTGCGTAGGTCTTACAAAACAAGAGTATCTTCATAACAAGGCCACTGAAAGATGATTAATACAGATTTTTCTCTTTTATTTATCTTTTGTCTGTTTTAAATGCAGCAGGCATTCATCACCGGATTATAACAGCTTGAAGGTTACTCAAACATACAGCTTTTTTGCAGGAGATACTTAATCACATGCCTAACCTTAAGAATGTAAATACTTTCATTTGAATCAGTGTGAAAAAATAATTTGGTCAAAGTTAGACATGCTTTGATAATGTAGGGTCTTGCAAAAAAAAAGAAGAAACAAAGCCATGGGTTTAAACATACAGGTTATGTCATTTGGAATGAACGGATGCGAGTTGTCAATTTTATTTTTTTTTTCATCTTTTTATTTTGGAATTTGAACTGCTCCTGAAAAATTTGTTTCCAAATTTTATCATGCAGTGTATTGTGAATATTAGACAGATGCTTAAACAACGTGAAAAGGAGGGTTTTTTTGGTAGACAGTACATGAAAAGTGTTCAGAAAACAGTCAATTTGAAACAGTAGTCCTTCCAAAGGCTGTCTTGCTCCCTCCAAAATGTTTTGCCTTTTTTTTTTTTTTCCCCCTCCTGTCTTGTGAGAAATACTCTTAGGATTTATTTTCATCGGAAAAGAGACTTTAATAATTCTACCCATTTGCACTGTTAATATATATTAGAATAGCATTTGAATATAAGGTGTCGACCTTATTCTGATTTTCAGATGTGACTATTAGAAGTCATTGACACCAATCTACCACAAGTGACCTTAGTCTCATATCTTGCTCTGTTATTAGAATAATCAAGGAACGCAATTCAGAAATAATATTACATCCTGCATTTTATTCAATTCCATATGACAAAAATAGTAACCTAGACTAAGACATCCATTTCAATCAGTAGATGTGTCAAGCCAACAAGATTTAATAATAAAAAATATTGGATCTAGGTAACAATTCCCAGCTGGTTCAGGAAGGCTCCTAGCCCTACATGGTATCACAGTATAAAAATAGTGTCTCTCTTCACCATGCAGAGAGGAATGACCTAACCCTGAATACAAAATGGGGTCAGTCTCACTGTACCATCATCAACCATCTTATTTACAACACTTTACATCTTTTTTCTTTTTGCCTTTTTCCTTTTTTCTTCTCTTTTTTTTGCTTTCTTCTTCTTTTTTTTTTTTTTTTTTTTTTTTTTTTTTTTTTTTTTTTTTTTTTTTTTTTTTTTTTTTTAAGTTATACACATCCTTTAGGGAATAGAGATAACACTACATGGTACCAAATACTAACCCAAAAAAAAAAAAAGCCACACCAAAATGACACAGATAAATAAAAACATTCAATTGCTGAAATACAGCAACATTAAGCCACCTCAGTTTTCTTTTTTTCAATGCTTGGAAACACCCCTAACCATCCACACACTGTGGCAAAAAAAAGATGTTATATCGTAGAGGTGTTACAGATATATAATTTTGCTTATATATAGATATATATATCTATATATCTCTATCTCATCACTGTAGAAAATGGAGCTGTAGAGTTCATTGTTCATTTCCAGTAGAAACAAACAGCTAATAAGTCTTTGAACCTCTTTTCACTCCATTACACGATGGCAGAAATAGTCCATCCTCTTACAGTAATGGTTTTTGTTGTATAAGAAAGATTGTCCTATTTTTCAGTCTCAACTGAGAAGACCTCACTGTCTGATTCGTTCTTCAGGGGCATAAAACTGCTTGTGCTGTTACCCAGCTACCCATAATGTCCCTCAAGCAATTCTGCCGGACGGGAAGTTCATAGTGTCAACTCCACCACGCTTGTAATGCACAAAAATGAGGTAGTACACAAAACGTTTACTGTTCAAGTTTTGATTAAGCCCCCCGTCTCCTCAGCATCCCCAGCCTAGCTTATGAGCGGAAACCATTCCCTTTCTTGACTCGGCGTTAATTTAAACAATGCAATCAGCGCAAAATTATATTTGATTAATCAGAGTACATTGTGCTTTGGAGCAATTTGAGAAGATAATCAGCAAGAGTTGGAAATAAACGCGGAATATTTGTGTGTCACTACTGCTCACGCTGCCCCGAAGTTATTATTTTGTTCCTGTGTTATTAGGCAGCCCGACATCTTTCTCGTGGGTTATGTGTGGAAGAGACAGAACAGATTACAGTCAAATTAAACCTACACAATGTTCTCCTTCCTCTATCCTAGGCTTGTATTAATACCACACTCCTAAGATAAATGCATCAGAATTCTGTCGGGGGTGGTCATGCTTTTAAGTGGGCTTTGTAGAAAAGTTAAATGAATCATTTCCATTTAAGAAATGGCAGGCCCCATATTTCCTAAGGATCTGACAGTTCTCTGCGGCTTTTCTGCTTAATTAATAGAGATCTCTCATTGTTTGACCTTAAAACAAAACAAGAAACTGCAACACGGTTCTCCTTATTCCTTAAGTCAAAGTACTATTTATAAAATAGTTTACATCTTTGTTCAGTTTCAAATTATAGACAAACCTCCCTAATACAAAATACTAAAAGTGCAATAGTATAAATTAAGAGTTTGCAACCACATTATACAAACATTACCTTTTTTATTGTACAGCTTTGATAACATGGAGTATTTACTCACAACTATTTATAATGTTGTGAATAATTTATGGTGCTAAGGTTTGTCTGTAACTTGTTTTCCAATCATTGAGCTAAAGTCCACACTACATTTTCTTTTCATTTAATAGAACAACTGTCCACATAGCAGCTACAAATATTTAAATAAAAAAAGGTTTGTTACTGACAGGTACTTGCACATGAAAAGCATGCTATCTTTCCCAATAAAACTTCACAATTTTGCCTGCATTGAAATAAACCACTTATTTATAGTAAAACAAAACTTGCCTTTTTTTTTTTAAAAAAAAAAAAAAAAAGAAAAAAGAAAAATCACATAGCCAGATGTATTTTGCAGTACAAAAGCTTCATTTAAGTTTGGGGCTAGTATATTGTCTGTTACCCGCATAATCTTAACATTATAAATACTACAGACAAGGATACTGTAATAATACACAGCATTGGGGTACTAAATCACTTATTTAAGATTAAGATTCCTAAAAACATAGTCCAAGTTGCTAACTAATTTGAACAAAACCAGCAAATAAGTGTGACAGAATGCCGTAATGAAGCCCCCCATTTCTCAGGTGATAGTAAGTTTTGTAAGAAGCAAAGTGGACGTAGAACTAGCCTCCTCCTGTTTCTAATGAAGTTATCCCATGATTTGTTTGTTTGCTTGCTTTGCTTGCTTGTTTTCTGTTAAATTAAAAGATTTCAAAGTTCTCAAGTTAACAGTCAAACTCACTGTTGAAAGAAGTACCATGCAGATCTTGCAAGACAACTTTTCAGCAGCCACAAAGTTAGGTATTTCTGCTATGGGTAAAACTTTAAAGGGAACCTATGCGTTTAGGTCAGGAAAACTAATGCTTAGCTTCAAAAGCTGTACATGGAACAGGACAAGTGTTGTGTCGAGTAGCGGGTCCAAGAGTTATTCGGAATGAACGCTTTTAATTTATGCCAATCTCTTTATTATCCTCAATAAATCTGGTGAATGGACGACTGGCTCCCGTTTCAGAACTTGCTTTGTCCAGACCGACAATGGGTGGGCTGCTGCCCGTGCGAGCTTTGTCCATGCCACCGGTAAGGTTACTTAGAGGCGGGATGGCGCCTCCGCCTAGACTTACTGGGAGCTGGGGGATGCCTCCGTTCTGTATGACAGAAATCTCATTGTTCTTCATGGCAAGTCCGTTAGTGATAGCTGCAGCGTATTGGTTCCAAAAATTGGGGTCAACGTTCATGGCCCGAGCCGCCAAATCCTTCTGGAACATCTCGGAGAACTTGAGGGCGTCACCACCCAGCAGAGCCATGGGGTTTTCCACGGAGAGGCGGCGGCCGCGGCGCGCGGGAGCGTTATTCCACATGTGAGTCCCCATGTGAACCTGCAGAGCAACACGGGGACAAGAAGCACCCCCAAGTTAGCACATTCTGGGGAGGTGGCTGGCCCGAAATGCTGCTTTTTTTTTTAGATTTAATTTCAATTCGCATTGAACACAAATCAGTTCCAGTTAGGACACAGTTCTAAGGCCCAGTCAACCCATACAAAGAAAACCCAGCTCCACAGTAATTTTTCAAGGTGCATTTGTTTCATCCCAGTGAAAACAAACGCAGTGCTGCAGGAATAAAGAGTGTGTGCCCTCTTTGGTTAGACAACTTCACATGCAAGCTGGAAGTCCTCACACACTGAAGGTTACCAAGGGATGTACCAGGGGTTGGGTGCTTTTTGATGCCCTTCCCCTTGTTACATCTTGTCTATTTTCATAATATTTTATCTCACGTCACAGGCATCGATTATTTTCCTAAATTTGGTATTTTAAAAAAGGACATTTAAAACTGTATTCCCCAGGCTGTGTCCTGATGGTTACACCAGACTGTGGGAATAGGAGGCGTCGGTCCTTTTCTAGCCTGCAATGGCTGCAAAGCCGAATAGAAAAATGGAAATTTGAGCGGCACCCAAGGAGCTGAGCAAGCTCGGCCTTTCTGGTTTATCTTTGGAGATTTTCAAGACCCGCCTGGATGCAGTCCTGAGTAACATGCTCTGACAAGCTCTGGGTGGTCCTGCTTTAGCAGGGGAGTTGGACTAGATGATCTCTATGGTCCCTTCCAACTCTAAAAATTCAGTGAAATTCAGTGAAATCTCATCTCGCCCTGATGGTCCACAAGAACTGCCAGAAGATGTCCACCAGCTGACCACATGTGCCATCACGTCTGTCGGGAGGACTACAACGTCCACCCGGAACCAGTTTTAAAGTTCACACCGTTGCACTGCCCTTTTCCAGCAGAGTGGAAGCCCAATCACAACCACCACTACACAGCAAGCCCTGCCTTGAGGTCCCTCCCTTCTCTCCTGCCTTTGGGACAAAGACTAAGCACCAAAACCTGCCGAGTCGCAGCACAGTGCCTTAAACCCCCCCCGAGCCTTCACGGTTTTATTTGGCCTCTTACCTTCAGATTCCCCTTTGTGGTAAAAGCTCTACCACAGATTGTGCAACCAAACGGTTTTTCACCGGTATGGGTGCGCTCGTGTATCTGCAGTGCACTTGCTGAGGAGAAGGTCTTCCCGCACGACTGACAGTTGTGCTGCTTGGGAGTCCGGCGAGGGGGGGGTGCCAGCATAGGGGTGATCCCCGGACTCATCACTGTCTGTGGTGCAGCAGGAACCTGGATTCCAGCTGGAAGCGAGGGAACCTCACCCAAAGAGATCGGCTTGCTGTGACCATTCACTTCCATTTTGATCATGGTAGGCGCTGTGCTGGTGACCAGGCTAGGAGTACTTTGGCTGGGACCTAGAGTAAAGTTGGGTTCAAATAACTGAGAAGGCAGCTCTTTTAATTTGTGCGTCAGTAAGTGCTGTTTTAAATTACCCATAGTGGAACACCCACGACTGCAGACTGTACAGACAAATGGACGTTCCTTAGTATGGCTGCGGTAGTGAATTTCCAATGCACTCTTACAAGCAAAAGGCTTGCCACAGATATTACAAACAGTACTTTTAAACTTACCACGTTCTCTGTTCAGGAACAGCAGGCTAAAAGGAGCCTCCTCTTTGATGACCGGTCTTCCCGGGTTGGTGGATGTCAGATCTAATGCGCCTCCATTTTCAGTTGCGGGTGGCGGACTGTCCGGTTTTTCTGTCTTTAATTGTATCTCTTGTGGCTCTTCCTGGTTACTGAGACCTGGGGACTTTGATCTAAAACTTTCGCTATTGCTATTTACAGGAGACAAAGCTTGCATGGAGGAAGAAGACTCTGACATTGCGGGGCTGCCCGCGCTCTGGCTTTCGAGATCACCAACGGCTGACGAGGAGTCGTTGCTCAAATGGTCACTTTCCCCTGATCCATTCTCCATGGATTTTAAACCGGTCAGCTGCTGACAGTTCATGACAGAATCAATCATTTTCATTTGATTCTCCAAAGCAGCAATACTGGAGATCACAGAAGGTGGCGAAGAAGGACACGACCCAGAGTAAGAGATAAGGGGTTTGGAGGAGTCACTTGCCGTGTCCTTTAGCTCCGGGTCCTCTTCCATAGAATTTTCATCAATGTCATCATCAAAGTTGCTCAGTGTGTCAACGTTCTTCTCGTCGTAGGAAAGCTCTGAGTCCATGGCGTCCTGGAAGCCCTCTGGTAGCGGCGTGTTCGGAATTTGCCCGCCCATATGCATACGAATGTGCTGCTGAAGAACAACCGCATTTGTAAATTTCTTCTGACAAATGGGACACGAGTGCTGTACTCTAAGTGGTGGCTTCGCTCGATGAACTCCAAAATGTGTTTTTAGATTGCCTTTCGTAGTAAAGGCACGTCCACAAATTTTGCATTTAAATGGTCTTTCTCCTGTATGTGTTCTGTAATGCATCTTGAGAGCGCTCTGACAACTAAGCACCCGGTGACAAATGACGCATTGATTTGGATCTGTCATCTTCTTATCAATGTTCTCCACTAGCTGTTGGAGTTTTGAGGTTTCTGACGTTTGCATAGAGTCTAGCAGACCGCCGAATGGAAACTTTGCCTTAAACTGGTCAGACACTGCTGGAAGCACAGGGTTTGGGAGGCTCGTTGCAACGCTGCTGTCTGTGACAGCAGTAGGGATTGAAGACGTGGAAGCTGTGGAAACTTGCCCGCTGGCGGAAAGGTCCCCCAAGCGCGTGCTCGTGGGAGGCAGAGTGACAGGTTCTGCCTTGGCCAGAGATGAGCCGCTCTGCACGGGCTGTGGAGATTCGGCAGAGGCTGGAACGCCTGACT
Organism: Calidris pugnax; assembly: GCF_001431845.1. Lineage (NCBI taxonomy): Eukaryota > Metazoa > Chordata > Aves > Charadriiformes > Scolopacidae > Calidris > Calidris pugnax. The sequence goes on along the minus strand of NW_015090830.1, from coordinate 25,256,006 downwards.
CGGAAGTGTTGAGGCTCGGGGATAGAGAAGTGCATTCGCTGGAGGCAGGAGAAGGCCTCTGGGGCGACCTGCTCATAGGGGTGATACTTGGAGAATCTCCGTAACTGTTCACGCCGGGTATAGTGGGGGGCAGCTGGAGCCCGATGGAAGTGGGGACGGTTGGTAGAACAGGTTTGCTGTCCAACCACGTTGTGACCGGCTTTTCGGGGGGCAGGGACATCCCGTAGGGGATTCCAGAGCAGGTGGGGACGTTATCGAGGTATTCTGGAACGGGATAAGGGTTCATCTGAATATGAGGGTATTTCTCTTTATGCCTCTGAAAATGAACTTTCAGGTTGCCCTTTGTGGAAAAGCGGTTTCCGCATATGTTACACTTGAAAGGTCTTTCACCTGTGTGCGAGCGGAGGTGAATTTGTAAAGCACTGTCACTTCCAAAGACCTTGGCACAAAACCGGCATTTGTGTTTAAAAAAGGGATCCTCGGAGCTTGACTTGGGCTCAAACACTGACACATTTGGTGGCTTCCCTTTGCGGTGCTTCATAAGGGCGGACAGAGGATCTAGGGCGTTAGCCGTCGCGGCGATGCTAACCAGCGGGTTGGGGAAGATCACGCTATTCGATGAGGTCTGAGGTAGAAGTGGGT
>NW_015090830.1:25240364-25250364 GCF_001431845.1 Calidris pugnax | reverse complement strand
TCTCAATGAAATAAAGGGCTTAGTTTTGTGCTACCTCAGGGGGACCAAGCTTGCGCCCGCACGAACCGAGGACCTACAGCTCTGTTTTGTGTTCCTCCTCAACTCCCATGCCCCAAGAATAGCGAGAATACTTTTGAAATGACCCATCCAAGTGCGTTCATCTCATCACCTGTCTCGAAATATTCAAGGGCTGCTTTGGAAAAATTTTTTAAAGAACAATGCTAGAGAGTCGTTAGGGGTTTTTTTCTCCCCCAAATCAGCTTCAAAGTAGACATACAGAGAACCTCACCACAGTTCCATTTTAGATAATTAATTTTGTAATTTCTGAAGAAATTGAAGAAGTTAAATTTCCCTCAAAGCTCCACTCTCCTGGACTGGCAAGAAAGCAGGTGACACGGATGGCACTGAAGTAAACACTGCTTTGCCACTGATGATGGTACGTTCCCTGCACAGCACCCTTCACAGAACGACAAGACTATGAGCTCAATCCAACAGCCCCTACCCAAACAGAGAGCCTTTACTCACACTAGAAACAGCACTGAAATGAATGGGATTTAAAGAGTATGAACGAGTCACGCAAACAACAGTCTTTGTGGCTTTCCCTGGATAAGCACTCAGGGCGAGGGGGCAAGACTGAAAATAAGTACAAATATTTTTTTTCATATATATATATATATGTGTGTGTATTGGAGAAATGGACATTGCCCCAGTATTTCACAAATGAGGTTTTTAACATCCCTTTCAGTAGCACTTATAAACACGAGAGCACTAAGGTGCTGTATTTACTGTTGCTTTTGAAGTGTCAGTCCTCACCGACTTCAACAGGGAATAAAGCTTAAAAGCACACGCCTCCACATGAAAGGATATTTTTGCTGTTTGTTAAAGCCCGATCACTTTATGAATGACAGAAAGCAATACCAAAATTTTATCATTACAGCAGATTATTAAAAATTTTAAATGTTAAAATATTAAGCTAAAAATTAATTTTTGTTTTTAGTTCCAGCATATACCTGTTACAGCAAAACACAGCATTTTTCCATGTTGCCTTATGTTTTATGGCTTGCTTTCATCTTCTGATATATTAAACAGTGATTAAATCCATGAAGTACTGAGGAATTTAATCTTTTTTTCTTTTATTTTTCTTGAAGAGAAACAATCATTTCTCTTATTACAGTGAGGATGTGGTGCAGTAAAAATTTTCAAGGACTTTTGGGGGAATTAATCGAGCACTTGCTTCATCTTAAAAAACACGGGCTGAATTTTGCAGTTCTTGGTTACACAAAAGGTGTTGAATGGGAGTTTTGTCAAGCAGTCGGGATCTCAGCCACTAATAACCCCTCAGTTATTTTCTTTTTCTCATTAGCAGTCTTAACAGCTAACAGACTAATCTGAAGCTGCTACGGGATGCAAGATGAATTACAGCACATAAAGCTCACCCTAGGAAAACAGGTGAAAAATTGCAGGCAGCATCCCTCAAAGGGTACCCGGGGCCAGCTCTTGAGCAGGAGATGGGGGTGGCTCCACCAGAGAGCTCTGGCTTCACCTCACCAGGGTCTGGCCCTAAAATTAGGAATTCACAGGGATTCCAATGAAGGTGTTTTGAGAAAGTCACTTTGGGATACCCGAAGGTGCTCGGGTGCTCTGCTGACTCAATGAAGGGGTTGGCACTGGAAGGGTTTTGCTCCACCACCGAAGGTGCCCACCAAAGGTTCTTCAGGCAGGAGAGTCACCCGGCTGCGGGGAGGATGGCGTTGGCCTTGCCCCTCTCCTCATCCCACCCTCAGGAAACGTGTAGAGAGGAGGAAATAAATGGCCACGGCTCCCGACCACGCTCACGGAGGGTCTCTAAACCTTGGCTTTCCCTCCTTCTGCGCGGCTACGGCCGGCGTGGGTCTGCCTGCTCCGTGGGAGAGGAAAACCCCTCACACCATACACCAGGGCAAACACAAACCAACACACATGCTTCAAAAACTGCTGCCCTCTACTTACTTTCGTGCAACGGAGCGAAATTAAACATCGCCTTCTCGCCAGGTTAATTCTGAAATCATACACTCTTCGTTAAAATGCCACCCTCCTTTCTCAGGACTAAACTGCAAAAGCCTCAACCGACCCCACTGTGGCTCATCTTTGCTCCAGAATCTTTTCGTTTTGTCTCAACTTAAATCACTTCGAGTTCTGTGCATGTAAATGACCTGAAAAACACCTTTTAAATTACATTAGGCAGGGATTACTGCAATCAAATGTTCTCTGGCAATGCAGTATTTTCCCATATTTTATTACTCTGTATCGCAGAATCCTCAAATCACGTATGATTTATAAGACACTTGGATAAAATCAGGTAAGAGAATCAACATTTTCTAGGCTTTCGTCTATTTCAAATTGCTGACACCTTCCTTGAAGCATTCAAACAAAAGTATCATGCAAAGGAATCCAGCAAATACATGAGTAAAATATTTTCTGAAGCTTTTTTTCAGACTACATACCATAATACAAATGAAAGGATGGGAAAGTGGTGTATGACTGACTTATTTCTACATTCAGAGCTGCATAATCGAGACTTAATTAATATTTTCTAAATCTAGGAATTTCTTTTGGGAAGGAAAAAAAAGGCACTCATCTTTCACTGAGAAGCAGCCTACGAACTGTGAATAAGTTTTAGAAAAACCTGCATTTGTTAACTTCAGCTAAAGATAAAATGTTTGCTAACCATGAAGACAAATGTATAAAATGCTCTCACACGCAAATCCAATAATCGTTTCAAAGTGCAGCTCACAGCATTTTTGTATATTTAACCCAGCAATATTATAAATAAAACTCTGAGCATGACACACCGATGCAGGATAATTATGTATGACTCCTGTCATCAGAACACACAAACTTATTTTTCCCCAAGCTCAACTTAAATAAAGTAAGGAAATATCTTTTAAAACCCCATAATTTTGTTTTCAAAATTATACTCATTTGGAAACAGTAGCCTTGTAACAGCGTATTGATCCTCGAGAAGAACAGTATTACTTTTTCCTTAGCTTTATCATCTCTTACAATTGACGGGAGCTTTTAAAGAAAGTTTTCTTAAATTGTTAGAACACGTTTATTTTCTTGCAAATTAATTCTTTTTAACTCTTTATGATAGCTTTGAATCCCATAAAGAAAGATGAATTATCACATACTGAGCCCAAGCTGTGAAACAGGAGGAGACAAATAGAGACCCCTACTGTGTTTAACAATGTAGAAGAAATTCCAGACTCAATAGAAAAATTTTCTGTCCTTTTTCTCAAGACCACAAAAGCTGTTAGTCTGGATGTGAACAGAGGAGGGCACTCTTGCTATGCAGAACTGCCCTGCCCTGGCACACTCGGTTTGATCTATTCAGTAGCCTAAATCTCAGAATTTGTTAAGTAACAGCCACCTGTGGCACAGGCACTAAGTGTATTCTGCTGAAAACATTGGCAGTTTCTAATCTGGGCAGGGAAGCACTTTGTTATCTCAAGCACTGGCGCCCTTCTACATGTACGCAGATGTGGAACAGATGCGAGCTCCACAAATTGTCTGGAATATTTGTGAGGTATCGCATGAAATAAGACCCACTTTATGTTTTTCAAAAATCATCGAGACAGCTATTCGGTTGGCTGCTGCGTCACGTACACGGTAATTTTGGGTTGCGTAGAGTTTGTGTACAAATGTGCTGATGTTTGTAGGGAGTAAGTTTGTTGCGAAAGCATTGAGTTTTCTTGGGAATTCTAACAACAAAAAAAATAATAAAAAAATCGAGGTCAATACTTCTAACAGAGCTGATAGGAAAAAGATGTTGAAAAAAACCAACCAAACCAAATAAACTAGAAGAAAGACGCCCAATGCTAGATTCTGCATAGCTTACCCATTTTGTAAAGTATATAATTAACTACGTCTCACACCACGTAACCCTAACGCCCTGCAGAATGAAGCCAGCTACTCCCCGAACAACCGCAAGAAACGCTGACAAATCTGTGTTTGGAGGCTCACAATACGAGAAGCCAACGGGAGGACCTGATCCTGCACCTCCTAAGCCTCTCAAAAATTGACCTTACAGGTACTGGACACCGTGGCACTACTCCTTTGAGTAAAATTACTCGCAGGCAGGAGTGCTCCAAAGAGCAAACCCGGAGCGATTCGATGCCAAATTGCGCAGCTCAGTCATTTTGCCCATTTACTGTTCTGTTCACTGCTGTACTGCACAGGCCAGCAAAGCACATAAAGATCTGAACAAATTCGTTAAGATTTCATCATTTCCAGCTTTGGGGACATTGCTACATCCAAAAAAAAAAAAAAAAAAATCATAAAATAAGATGATCAAATGGCACCAGTGGAAGGGATCTCCTGAAACACCGACTAAGGCGAGTTGGTTTTGATTAACCGAAACGAAAAAACCTACTGCGGCACCTGCAGGGTTAATTAAGCAGCTCAAGATGCTGGGCTTCACAAAAAAGGAAACCTTTCTCCTCCTTTTAAGAACTGTAAACACTTGTGCTGAACTAGATGGGCATTTGATAAGCTGTCCGAGTTGTGTAGCAAACTCCGAGGGATCTCTAGTTAACACTCAAATTCAGTGTTTAACACTTCAGAGAACAGTGGTAAGCCGCGCTGCCAAGGTCAACTGCACAGATGTACTAATTGTATTATGAGCTTGACATCTAGTGGCCACCCCTGGCAGGGCAAAGCAGGCAAAGGTTAAATCAGCAAGCCTTGTCAAAGCACTTCTAACTACCCACCCTCAGGGAGAGAGAGTCGGGGGGGGGGAAAGCTTTGCCGGCGCTTCCCAATCCCACCCTTCTTCCCGGGGCTGCCCCGGTTTGGGATGATGCTCCTGCATCAACCTCCTCCTCCTCCGCGCAGAGCCCCCCCACACCCACCCCCGGCAAGGAGCTGGGCAGTTTTCCCAAAGATTTCCCTCTGCCTCGCGCTCCGGGACAAAAGTTTGGAATATATATTTTTTGGGGGGGAGGTGTGTGTGTTTCTTTTTCAACCCCCGACAGGCTCCAAATCACAGCTGGGGGGAAAGGAGGGAAAGGGATACACACACACACACACCAGTATTAGAAATTGGCAATAACATTTTTCAGAAGGGCTCTTTTAAAAGACTTAGCTTGCCCCAAAATAAACGCCCTTCCAAGCGTGCTCCCTTTTCGTACCCTAACCACAGCAAGGAAACACTGAAGACCCCCCTCTCCTTAGCCCACTATCTTTCCACTTTTCAACTTAAAATAAACACTTTTTTTTTTTTTTAATGCGTTTCATTATGGTTTTCCTTTTAAACAATTATTTTCCTGGCTTTCTCGGTTGAAAAGAGGTTTTCCTCGATAAGAAGAAACGTACGCTATGTCCAACAGCACTATAGCTGAACAACCTCCTAAAAGTATATTTTGGCCCAAATCACCTATTTTTTTTAATAATGGAAAACCTTCACTACATTTAGTGGGAAATTTTAAGAGGGCAAAGGAAGCAGGACTTTGGCCCCTTCCATTGAAACATACAGTTCAATAAAAATTTACTGCTGGAACTGGATTTACTCATGCTTCCTCTGACAAAAAAAAAACCAAAACAGGCAAATTACACTCATTTTACAAATGCCCTATTACAAAATAAATTATTTTTACATGCTTTATTTTGGAAAATGTGTCAGTGCTTAACTATTTTAATGTCATGCCAGACCTGGCTTTATTATCAGCAGAAGTGATTGACTCACGTCCTGACTGATGGACAGTCAACAGATATGCTTGTCCTGGCTTGGCAGTCAACAAATCAAATGAAGGAAAGATATCCAGAAAATCTTCCCAGGACTCAAACTATTTTTTCAAAAATGGCACTAATACTCGTTATTAATTTGTTTATTTTTACTCTTTTTTTTTTTTTTTTTAGAATGCCACCCATTTTTTGAATTGCAGCTTTTTCTTAGGCAAGGAGAAGTAATTTTCAATGCCTAAATGTATGCATATTAATAGCTTAATTACACGGAATTTAAACCACCACCTTTCAAAATTTCCTCCCTCCCACTCCGGAAAAAAAAAAAGAGCCTTAATGTCTACCTCAGGAGATGGTAAGAATTCCTCAAGATCAGCACCACCAGATAAAATCTGACCCAGTTTTGCCTACTTTCATTGTTACACATACATCAGCAAATCGGTTGATTGTTGTAGTTTCCTTATTATTCCAAATATTTTCCTATTGCTAACACAGTTCAAAACAGAGTATTTTAAGAATTATACAAATACAGATGTTACACAGTTTGAATATTAAGTCGCCACCGTAATAGCTGAACTATTTATATAAAAGTTTCAATTACCATTCCTTACCAGAGGGATAATTTATAGCAATACTTATTTGGCCTTTATCTTTCCAAACAGAAAGCCTTCTCTTACAAGGTGCCTCCCAACAGAAGAAGACCGAGTGTTCAGTCACCCACTGCTCAAAACCACCCAGCCCAGTGCCACCTCACCAGGGAGAAAAAGATCCCATGAGTTTAAGCTATACTGTATGTATTGAAGGGGGGGGGGAGAGAGGGAGGGAGGGAACAGGGCCAGTATTTAATAAAAATGATTGCAAAAGGCACATTAGAAAGCTGTCGTTACACAGCTCCCTACAAGGTTTCCCTTCCCATCTCAACCCAAACGACGATACGTCTTTGCCAGAAACTTTGGATTAAAAAGTCCAAAGCATAATTTATCATCACCCCTACCAGAACCTCACTTGAAATCACTTTTCAGCATTAAAAAAAAAACAAAACAAACCACCTTTAATTATCCCTACTTTAAAAATACGAATGCTGTACCCATGGTTTAACATAAAAATGAATCGGGGTTGAAGCATGTGCATTGTGTCTATAATTCCGATTCGTTTGTAATCTGTTGAATTAGGCAAGTGTATTAGAAATGTAATTCTAGCTATTACAATGCTTTACATTTACTGAGAAACTGAGATTGTTGTATTCTACAGGCAGTCATTTGAGTCCTGCTGCTGCTGTTTGCAAGTGATTTCTATCATGTCTTCTAATTTAGTAAAACTCAAAAGTGATTTTTAATAGGTATCTTTTGTTCACCCTTCCACAGTGCAATTATTCAAGTAATACATCATCACCAGCTGTTTGTTAACACTTCCTTCAAAAATTATTAAAAAAATACATTTTTTCACTTTCGGCAAATATTTTCAAACTATTTGGAGTGTAAATCTGGAGCTGCTGACATTGCTAATTATCTTCAGGTTTCCAACAGTTTCTCACCACCATGACACTGCCCTGGTTGAACGTAGCTGCGTGATGCTGGAGCCCGAGCTGCCTACAAAATTATTCTGATTCTAAAACTTCTGCACAAAAAGTTATGGTGAGACCCGTCAAGTTAAAACCCGGCCTGATGTTTGTCTTCCATTCTGCTCCCCAAACTGCCAGGCTTTTCTCTCTGCTGCTACCAATGTCCCTTCGCTCCAAGGGTTACGTTCAAGGGACGTTCATTTTTAAACGCTTCGCTTGATAAAATTTATTTTGAGGCGATATTAAACACGATTTCATTCGATAAATACTAAGCTTCATTTGCCTAATCTTGTGTTAACAACAACTTCCACCTTTGAAGGTGAACAGCCCAATTAGTGAAAAGGCTACATGCATCAAATAATCCTGCTGAAAACAGTTTGCTTTCTAAAGCCAACAAATATTCTTGCACTCTGCAAACTATTTTTGGCATGTTGCAAAATATCTTCAGGAACTGTAGCAATATCTCGATCCCAGCTGTGACCAGTAAAGGAAGAAGGCTGACTTGACAAGAGGTGCTTTAATTCACGAGGTTTGGAGTGCTCGTTATATCTGGCCTATAAAATTGCTTTCGCTACAGCAATCGTTAGGCTTTCCCAATATAACGTGTAAATGATTTACATTACACTAATGTGCACTGGATAGCCCTCTCTCTGCTCCTCTCTCCTGTCCCCACCTCGCTCACATTTCTCAAATGGAAGTGCAAAACCCAACTTTAGCTCGTTAATCGTTAACTACGAAGGGTTTCACTCTAGTAATTAAAATATGTTTTAATAAAAGGCAACATAGCACATTTCGATAACAGCCTCCTAAGGCCGAAAAGTATTTACATTGTTGCATTTTAGGGCTGCTGTGAAAGCCGATTTTGTGCTATTCAGGGACCACAATAATAACGCTTTAAAATTCCTCACTGGGATGCAATGTAGTCCTTTTGATGGAAAGACTGTCTTTCTCATTCGGCAGAAATAAATCCATTCATTTGATCATGTAGTCATTGAGGGCAATACAAAACAAACCAAGTGTGAGAAATTCTATGTGATGAAGTAAACAAAACAAAACCCCCCAAAAAAGGGGAAAAAAAAAAAACATTTCCATGACAAAAAGATTCTTTGTCCTTAATCTACCCACCATATGCAAGCGTTTCTTTTTAGCATATCTCTTGTTCTAATCTCGGGTGACATGGCTACATAGATAAGATTCACAAAACAAAACAAAAACCTAGTTTAACAATTTTTTTCAATTTATTAACTCGCCAGGAGTGTCATAATGAAGTAGTGGGGGTTTTTATTTTTCTGTCTTGAAAACGGATTCGGAGCATGTAAAAGTTTATAATGCTAAGTGATTAATTCTTAGACCTAGAACCCACCCCAACAGAGCCTGGGCTCAACAAATCTTGTTTACATAATAAAATACTAATTCTCATCTGCTCGCCTATAGTCATTTATTTTACACGATCACTGCTTCCTAAGGAGGAAAAAAAAAAATAATAATATTAAATTTTGTAAAAGGCACTGCTTTGCTCCATGGCTGTGCCAGAAGGAAGCAATTCTCTGTCTCTCTGTTATTGTCAAGGCTCAAGTGGGTTTTCCTGGAGCAGCGGCCCCCTTAGCAGCCCTGGACAGTGTGGGACTCCACTCCCCTGGCTCCCCAAATGCCCTGGGAAGGAGCAAGGAGGCTTAACGATTTGCCAGCCTGACAGATGTTTTAACCTGATGAAGTGGATTCACGCTGCCTTAAGCTTCAGGGCTGTAAAGTTCAGATACAATAGTCAAAAATCCTCCTCAGGCTTCAACTTTGCTGCCTTTCTCTCCCCACAGATGCAACTTAAAAGTTATTATAATTTGGAAGCAGAAGAATGACTACTTTTTTTTTATTTTGCTTTCTTTTCTCTGCGAGAGGAGGGGATAAAACAGAGGAGCAAGGGGCCTACACGGAAAGAAGGCAACATCGGGGCTTCCACTTGGTTCGGAGAGAAAACCAAGCAAAGCAGTGGGCTCTCTGCAAAGGGGAAAAAGGAAAAACTTTGGAGGGGGGGAGCTCTCAACTTAGCCCAGGAAAAAAAGCGAGGCTGGGCCGTGGCATGCCTTTGCACGTTAGGATGCCCAGGACCACTAAGAAAATTAAAAATTAGAAGATTAAAAAAATAAAAAAAGGAAGAAAAAATAAAAAACAACCACCCTGCAGCCTTCTTCTCCATAAAATTACGGTGAAGTGGGAATGACCAGCAACCCAAAAAATTCTTCCCGGCTTTGGACACTTGTTTGCCAGGAGCAGGCTGGGGATGCCCGGCTGCAGAACAGCGAGTGTTGCGTGTGCCTGCGTGCGGGGAGGGAGCGGGGAATGGCGGATGGGCCACAAAATCACCCTTCCCCACCGCCTGCCAGCCGGCGCGACAGGGGCTGGTGGCGGTGGTGGCACTCCGTGTCACCTACCACCGCTCCTAATTACCGTCGCAGCGGAGACAGGAGGCGGCGGAGGATGGGGGGGGGGCCACAGCTGAGGTTACTAACAGTGAAGATGCACAAACAGGCAGATAATCCTCACCCTCTAAGAACGAAAGCAGAGCAACTATCCAATCCCCGAGGCATGACTTTCAAGGATGCTCCAGTTGCTACACTCACCTTTGCATACTGCTTCAAAAAGCCTTTCCATGTTGCAGGTGTCATTCCTCCCTCCCTGCTGTGCAGTGGTCACCAGCCACATTCAGCCAGCAGACTCAGCAGA
>NW_015090830.1:25238550-25239800 GCF_001431845.1 Calidris pugnax | reverse complement strand
GAGAGGAATTGGGAAGGAGGGAGAGGGAGGGGGTGGTGGGGGGGTGGGGGCTAAGGAAGAAGTGTTCGCAAATAAAAAGTCCGAGTTGCAAAAGCAGAGCAAACAAACAAACGAGAGAAAAGGCAACCAAGCAAAAAAAAGAGATTAAAAAAAAAAAAAAACAATAATTAATGACTTAAAAAAAAAAAAAAAAAGGGTTATTAAAAAAAAAATAGCAAGGCTAACCAGCCAACCAAACTGGGAGTGAGTGAGTGAGTGCGGGGGTGAGGGAGCGGGGGGATTAGCCGGGCGGGGTGTGCGCGGTGCGGTGGGGTGTGCGCGGCGGCGGCGGGCTGGGGCGGCTGCGCGGAGCGCGCATCGGGCTCGGTAATTATGATTGTGAATAATGCATGGCGATTAATGGTGCTGGGGGCGAGCGCGGATTGGCGCGGCTCCAGCCGGACTCAGGCTGCATATGTAAATGAAGGACGGGGGGCTCCCGCAATTAGCCGCTTCCCTCCGCCAAATGATGCGGCGTCTCCCCGGCACCGGCAGCGCCGCCTGCGAGAGGCACCGACCGCGGCGGCGGCGGCGGCGAAACACACCCGCGGCACGCAGGAGGGCTGTGTTTTGCACACACTTTACACAACATATGTGCAAGGTTCACTTGTTGGGGGGAGGTCACGATCTTCGCTTTTCTCTCTTTCTTCACCCCCCCCCCCCCCCCCCCCCCCCTTTTTTTTTTTTTTCTTTCTTCACATCACTCTGCGTCCTCTTCTCTCCTGGTCTCTCTTTTCCCCAGAAGTTGATCTGCGAGGCATCTGATTGCTGTGTGCGTGTGAGTAATTTTCTTCCCGGGAGGAAAAGTAACTTTTCGGTGTGCTTTTTTTTTTTTTTCTTCTCCCTTTTCTTTTCGCTGTTGGCGTGTGCGTTGCTCTCCGGCTTCTTCTCTCTCCCCCCCTTCTTCTTTGAGCTTCACATGCTGGTCTTTAGCGCTCTTCCTCCATCATCCTGTCTCCTCTCCCGTCGCTCTTTCTCTGTCTCCCCTTTTTCCCGGCTGACTTTTGTTCTCTCCTCTCCGCAAAGCGCACGCAAGAAGACCTTGGCCAGTTTTGTCTTTCACCTCTCCTTCCTTCTTCTTTGTCTTGCAGCTTCTTTCTCCAAGCAGAGAGACTCCCCGTTGGTGGTGGTGGTGGTCACTTCCTGTTGTCCATTGGTAGGAAGTTTTTTTTTTGTGGTGCTGTTTTCTTTTTTTTTTTTTTTTTTTTTTT
>NW_015090830.1:25235471-25237530 GCF_001431845.1 Calidris pugnax | reverse complement strand
CCCCCGCCCCGGCTTCTTCGGGAGGCTCCTCTCTGTAAACTTTCCCTGCTGCCGGCTCGCTATAGCGCCTGCCCCTGCTATACCGCCTCTCCGGGCTTTGGGGTTATTCCCCTGTTTTTCTGTCGATAGGCAAACCAACTCAAAGTTGGGAGGCGACGCTTTTAGGCCACTCGGGATAGTTTGCTGGCACACACGTACCGTCGGTGATTTCCGCGGTGCAGGTATTCGTTAAAAACGGGCACGGCTCTTTAACGGGAATCAGCGCTGGAGTGCCAAATCAGTGCCTTGGAGATATTAGACCAGTGTACTTTTCTGTCCTTCGTTTACCGAGATGGGTACATAAGCCCCCTCGCCGTGATTGCCCGCTTTATAATTAAAAAAACTTGTTTACCGCCTCTTAAATTCCAATTCATCTTCTCTCCGCGCGTCCATCGCCGCTCAAAGTTTGGGTGGCACTGAGAGTGCCTCGTTTAAAATATGCGGAGACGATCGTGATTTCTGAAATCTGAAGTAATTTTCTAATATGAAGTGGGAGGGGACCAGCCCATTAATTGAGCGTGTTGGTTTTTGGGGTGGTTTGGTTGGGATTTTTTTGTTTATTTTTATTTTTTCCGTCAGAAGCAGAGATTTATTGCACCCGGCGCAGACGAATTCCAAATTACACGCCCGTATGTGTGTGTATATGTGTGTGTGTGTGTCTTTATGTGTGTGTGTGTCTATATGCTCCGTTATATGTTGGAGGCAGAGCTCAGGTGAAGGCGATCCAGTAACCCCCAGCACCGCAGCCGCCGGTGGGGAGCTGGATTTAGGGCTTCTCCTTCAAAAAAAGCAGAGGATGTACCTTTCTCCGACTTACTTTAGGTGAAGGGGCTCAGTTCCCCCCCTCCGTGCCCAAAATGTTTGCCTGGAATGAGAGAGGACACACTTAAACCTCTCCCAGACATCCCCCCCCCCCCCCCCCCCCTCATCCACCCCCTCGGCTGAAAGCGGGGCGGCGAGAAGCGCGGGGCGACTCCGGGAGTGAGAAGGCTGTGATTTGGGCTGATGACGTGCGCCGTGACACACCTAAACCTCTCCCAGACACCCCCCCCCCCCCCCTTCAATTGCAGAGGTACCAGAAATGTGTCAATTTTCATCCAGTCATCTTTTGAAAGGATTTGTTGCTGTTGCTCAGGCAACATTCCTTCCCCCCCCCTCTCCTCCCCTCCTCGCCTAAACTTTGGCGTTTTCTATCGCCCAGTGCCTGGTAGTTCCCCCCAGCAGCAGCCGATTTCTTGAAAAGCGTTTTAAAAAGTGCTTTTCTGCGGGGAAAAAAAAAACAACCAAACCAACCCAACCACAGGCAGCTCATTGACAGCATTATAAAAGCAAAACTTTGTAAAAAGTAAAGTGACTGAAAATTAATATGATTTTGCGGAACGTGAGAGAATCTTTAAGTGGAAAATTAAATAATCCCGTCTTTAATGTTTAATGAACAATGGAGAACCCAACAGGCAAGAAAGGCATAATTACCAGATTTGTATCTCTTGACATTAACATATTCTAGGGTTACAAGTGATACATTTTATGGTTTTCTTTTCCCTCGCGTCGCTGCTCTTCTTCCCACTTTTTTTTTTCTCTTGGAGAAAAAAGAAAAAAATATTAAAAAAACCACCCCAAAACAACAAACCCGTCGGGGATACGCTGGGCGAGCTGTCTTGTCGTGTGTCCCCCCCCCTCGTCCCGTCCTGTCCCCTCCAATATCCTCCTCCCCAAAAAACCCGGTTCCCACCGGGGAACCGCCGCCGACAACCGGGGGAAACTTTCTACCCGAGCTGCGCGGAAACCTCCGCCAGCGCGGAGGGCGGGTGGAAAGTTATGGAGAGATACGAGTCTCCTCCGGCTCCTTCACCCCCCCTCTCCCGACCCCCCCGGATCCCTATTACACCGCAAAGTTTTCCACGGACCTTTAAATTAATCTTCCTGACTCGAGAGCGCGAAATGTAAATGAATAAATTAATACATAAATAACTACGCGCCCGCTGAAGTTGGGCTGAGAAAATTACGGTGTGCTGGGGGG
>NW_015090830.1:25232894-25235410 GCF_001431845.1 Calidris pugnax | reverse complement strand
GGGGCGCGGAGTGTGTGTGTGGTGGGTGGGGGTCCACTAAAATAACTTCGCTAGGGATGGGAAGCAAAAGTTGCTTTTTGCTCTCCCGTCATTACATCGAATCTGTTAATTGTCATTTTCTTTTGCGGGGTGGCAGCAGAAGCGCCACGCCGTTATTCTGCCGACTTAGTAATATTATTTAGCAACTAGTACTTTATTTATTTTTATTTTTTTTTACATTAATGGGACGCCTAGTTTCGTGTTTAATTGTTGTCCTTGTTGAGAAAGCTGATCTAACACCACCGAGCCTGCAAAGAGCATCTCAAGTAGTTCTGGCTCCACTCGTGCTTTATACAAGGTTATTTCTTCTTAAACCCCTCAAAGTTCGGAACACGCGGGTTAAGACGGAGCTGACGTTTGGTGCAATCCACCGATTGTCGTTTATAGTTATTATTTTGCTCGGCGACTCGATTCGAAGGGGCGTGCAGTGATTCGGGCTTTATTTTCTATCATCTCCTGCTCTTCCTGGCAAGCTCAAGTCGCGTTCCTCCCCCCCCCCCCTTTTCTGTACCACAACTTTTGTTTGAGGACCCTGGGGTTAAATCCGGCACGATTTTGCCCCTTTAAAAGCCGCGACGCTAATTCGTTCTCACATGAGCAAAGATATTACCATACTAATATTATTATTGGTAAGAAGAGGTAATTGATAACACCACCTGCCACTCCGCAGCAATCACGATGATAAATGTTTCCATCAGAGGGAAATCTGTGCTTGGTCTACCACAGCCTAACCCAAACAGCATGTCAAATGTCAATTATAAAGATGTTTCTTTTCTATTACAATTTTTTTTTTTTTGGTCGAAAGCGACTAGCCCCACCACGAGATTTACAGAACCAGCCTAAACAGCGCAACCCTGCCTAAAAACCTTTTTGCCTTAAACATTTAAGTTACTTTTCCTTTCATTTAACGTCGTGCCACCCTTGGATCTGAATAAACATCGCTCCATACACACAAAAGCTCACGTTCACACTTAGCAAACTCCAATTACCATCCACTTCCGTTCTTTAACCTCGCAGATGACACGTTAATTTAACCAACAATTTTTAAACACTTCGCGGAATAATTGTAATACACGCAGTTGTGGGGATATTCAGCGAGGCAACATAAATTTAAGTTCATACCCCCGTGTCATGCGCAGATATAGATGCTGTGTATGTTAAACTGCTGTATTTGTGTTGCAGTGCACGTCTGTCAGCACGTACCCCAGGAATTACATGTAGGAATAGTGTGTGAAAAATCAGTGCTTTTAGCCCCTGTGCAAAAATCCGTATGCTTCCGAAAATGACAAGTGAGATGAATATTAAAATGTGTATATATATATATATATGCATACCACACACACACACACACACACAGAGAAACCATGTAACATTGTTCACTAACTCTAGCTGTATAAATAGTGCCGTCGAGTATAAAAACTTTCATCCTCCCCCGCCCCCCCAGCGAAGCGGTGTGCGCTGAATGCAGGGATTTCGGTGAATACAGGGAGTTCTGCGAGGAGCAATCACGGCAGGAGTGGCATCAGGCAGCATTTCCCTTGGTCGGAGGCAGGACTGGCAAATCTTCTTCTCACTTTCTTCCCTCTCGCCGGCACACCAAGCCATCCAGCATTTATCTCCGGATCACCTGGAACACACACACACACACACACAGAGAAACCATGTAACATTGTTCACTAACTCTAGCTGTATAAATAGTGCCGTCGAGTATAAAAACTTTCATCCCCTCGGCTACAGATATGCTCAGAAGATTATTATTAGTTTGTATTAATAGATGCAGGCCTCAAAAGACGAAATCAGCTATTGATAATTGCAAGAAGTATACAGCAGCTACTGTATCGATCGGCTTGTCCCTTATTCCCCTGGTATAGGAGAGATAAGAAGACACACTCTTTAGTGCAATATAATTTCTTTTGACCTATCTGCTTGCTACAGACTTATGATGAATAGCCGGAGTGGTTAAAGTCCTTTATCACGAAAGTTACCCCTTGATATAATATTGATTCTTTATAACTAGCTCCAAACACAAAAATCAAACTGTCCACTTGACCATCATCATCATCAATATCATCACAAAGGCTCCGGAATAAAGATCAGGACAGGACTGAAAACGCTTTCTATAATCTGCTCACCTAATCTTTATTTGCTGATGACGAAAAGAAAAGGGGTGTGAGTGTGTGTGTGTGTGTGTGTGTCCGTGCACGCCGGGGGGGGCGGGGGCGAGCGGGACAGGGAATGTCATCCGAACAAATAATAATAATAATAATGATTAAAAAAAAAATAGGTTAAGGAAAAGAGCGTTCAGCCTCCTTCAAAGGAAACCAAATGCTGATCACCGCAATTAATGATCACGCTTCCAAGCCCCGTTCTCCTGAAGGAGAGGGATTAAGTGCGGAGAAGGCCCGATGTGATATTATACTCGGCTCGCCCGTCCGTCCCTCCGTCTGTCCGTCCGTCCCCCTCCTCGTGTCCGTCCC
>NW_015090830.1:25232146-25232811 GCF_001431845.1 Calidris pugnax | reverse complement strand
GGGTTTAATATTTTTCCTAGAACTTTTTTTTTTTTTTTTTTTTTTTTTTCCCATAAAAAAAAAAAAAAAAAAAAAAAAAAAAAAAAAAAAAAAAAAAAAAAAAAAAAAAAAGCCCCACGAGGGAAAAAAAAAAAGGAGACTGGGAAACGAGCCGCTGATGTTTGGGTTGATGCCTAACGTGCATTATCTATACGGTGATGTGGAAAAGAAAGAGCATAATCCACACGTATATTGCCTTAAATTAACGGGATTTCCTCTGCCTCGCCTCTCCACAGCCCCAGCCTGCTTTTGCTTGGGGTTGCATTAGCGCAATCACCAGTAATTAGGAGCGGGTGTACACTGGGAGGATGGAGATTGGGAAGGTGGGAGGTAGGACGGTGATTCCCCCCCCCCCCTCTTTTTGGAGCGATCGGGACCGGGGAAGGTTTTCATTCCGTGCTAAACCGGTACGTTGATGGTATTTAATGGGCTGCTGGTTCGAGCCGAGGTGCCATTTCAGCGCAAGTTTGCGCTTTTCAGGCGAGAAGGGAAGGGAGGAGGAAGATGGGGAGGAAGGAAAGGGATCCGAGCGGCTGAAGTTGGATTTACTCCGTCGGGCGCCCCACGGCAGAAGCGCTGGGGGGATGGGAGGGGGGGAGGCGCTCTCAACCCCCCCCCCCACCCCC
>NW_015090830.1:25068731-25231512 GCF_001431845.1 Calidris pugnax | reverse complement strand
CCCCACCCCTAGGAGAGATGTCTCAGAAGAATAGTTCGCTGACCTTTGCAGTAGATATTGTTAGAGGGTGAAATCGGTCAATCAAAATTAAAAAAAAAAAAAAAAAAAGACAGCCTTTTGTCCGGGTTATGACACACGACTTGAAATTAATTATAAAACAGGCAGCGCCAAGTGCACACAGGGGAACAAGAGGGCATTCCTTAAGATTTCAATCCTTGCGGGGGTAGCAGGAGGCAAGGTTTCTCCAGCGGATGCGGTCTAAGACGCGGCGGTCTCTTCCTAAAACCAGATGATGATGACAGAAGGGGAGAAAAATGAAGAAGTGGAAAGGGGCAAGTGCGTGTCGCTGGCGGGTGGGAGAGGGGCAGAAGGGTGCTCTCACCCTCACACTGCTGGTACGTAGAAAAAGTTGCTCAAATGATGGTGGTCACCGGGTTTTTTTTTTGTTCGGCGTTGCGTATCTTTGCTATGACCCCATGATAGGTGTGCTATTGAACTTTACAGAATGCATTCATGCTTCCCTTGGCAGGTCTAGGTGTAGGAGCTGATGACTAACAAAAGTAATATAGATTAGAATCAATTCCCCTTATCTGGTGACAAAAAAATAACATCGTGTCAGCACCGTGTACATCCTATCGTCAAATGACACAATATAATTTGATTAGTTGAATAAATAATCAGGTATGGCCAGGCATATAGGTCACCTACTTGCAAATTAGATTACCCTGCTTGGGTACAGGCAGCACCTGATTAGGAAACAGCTTCTCTCTGTGTCACTCTAGCTTTCCTTTCCAAAGAAGGTCTGATATTTTCAAATGCAAGGGTTTTTTGAAAATGCTTGCACATTTTGCAAATCCTAGCTATGTTCTCATGCTCACACATAACATTTTTGCAGCCCATGCTAGAGGTACCACTTTTACTACCAAAGCTAGCCGAGTTGTCCCTATTCCTCCTGAGTATTTGCAAGTTTTAAGTGATAGCCCACGTGCTGGGATGTGAAATAAGGATAGCTGAAATACAATCTTTTGAAAACTAAGCAGCATACATTTCCATAAATGATTTTGGCTCTCCCCGCTCTGACTGCACACCCATATAAATAACAGGAACGTGAGAAAGAATAAAGTGTTAGATAAGGGAGGATGGAAACATTTTAA
Source organism: Calidris pugnax (assembly GCF_001431845.1). Lineage (NCBI taxonomy): Eukaryota > Metazoa > Chordata > Aves > Charadriiformes > Scolopacidae > Calidris > Calidris pugnax. Next base: position 25,230,358 of record NW_015090830.1, on the reverse strand, counting down.
TTCTGAAGTCCACACTGAGGAAGATCATCGAATCCCAAGATAAGTATGTGGGTCTCTCAATGTAAACCGTTGTGTCAGACGCTGCAGAAACAGGAGAAAGCTCTGTGTATGTGCTAAGGCTCTTCAGGGTTGGGGTTTCTGCTGGGTTTGAATCTTTCTGAAAGACACTATCGGCCAGAGGGAGCTGGAGAAAACTTTCTCGGCATTTTTTCCGTTAACTTGTGAATTTTCACAAAGGAAGCGTGCAACATTCTGGAATAGGTTTTGCTCTGAGATGATGTGGGTTAGTTCATCTGACGTAGCCTGGGTTAGAATCACTGGGAGATGTGTGGAGAAACAGGAGACAGAGCAGAAAGCACAGCCTATAATGAACGCTTGGTAAAGAAGCGCTATTAAAAGGAAGAAAAAGAGCAGTTTGGGAAAATAGATCGGAGACTCTGAGCCACTTGAGTAGTAAGAGAATAGTGGTGAGGGCAAAAAGGTGAAACGGAGATGATGGGAAGGGAGATTACATGGACAGAGAGAGAAGAGGCCGGTGTGTGGCTGTGGGGAGAAAAGAAGTGTTTTGGAAATGTTAGCACTGAGTGCGCAGAAGTTAACAAATGAAAAATTACAGCCTTCATTTTACATAAAGAGCTATGCAAGGTAGGATTCTTAAAAAAGCTTTAGACTCTTAAGTAATAGAACGAGATTCTGGAGGATTTTCATATATCAAACCTGTGGATCCTATTTAAAACTTCTCTTCTTTGAATGTAGAGTGAAACATTGGTTTGCTTGATAAAAAAGTTTCTAGGCCTGAACTGGCACAGAAGGCTGATATCTGAAAAGCCAGTGAAAGGCAGTGTTGCTTTCTTTGGGCATGCCATTAATAAAATGAAAGCAAAAAAACCAAATGAACAAACAAACAAAAACAAAAAAAGAAAAGAAGAATTCTGCCCTGACACTTTGCTTTGCTTTTTAAGACTTCCAGCAGCTCAGCAGCTGATAGTGACTCATATTATTGTAGATCTTATTTTATAGATATAAGGCACACCTTTCTGTTTGAACTGTTTATGATGTGATCATACAATAGCATACCTTTTCAAGTATGTGCATTTGAGTCCTTTGCTAATGTCACCTGACAGCATTTTCATTTAAAGTAGAACAAAATGGCAGTGGTGGTATTGACTTTCTGGGTTTTTTTGTTGTTTTTTTTTTTCACCACTGAAAGGTATAAAACGGTGGCAATGGTGATAGGGGGAGGGACTCAGCTAAAATTTTTAAAGTATCAACTTTGGGTTGCAAACACTTACTTAAAGAGCGCAATAATGCTCCCAACTTGTGATTTTGGCTATTATAGCAAAACCTCTGCCATTACTGTGATCAAAATCAATTGATCAGTCCATCACCCTGCCTGCCTCTGTCTGCTAACAGGAATGATGCTGCAGAATCTGTTCTGGCTCCCCTTTGTGAGAATAAAGGAAGAGTTTTATCTCCCAATTTGGAATGTGTTTCCTGAATGCACCAGCTTTTGTATGTGCGTGTGTGTGTATGTTTTTTTTTTTCACCACTGAAAGGTATAAAACGGTGGCAATGGTGATAGGGGGAGGGACTCAGCTAAAATTTTTAAAGTATCAACTTTGGGTTGCAAACACTTACTTAAAGAGCGCAATAATGCTCCCAACTTGTGATTTTGGCTATTATAGCAAAACCTCTGCCATTACTGTGATCAAAATCAATTGATCAGTCCATCACCCTGCCTGCCTCTGTCTGCTAACAGGAATGATGCTGCAGAATCTGTTCTGGCTCCCCTTTGTGAGAATAAAGGAAGAGTTTTATCTCCCAATTTGGAATGTGTTTCCTGAATGCACCAGCTTTTGTATGTGCGTGTGTGTGTATATACATGTATATATGTATATTTAATGGCTGTGTACAGAGCTGTGCACGTATATCTGTATAGATCTGAGAACTACACTTGCCCACCTCTGTTCTCTCTCCTGTACACTCAGGGCTTGATTTCAAAATAACACCCAGCCATGCACACCTCTTCACAAAAATTATTATTTTAAGAATCTAAGCAGGCTTAGCAACCTCTACCCATGACATTAACTATGCTGTGTTTTCCTCTGTCAGGTGCAGAGGACTGTCTGTGGTTGAAGGAGAGACACCTTTCCCCAGAGTGGGAGATTTCTGGCTCAAGTATATTTATTTTTTGTGTGCTCTCAAAGCGAATAAGTGCATCTATATCACGTGTCACAAGCACAATTTCCAAATGCAGAATCTGACTTTCAGAGGCACTATTCAATTCATGAAAACTATGAATTCAATCCGTTAAGTGGGTCTCTCATAAATTTACAAATACTTTGTGTGTTATATTCACGGTGAGGCTAGAGAGGAATGGAGACACACACAAATACAGGGGGGGTGACTCGGAAGGTTGTAGCCCAACCACTGATTGCTTATGATTAGGAAAAAGATATCCATGATGGGCAGGTGATTTTACAGTCAACTTTAGTAGCGTTTCTGATATTTCATTAACACACCTGGTAGAGGCTGTTGCCACAGACAGGTGACAAATAAGCCAGACAACTGTCCCGTGCCAGTCTGACAATCCGTATGTCCTTCTGTTCTCTGGGCACGTACAGATTATATCTGTATATCATCTTGGTGCTTCCTCTCCTCTGCTTCCCTGTCTCTGCTTCCATAAGAGATTAATATCGACAATATTTTCACTTCATAGATCAGCCCGGTGTAACAATGTGAGTGAATCTCTTTGAAACAACCTTGGTTTTACTTAATTGTCGAGGAGGCTAGAAGATGGAGAGGGGAGAGGGGGACTGCTGTGGTGGTGACAGTGCTGCTGTCCTGCAGGTCTGTCTCTCTGGGTGTCCAACCCTGCCCATGACGTGAGACTGCTCCCTTCATGGCACCAAGGAGGCTGGTTGGTGAGCTTCAGGGTTCCCTGGAGCAGAGAAAGGTCCTGCCTTGCCCTGAGCATAATCCCTGCCTCGAGGTGGGCATTGCCTGAGGAGGGACATCCCCGTGCTGTGAATGTGGGCACTCCGGTCAGGAAAGGGAGAGCTCAGATTCTCCATCCTCCTCTGCACCCAGCACTAGAAGCCAGACCTTCGTTTGTCACCCAAGGGCTGATTTATGTGAAGGGTTTGCTTTTGAGGAAAAAAAAAAATAGTAAAAAATCCAGTTGTACGCCTCGCCGTGAGGTATTGGCATGCAGGCTGGTTGGGTAGTCTTGTTGCGTTATTTTCATGTACTCGAGATCCATATAATTTGTTTTAACGGTCAAAAATAGGGTAGGCGAGGTGGTGCCACGTTGCGTGCTCTGCCTTGCCCGTTTCATTAGCTGAGCTGTTTGGACCCTGCTGTTTTCAGAGCAGGGTTTCGTATTTGACACATCATGCTAATATCAGTCATTAGGCCCCACTGGATGCGATTGGTGCTCTATAAATACCTATGCACAAGTGGTTTGCAGTCGTTGCTGTATAAATACCTACCAGAGATAGCTCTGCGGCGGTCAGGAAATAAATGAATCAGATTGTCCTACAAGAAATGCGTGGAAGCAGGTAGTGAGAGAACGCTGTGCTAAGCTCCTTTGCAGGCGCAATGACATGGAGTTCAGGGAGAGGAGGCCTTGTTCAGGGAGAGGAGGCCTTATCTCCAGGCCCCAGGGATCCTGCAGGTGCTTCTCTTCATGTCAAAGACTCCTGCAGCTTTGCCTGGCTTCCAGGTAATGCAGTGGCAATGGATGTGCACACTGGAGTTTCTCCACTGGTTTCTCCTGCCTCAGGGGGGACCAGGCCAGGAAAGAGGGCCTGCTGGAAAGCTTGGTGTTAGATGGTTGAAGTAACTCCTCAGAGGACTTCTGCCGTGGTCGGTCACTGAAGCATGAAGTCTGCCCGTCCTTAGCCTCATCACTGAAGTTCTGCTGTCACTGTTTAGCAGTTTGTCCCATACCCTGTAGGGTCTTTCCAAAGTATCTTCAAACCCCCATGCAAAGCCTTTAGACACAGGCTGGTTGGCCTGTGTAGGGGAGTGATTAGAAAGCAGGTTCAGATTGTCCTCATGGAGGGATTTTTCTAGCTTTGCATTGAGCGTGCAAGCTAAAACCACACACATTGTTGTCTCTTCTCATAATTTGAGGGAGAGATACATTCTTCACATTAATGCAGGAACTGTGTATCATACCTCCAGGTGAATGGAGGTAATAACAAAGAAACATTGAGAAAAAAAAGCTTTGACTTCATTGATACAGCTTTGCTGAGAAAACTTAGAGTCTGGGACAGGTGAAGCTCAGACTTGGGCTGGCTGGATAGTGAAGACAACCTCTGAACTTCTGCTACACAAGCCGGACCTTCAGCACTGGTGGTATGTTAATCCAGCCAGGAAACTCTTCTTGGGTTGGCTACTCAGGCTGTTGGGAAAGTTGTCTTGGATTCAGTTGCCAAAATGTAGTCAATTTAGTCCTTCAAGAGGTGCTGGAGGTTAACACGTCCAGGTGTTTTGTATGTATGAAGAACTGCCACATCTTAAACATCACTAAGGAAAGGAAACTGTACATTGTAAAAAAAGTGACGACCACGATCAGGAAAAACATACGAACGCCTGTCTAATTTGCCACAGCGTTTGCACAGGGCCAAATATATTCCTGCTTACAGAATTCAGCAGTCTGACACCCCTAATTATTTGGACGTGCTGATTTCGACGGGAACTGCATCCTGATACAACACAGAAATCAAATTTGGCTGTTACATCAGATTGGTGTAAGTTACAGTCATTTTGAACATCTGTTGAATCACAATTAAGTATGATTATGTACTTCACCCCCTATAGTAATTTCCTTACCTAATTATATCCAACCACTTCGTATGCCACTATTGAATTTGCCCAGGTATATTTCTGAGTCAGTACTCCTGTAGCTCTGCAAATGCTATGATGTTGAGACAAGAAAGTACTTTTTTAAATTAAGAGCAATTTACAATATGTTACACTTTCAACATTCAATTAAATAATAAAGATATGAGAATGAAATCCTTTTGCAACTCCAGGGAGCCGCTGATGGAATAATCTGCAAATAAGATTAAAAGATTTCAGTACAACTAAGATTGCCTTTCATGACCTTAAATGTCATCCACATCAGATTTAATACTAAACACTGAATTTTTCCTCTTTCATTAGTCAGTCCAGGAAAGAGATCATAATGCTTTATCAAGATGTAGAAGATGGGTATTAGGATGTGAATAATGCTTTATTTTCTAGAAATACATACTGCTCGATTTATATTTCCATTTCAACAGTAAAACCTTTGCTGTATAATGTATGTAAAGCTCCCACCTGCAAACATGATTATTCTGTGCTGTTGACATCACATTATTATGCAATCAATACTTTGCCATGACTTGCATATTTTTTAGTTCCTTTGGAAATTTGCTACTTTATAATTCTGGCTGAATAAAGAAATCTTTCCTACTATCCAAGTGCATTTTTGATTAGTAATTAGACAGTTACACATGAAGAGCAAGTTGAATGAAAGAACTGTCTTTCCCACCTCCCGAATATCACCAAGATGATTTAACCTAAATGAAACTTCAACTGTGCATGAGAAAGTCTTGGCTGGGGGGGAAAGGAGGAGGAGGAATTACTTTTTCATTTGGTATTAAAGCAACCGTTTAACATGAATTAATTTCATAGACAACCTCATTTTGGGCTGTGCATTGCTGAGCATATTATCTGAAGCAATTTAACAGAGCCTCCTAGGGTGTTACTTGAGTTCGGACTGAGGAGCTGATGCCAGAGATTCCAGGTGGACCACCAGACAAAATTGTATTAGAAGATAACCATGAACCATAAGAAGGTTTAATCAGATTCTTTTCAAGAAAAGATTCAGAAATCCATTAGAGCCATTAGCAAAACTGGTTTCCTTGTGTGGGGTATGGGTTTGTATTCTTTCGTGTTCTACAAAAATATGCAAACTTAGTTCAGTATTACATATTTCCTACTTGTTTAAGGAAAATTTCAGATGGCAGTGTCAAACCACCCGAGTGAAAAAGCAGCAAGTTTCAGAACTCCCCTGCAAGGTATCTGTTGCAGAGACCTCCATTTCTAGTAGAAGGAGAGTAAGGCAAAGACACAAAAGGACTTCAGACCTGTTGGTTTAGGAGTCAAGCAGTTTGGGAACCAAGGCTGCCTGGTGTCACTAGAAACCCTGTCCCTGCCCTGTGGAGCCTTGGATGCCTGGATTTCTAAGGGGATCTTTCCTGGCAGGTAACTCTCCATCAGAACTGCGCTCGTAGTTTAATTAGGATGTATCAAGGTGGATAAATTTTCATAAAAATTATTTTGCTTTGAGAAGTGGCTGTTTTCTGATATGGCTCGGTGCTGCCAGAGCATTCTTTGCCAATGTTGGTGGCATCAGCTCTTGCACTCCTGTTAGGAGGAGCTGTGATACTGCCTGCTTTGTATTCAGATGCCGTAGCTTTCATCCATTCCAAGCATCTAGAAAGCTGCTTGCCTGTGTTGGATGAAAAATATAGACAGATCATTTCTACCTGGTGCAGGTTATGCATCAGCCAGGTGCATGAGTTCCAAAATGCACTAACTGGCATGAACTTAAGCAGACGAGGCAGTAATGAAGTCTGAGTTGGGCTTTTCTAGCTCTGTCTTTTGCAGGTGTTCTCTAATGCCACAGCTTTATCAATACTGTCTTTGATAGATCATAACAACCCCAGCGACACCGAGATGCTCCTAAATCTCACCAGCTAGTATTCAAGCAAGAACCAATTAGAAGCAGGCTGACCTGATTTGTTTAAAGCAGAATATGTACTTCTAAATCAGCATTCAAGGACAGATCCTCAGCTGGTGAGAATCTATGAATTATGTGTATTTGCAAACATTATTTGACCACTTACTGAACGGAACTTCACGGCAACTCAGTGAAACAGGTTAACGTTATTCTCCCCATTGCATTTCAGATGAGGTCCATTAAGACCATTTTTTTTCCGGTGAGATTTCATGAGCACAATCCACAGGATGTGCTTTCAGAGGTGCTGAGGATACAGAGCTCTTCCTGTGGTAGTAAGGCAGACAATGTTAGAGGTTGTGTCCCCTGAGTTTCAGCCTGACTTGTCACCGAAAAACCACTTTCTTGACAGTAACCTGTTCCATTTCGCTGTACCCTAAAGGACCAGGTAGGGGTGTTTGGCATCACCTACTAACTCCACTGTTAGAACAGAGATTTAAGTAACTTTTTGCTCTCTGAGTTTGCTTTCACATGCAATCCCCTATGTTCTTAATAGCTTGTAAATCCCCGAGTTTTGGAGCCTCCCTCATTCTTAGTGTGTTGGGTACACGGTACTCACTCCAGCAGCAGAAGCTATACAGAAAGCATGATCTGAATGGAGGAACAGGATGTTCTCCATGGAGGACACCCAGCTGTGAAAATTTCAAAAGGTTTGTTTTTTTTTTTCTTCCATCAGAACCTTCGTGTGTTTATTTCTTTCTCTTTTCCTTGAGTATCGGTGGAGCAGAAATACGCAACTGATTTTCAGCGACGCGCTGTTCAGCCTGTGATATATGAAATTTTTTAAAAAGTGAGCAGCAGTTCACTTGTAAGAGCAGGCGATGAGAGCTCTTACACATGTTAGTACAGAAGGTCAGTGTGGGACTTCGTGGCCACGGAAGAGAGAAAAATTCATTCTTTATAGGACTCAGCTACAGTCACCATGACGGAAATACAGGTCCTATGTGGAGAATATGCATCCATTTCCTTAATGAGGACAGTAACGAAGCACCATAGCATGGATCCAAAAGCAAACGGGCAATGTTGCAAAGGATACAAAATTCCTCCTTCACAGGAAATTTCAGGATTTCAAGATTTATTTTGCTTCTGAAGCAGAATAAAATCAAATCACTTGAAGTGACATTTTCAAAACGATTTTATTTTACGCCCCAGTCTTTAATCTCAATTTAAAATATAACACAATCTGAAGGAGTAATTTCAAAATGAAAAATGGAGTCGCTGTTCTGAAAAGGTTAATGCAGGGTATTTTAACCTTACTGAAGGAGTTGTAATTGTTTTTCGGATTTTGTTGAAGTTGACACTTTCGCAGAAGAGCTTTGTTTTCAATCAAACAGCAGTTTTCCACTGAAAAAACATTCGGTTGGAAAAGTTCCACTCAAGCTAGCTGAAGCATGGGAGGTTTGTAGATAAGGAGAATATAATTAGCTACAATAGAAATTTTGTCAGAAGGCTGAGGCTAAGAGCTCTCACCCACCGGATAAATACCACTGCGCTCCTGAAAAGAGGGCAAGCCACTAGGGCTGTGATTTTCCTTTTTCTTCCGAAAGGTTGCTGCTACTGTACTACATCAGTGTCCTCCCTGCCTAATCACACCGGTTCGACGCTGACACAGCGGGGATGAGGAAAGAACGACCTATTTTTGGGAGAGGATTTGACGACGTGCTCCACTTCCCGTGTGTTAGCAGCTACGCGGAGGTCCATGGGATGGGAGCTGGGTGATGCTGAACTGCCCCCGTTCCCCACACATCATCCTTCCCAAGATGTCATCTCACAAGATGACATGAGGGGTGGTGGGTTTACAAAGCGGTGATTTCTGCAGTAACAGGCTTGCTTTTTTTTTTTTAATTTTTATTTTCTGACAAAACGAAATCCGTATCTGCTAGAAATATTACACAAATATATATATAAAAACCATTTACACCCTCTCCCCCCCTCACCCCAGTTTTGAAGATATTATAATTCAGGATTTTCATCCTCTTTTTAATAGGTGACGGGTAGTGTTGATACTGCACTATGTTTTGCTAAGGCAGGAATCACCCCCTTAAGGCAAAACTTCTTAATCTTGTTGATTTTACAAGGGCACACGCTCATTCCTGGAATGTGAGAAGGATCTTCCTTCGCAGTAAAGTAATACGTGCCAATGGAGCAGAAATACGCAACTGATTTTCAGCGACGCGCTGTTCAGCCTGTGATATATGAAATTTTTTAAAAAGTGAGCAGCAGTTCACTTGTAAGAGCAGGCGATGAGAGCTCTTACACATGTTAGTACAGAAGGTCAGTGTGGGACTTCGTGGCCACGGAAGAGAGAAAAATTCATTCTTTATAGGACTCAGCTACAGTCACCATGGCCGAAATACAGGTCCTATGTGGAGAATATGCATCCATTTCCTTAATGAGGACAGTAACGAAGCACCATAGCATGGATCCAAAAGCAAATGGGCAATGTTGCAAAGGATACAAAATTCCTCCTTCACAGGAAATTTCAGGATTTCAAGATTTATTTTGCTTCTGAAGCAGAATAAAATCAAATCACTTGAAGTGACATTTTCAAAACGATTTTATTTTACGCCCCAGTCTTTAATCTCAATTTAAAATATAACACAATCTGAAGGAGTAATTTCAAAATGAAAAATGGAGTCGCTGTTCTGAAAAGGTTAATGCAGGGTATTTTAACCTTACTGAAGGAGTTGTAATTGTTTTTCGGATTTTGTTGAAGTTGACACTTTCGCAGAAGAGCTTTGTTTTCAATCAAACAGCAGTTTTCCACTGAAAAAACATTCGGTTGGAAAAGTTCCACTCAAGCTAGCTGAAGCATGGGAGGGTTTGTAGATAAGGAGAATATAATTAGCTACAATAGAAATTTTGTCAGAAGGCTGAGGCTAAGAGCTCTCACCCACCGGATAAATACCACTGCGCTCCTGAAAAGAGGGCAAGCCACTAGGGCTGTGATTTTCCTTTTTCTTCCGAAAGGTTGCTGCTACTGTACTACATCAGTGTCCTCCCTGCCTAATCACACCGGTTCGACGCTGACACAGCGGGGATGAGGAAAGAACGACCTATTTTTGGGAGAGGATTTGACGACGTGCTCCACTTCCCGTGTGTTAGCAGCTACGGCGAGGTCTGTGGGACAGGAGCTGGGTGATGCTGAACTGCTCCCCTTCCCCACACATCATCCTTCCCAAGATGTCATCTCACAAGATGACATGAGGGGTGGTGGGTTTACAAAGCGGTGATTTCTGCAGTAACAGGCTTGCTTTTTTTTTTTAATTTTTATTTTCTGACAAAACGAAATCCGTATCTGCTAGAAATATTACACAAATATATATATAAAAACCATTTACACCCTCTCCCCCCCTCACCCCAGTTTTGAAGATATTATAATTCAGGATTTTCATCCTCTTTTTAATAGGTGACGGGTAGTGTTGATACTGCACTATGTTTTGCTAAGGCAGGAATCACCCCCTTAAGGCAAAACTTCTTAATCTTGTTGATTTTACAAGGGCACACGCTCATTCCTGGAATGTGAGAAGGATCTTCCTTCGCAGTAAAGTAATACGTGCCAAGAAGCACCAGAAATGAGCTGGGGTAGGAGGCAAATAATTTCCTCTGCTGAAAGAAGCAGCATAGTCGTGGAGACTAATTGGCCCGAATGTTACTGCTCAATTTCTCACTCAAGCTCATTTAGCTAACAAGGGTCAAGGCCCATCTTCATATTGAAAGGGTAGGATGACTTTTTATTAAGACAAGTATGGCTCTATTTGTTCTATCATTATTTCTACCAAAACGAAATCCTCATGCTGAAGATTACTATATTCCAATTAGCATCATACTTTGCAAGGAAAGCATCCAACCATTGTGAGAAAATTGTGTTTCTGCATTAAACTAGTTATCTGTGGAGGCCTGGTGTTCATTTTGCTGTTTTTTTTTTAGTGCTAACATAAAATGGGTGCCAAAAATTTACATAGGTTCAAAGCTCAGGCACAGTTTGTACATAATTAAAAAAAAAATAAAAATCGCCAAGTGCTATTAAAGAGGAAACCTGTGGTCCAGGATGTTTTGAGCCACGGACTGTCGGAAGATGCTTTAATATGTCAAGAATGCATAACAAAATATTTCCCAGCCTTCTTCCCTGAACATCCTTCCTCTCTGGAGAAGACTGACATTACGGGGTTAAAGCTGCATCTTAAAAGTTAAGAGAGAAAATATGTTTTAGTGTGGCCACAAGAGGCAGTTCCCTAGAAATCTGAAGGTTCCCAGCTTGGGCAGCCACCGACCTGTTGCTACATCTTTAGCAATGTGTTTTTGTGCTGGTGAGGTGTGCATTTAAGTGACGGGGAGTTCTCCTTGCCTGCAAAATAGCAGTCGATGGAAAACTTGCTGCAAGTCTATAGCAGTGCAAGGGAAAAAAATAAAACAGGTTCCTGAAAATGAACTTCCCTAAAAAACAAAATTCCTCACGAATCAAACCTGAGCAGGGCAGAGGAGCAGTCTATCTGAGCTGGGGCAGCACTAAATTATTAAAAGGTGCCCACAGGACTGCACGCAACCCATCATTCTGCACAACCATAACGTGGCAAAAATGTCGTAGTGAAGCTGAATTAATTGGCGCTGATTTCTGGCAGCCTTTCTCTGAGTGGTAGGACTTGGCATCTCGTTCAGTCGGTTGAAAGTGATGTGCTCAGAGTGGTGCTTCTCCGTGGCCTTGGTTTCCTTGGCTGCGTGTGATTAAAAGCGCCCCTAAATTAAATATACCCTTAAATATTCTAATTTTGCACTGTATAAGGAGCTTTTCTAGGACTTCCAGCCTGGCCTTGCAGTCTCTCAAACAGAAGTAAGCTGATCTATTTCCGTTTTACCTGAATGAATGTACATTATTGGTATTTATGGCCTGATCCCATATTCTTCTTGCTGCTCCCGTTTGCCTGAAAAAAACCCAACCCCGCAGCTTCTCTCATCCCCACTGATGTACATCACGAGGTGTTGGTGGAGTCGGAATGCAAAAGAAATCCAGTGAAATAGTCTTTTCTCCTTCCCTATGCAGAGTGATCACTGGAACCAATGGAAAATTAACTGCAGGTGGCTCAAAATCACTGACACTTTATTGCCTGCTGATTTCTCATTGGAGCACCTCAGTCTCCTTTCATTTACACACATTTCCTCTTTTCCAATGGAAGGGGCACTTAGGAGCAAATAACTTTTCTGTAAATTGTGCCATATGTCTAGTCCTCAAGGGGCCCACACTTTCAGCCTTCATCTAGAAATTTCAGAATAAATCAGAATACGACAAACCCTACACTAGAAGCGCTTCACTGCATGTGTGAGTGCTTTCCCCCACAAATGGACTGACTACATGAATTTGAAATCTTTTGCTCGTCTGGAAAGTCTCTGATCCAATATCTGACAGGAGAAATGTCCGTCCTATCCCAATCTCAAAGACTTTCTTCTTGGGTCTTTTCCTGGAAAGCACGTCCAGCAGAGTGTCAGAAGCCATCATTTTTTTGGTCTAGCCAGCAGTCGTCCTTTTCATTAACTTGGCTTTCGATAGACATTGTTTTAAGTGAACATGCGATAGCAAAAAAAAGTGCAGATGTAATAATATACCTTGCAATATATTTTCAGCCCACCAGAGCCATTTCCTCCTCTTTTGTTTGCTTTTATGACCCTGATGTCATTGGGAATAAACTTTAATTGGGTCATTTTGTCATCCGCTGAGCAGGCTCCATTAGCAAACCTTTACAGCAGTAAGTACTGGTAGCGGGATCTCTGTCACAGGCAGTTGCCACTTAGTGAAGTTTCACAAACATATCTTCATTATTTATGCATGCTGTGCTTTATTACCGACGCCAGGTGTGAGCCAGGAACACTTCGCTACACACAAGCAGCTAAAGAGGTCAGATGTCAGCCTTAAAGTAATAACGATAAAAAAAAAGAAAAAAAGAAAAAGCCAACAAGAGAGGTGTGTTGCGGCGGTGCTGTCATGAGGCCTCATGAGGCACCACAGCCACACTCGTCTTCTATAGCGAGGTTTTAGGTGACTCTTTTCAGTGGTTTCCAGCAATAGGACAAGGGGCAACAGGCTCAAGCTGGAACATAGAAAGTTCCATTCAAATATGAGAAAAAACTTCTTTATGGTGAAGGTGATGGAGCACTGGAAGAGGCTGCCCAGGGAGGTCGTGGAGTCCCCTTCTCTGGAGATCTTCAAGACCCACCTGGATGCAGTCCTGAGTGATGGAAGATGGAAGTCCTGAGTGATTTGGAAGAAAAAAGATTCAGATTGGAAGAAAAAGGATTCAAAAGATTCAGATTAGATCTCAGGAAGAAATTTTTTACTACGAGGGTGGTGAGGCACTGGAACAGGTTGCCCAGAGAAGCTGTGGCTGCCCCATCCCTGGAGGGGTTCAAGGCCAGGCTGGATGGGGCTTGGAGCAACCTGGTCTGGTGGGAGGTGTCCCTGCCCAGGGCAGGGGGGTTGGAACTTGATGATCTTTGAGGTCCCTTCCAACCCAAACCATTCTATGATTCTATGATTCTATGTGCTCTGGGCGTTCCTGCTTTAGCAGGGGAGTTGGACCAGATGATCTCTAGAAGGTCCCTTCCAACTCTGACAATTCCGTGATTCCATGACTGATCCATCATGGCGTTACAGGGAGAACACAAATGTCCTGGTTCCTGTTGAACACAAAGGCAAAATTTCCACCTTAAGGCTTGCCACATTCCAATGAGAGTATGTTTAATATGTGTGGAAGTACGTATATTATGCACAAAAAAACCCCCTATGTGTATTATCCTGTGTAAGTAATTTGAATTTACACAATTTCTGGTGTAAAGGTATACATAGCAGTGGAATTATTTCAGGTTTACAGTACTTTTTACATCACTTACATTTAGATACCGGAAAGAAATTCTTTCCTGTGAGGGTGGTGAGGCACTGGAACAGGTTGCCCAGAGAAGCTGTGGCTGCTCCATCCCTGGAGGGGTTCAAGGCCAGGCTGGATGGAGCTTTGAGCAACCTGGTCTGGTGGGAGGTGTCCCTGCCCAGGGCAGGGGGTTGGAACTCGATGATCTTTAAGGTCCCTTCCAACCCAAACCATTCTGTGGTTCTACTGTGAGGGTGGTTAGCATCAGGTTCTCTCTACGTGTATGTACAGAGACAATTGTATCTATAAAGTATGTATAAAGATACAAAATGTGACAAAACGGTGTGTTTCTAAGTTGTAGAAAATACTATATACAGAATGACTTTAACAATCTGGATCGATTCCTCTGAAACCAAAGAAATTATGACAGACTTAGATCAATGCATGTAAATGAATCATGACCATGAGTTCCACAGATGACATTGTGGTTTTGTTAAAGTTGATGGGAAAAATATAAATATATTCCTACAGGCTTTGACGGGGGCAAAAACCAGCCTCAGATTTTAAAACTTAGCCAACCTACTACGTTAGAAATGCACACAGAGTTTTGAATTAGCTGTTATGTTTCTTCTGCGTTATCATATTGTAGTTGTAATATATGAAAGAATTACGAAATTTAATTAGGGAATGGTTCTTAGGTCATAGCAAAATTGGCACACTAAACACACAATAAATGTCTACTTTACTTTTAATTAAACAGCTTCCCCTTAAAGGTTTTTAATCACTAGTTTAGATAAGTGGGATTTGTAATGATTGTTAAGGAACTGTGGAGAGTGGCTGAAAACACGCACCTGCATGCAGTTAGAAGGGGGTATTACAGAAAATGTTATTGAGACTGTAGGAAAGCTTTCCTTTATGCTTAATGTGTTGTTAGAATGATGAATAATGTCATAATTCTCATGAAAACTGGAAAATCCTTTTGCAGTAGTCTGTTAAAAGCCTCCTTGATGTTAAGCTTTGAAAAACTCCTCCATCATTAATGCAGTCCGTATTTGGGAAAGTGTGATTACCAAAAAGAAGTACAATGTGAAATATTCCAGCTCCACCAAGTGACAACGAAGTTAATGTTAAAGTAATACAAGATGAAACAAAACATGAACTTGAAAATTATATTTTAATCTTTCAAACTTTGGACTTTTCCTATTTGTTTTTTTATATTTTTTTCTTTTTCTTTAAAATTCCTGGTTATACATGTAATAACAGCTCCTTGTGCTTAGTATCTGGGTTACTTCAGAAGTAGCTTTATTACAGCCGTTAAATCACATATTTATCTGGTAGTTCTTACTTTTTTTTTGGCATTTTACTTAGAGAGTGATGAGATTAAAGAACTTATGGTATACCAATTTCAAGAAAGCTTCAAGCATTTTGACTCAACGCCTGTCTCTCTCTCACCACACCTTTTCTCATCCAGGCAGTATTTTGTGTAGAGTTTTTTTCCATGGATGTATGTCCTGCCATTTAAAGCAGTATGAAATAATGTGGAAAGACCCTCTGACAGGAAATTAGGAATGACATGTTTAAGATAAAGGGGTCCAGCCACTGAAACAGTGTCTGATGAAGATTTAGAGTGATGGCTAAACCACGTGAATTGTTTATCCATTCTGCCACACTATTGCTGCAAGCCAAGAGAGGTGTAATAATTTATTTGGAAAACCACGGTTTAGTACAGTGAGAAAAAGTAATCTACCACTGCTCTGACAGGCGAGGCAGATAGATATGAAAAAGAGAAACAGATCTATTTCTTGAGATGTAGGCAACAATTATGAATGAATAGACAGCCACCTTAATATACGAGTTGCCATCTCTCAGCTGCTTCAGCAGATGGCCCACTTCGTGTGCTCTGCTCCGAGTTCCTCATTCAAAGGTTTGATATTTCTGAATATAATGCATCATGAGGCTTTTTACAGATCAGTACATGTATATTAACTATATTATCGATTGTGGCAAGCCTGTTCTTCCAACGTGGACAGTTGCTTTTGCTCTAAAGCACGTTAGGAAGTCTAAACTATTTAGCCACCACAATAGCATGATATTATTTTGACTACCAGCGTCTACCCTTGCATTTATCATTCCTCTGCTGTCTCATCTCCTCACATCCTCAGTTCCTGTATTTTCCATCAAGTGGTCCAGCAGCTTTCGAGTGCCTGCCTCCACACCCTGGGTGCTGGTGCCATCACGCAGCTGTCCAAGGGATGCTGTGGCCAGCGCAGCCTGAGCACACTGCCACCACTGCTGCTTCAGCACTCTCTGCTTGCTGGCTGGGTCTTTCTCATGTCCATTAAAAATGAGAAGTGGGCTGAAATGCCAATTAGATAATGTCGACATTTGGCAAACAGAGCTGTCTGCCAGTTTGCAGGCAGTCTGGGCAGTGTCACAATGAATCCGTCAAGAGGCATAGAGTGTGTCCCCCCCCGCCGCCCCATGGGATTCAAAATACAGCTGTCACTCAAAGCTACAGCATCTGGGATTTGGGTGTCAGGGTGGATGGGGGAAGGGGTTGATTTCCCTATGGAAAGTGGGTGAAATGGCTTTCCTAGATTTCAGCGGCATCCAGTTGACACCCACCAGCGTGGGACCTGAAGTTACTACATCAGGGAAAAGGTAGGATGCCTCTCCATGGGAAACTTGCTAGAAGTGCTCCTACCAGAGGCTAACACAAACATTTGCAAATAAATAATGAGCTCGGATTTTCTGACCATCTCAAACATACAGTTTTGAAAAACTACGGTATATCCCAAATTACAAGGCTGGGTAATTTGCTCCTGTGAGGTGTAAAAACTGTTGCACCAAGACAGAAGGGAATAGAGTGAAGGACCCTCCTGGAAAGGAAGCATACATCACTTCTCACCTCTTCTCTTCATTACTGGAAAACTAACATGCTGACCAGCTCATGACTTCATAAAAACGCAAACCTGAACAATATCAAAGAAAAGTTATTTTCAAATAAAACATCAACAGCTTTTTTGCTATTTTTGCTTCCTGTTTTCATTAAAGTGTTTATACAAATATTCAAAACTTTCTCGTAAATTCCTCAGAGGAGAAGGGGGGAAAGGTAATATTTAGCAAATGCTTGGAGTAATGGCTGCAAGCCTTGAATAATTCTGTTCCTCTGTCTCAGAAAAGGAAAGGACTAAAACCATACTGATGAGTCTTAATCTTATTAGAGATCCATGTCTCAGCTGACCTTGTAACACTACAGACTGTCTGCCATGAGTGACACGAGCTTGGGGATTAGGGCATCAGAGGACCCCAGCGAGAAGCGACGTCCAGAATATGAGTAAGTAGATACTGGCCAGGGAAAACCCAGAATATTCAAATGTGATGGATCATTTATCAGCCATCTTGTGAGATCAGCCAAAGCCTGCCTGAAGATGACTCCATATCCTGGTACTCTTGCCAGTTGGGGGATGCACTGATGTCTTCTGCAAACACTGAAATGCTTTGTGACTGACTTTTCATAACCTTGCAGCTTGTGCGCTTATTTATACCCATGCAGAGTCTCCACACGGAAGTTTTTCACTTACTTAGACTTGGGATAACTTTTCATATTGAGTTTCACAGAAGCCAGTGAGGTAAAAAGCGGGAAGGGCACTGAGCCTGTTGGTACAAAGCATCATTTTTGAACCAAGCTGACGTAGCAGTTCTCTGTCTTTAAAACCACATAGGTAAGATTGCCCTTTCAGACAGGTTGGTCTTCTGGCACCATTCTCCTGGCAAGAAATATGTGACACATTGAAAGAGAAAATTAGTATTTGTTAAACATGAAAACATATATGGATATGTAAAACACACAGTGCTTTAACGTGTCGACGTACTAATTAAACCCATAGTGTATGCTCTGATTTTTTTTTTCCTTTTTCAAAATTCAGCGTTCATTGAGTCTGAAGATTTTCATTTCCCTCAGCAGGTTGTGTAAACAAGGAGAGATTGTGTGAGCAGACTCCTGGAGTATCCAGGGCCTGTTCTGCACACAAAGCCATGGAACCAGGGGCAGAGCTCCTGCTAATGCTCCAGATAAGACAGAGTGGTCCCTGAGCCTGTGGTGGGAAAATGTCCTTACGACACTCAAGCCCGATGAGCTACATGAATTCATGCAAAATGGAGTTTTGAAAATGCAGGCTTAGGAAAAAAAAGCAACCACTTTCTCTTTCCCAAAGTCTGCTAGAGAGCAATCTGAAAGTCTTTGCATCTTAACTTCCTAGCGGCCAAGGAAAGCGTTTCCTTGTGATGAAGAAAAGCAGAAATCTGTTCCTTGCAGATTTCTCCAGCACGATGCTGGAGAACAGTACTTGGAAGAAGGAAGAGTCAGAAGAGATGAGGCTTCAAAAAAATTTGGGGAGGCAACCTTCCTAGAAGGGGAGGCAGGGGGAAGAGTAAGAGTAATTTTGAGCCTGTTGAAACAGGGTCACTGGCACTGTGTGGTGTGGGAAGGTCAGCATGGAGAGCTTGGGATGATAACTGGAGAATGACACCCAGGCACACGTTAGACAGCTTCTGTTGGCCTGAAACCACTTGCTCTGAAGCACACTCACTTCTCAAAAGACTTGCAGCCATGTCATTGGCATGCTACATTGACATGACAGGCTTTACTTTCCACAGCTTTTTTTCCTAGAAATGAGCTAGAAAAGGGCACCGAATTTCCCCTTCTCAATGAAGAAGTAAGATCCATCAAAATCTTGTCTGCCTTCCTCCCTTGTGTCCAGTCATCTTGGGAGGGCTGGCATCTCCCACCTCCCTTTCCAATAGGCTGAAGCTGGCCTACCCAGGGGTCAGGATACATATATGTCTCCCATCACACAATACCTTAATGCCTTGCCATACCTGAATGTGCTGTGTGCATGTTACACACGTGTGTTCTCAAGTGCCTTTTCCTCACTGGTTTGTGCTTTCTTCCACCCCTCTGAGGCTGCGTAGCACACACCACAGACCGACCTTCTCCCCTGCCAAAATGAGCTGCCTGGGTCCAAACTCCAATCCTGCAACCTCCATTTATATATTGCACCATCCTAGAAGGACCTGTGTCCTAGCAAGCTGTGGAGGAGTCATCCTTGTCATGCTGCTGCCTAACTCCAGGTGCTTTCCCCTCTACATCTGTGAAGGTTATGGGGCTGTTCAGTGTCTAACCCTCCCCCAGAGGTTCTCCAGAGAGCACTCAGAATAAAAGAGGCCCATTGCAATGACTTATTTCCCCATTTATTCACTAACATCGCTGCCTCTTTTCTCCCACACAGGACTTTCCTGGCTACCTCTTCACATTTCTGCGTGCTATTGGAAAGAAAAGAACCACTTGTACTTAGACGACGCAAAACTTAATAGGAAGGCAAGCTCTCCTGAACCCACCCTACGTGAAGGATTTCCACCCCCACCTTGCATGTGACATTTGTGTGCCACATCGGGGAACATTTTTGGATGATAAGCCTCGCTATCTTAGGGGCCTGTTAAACAATGTGGAAATCCCTATGGCTGTGTGAATGTAAACAATAACTGCAAACTCCTGCCTGGAGGTTTTTTTTTTTTCACCCAGCTAGTTATCTCCATATTTCTAGCATCACAGACTTGGGATGTGAGGGAAGATTGTCATATTGTTTGTTCCTGCAGTCGTCAAACGTGAAATAATCTGAAAAGGAGTTTTTATGTTTTTTCCTCATAATTGCATGATCACGTGATACATTTTTTTTATACTTACGTGTAAAATTTGGAGTAATAACCCCAGCGGATAAAGTCACTGCCTGTTGGACCAGATCCCCAGTTTGGACTTCCTTAAGGTGAAAAGCTGCAAAAAATCTTCTGTAATGCAGCAATGCATCTGTCTGCCCTGCAGAAGCTATTTAGCCAGCGATTAGTCCATAAGAGCAGTGTAATCACTGTTATTATTTGGGGAGGGGTGGGGGAAGAAATGTAAACAGCAGTTTATTTGGGTGGTGTCAGTGTTTTATCGTATACTGAGTGCTTTGCCTTATGCCCAATGGATGAAAACAGGCAAACATTCAAACAAACCCAACAGTTCCCCACCAGATTCACTGGGCTTTAATTTCACACGTACGGTCTGGATTCTTTGCTTGTAGACTTGGTTAATGCAAGAAGAGACTTCACCTATTGCTCTGAAATCTGCAATTCCTAGGCAAAACCAAGTCCAAATTAGGGAGTCACTTTGGTAACAGATACTCAATCGTACGAGAGATAATTTTTAAAAGATAATATTTTAAAAATCACCTTTATGTCCATATACATGCCACAGTTAAATGCAACATTTGACAGTGAACTAATGGAAAGAGATCTGAATGTGTGAGAGTCGGGGAAAATCTATCATTTTTATATTTAATTTGCACTTTTGATGGTGCTTTCTGTATGATTAGTGGCACTATGTCCTCTGACTACTCAGGTAAACAGTTTCCCCTGTGTGCTCAGGATTAAACACGAAACATCACTGGAGAGGGGAAAATTAATTCCTTAGGAACGGGGAAAATGTAGTTGTAGAAACTCCTTCAGGAGATTCATGTTGAGGCATAAAATATGAAACAAATTTTAACTGTATAACTGTATTTTGAAATTCATGGTAGATTTAAGCCCTCCATTTTGCACTGCTTACACAACATTTTGGTGGTGGTCTGTGTAGTTCTTTGTGCTCCCTGTTTTTTTACAACACCGAAGGTTTATTATCAACCTCCAGTATTAGTTTTTCTTTTATAAAGTTCATCACCACAATTGACAGGAAACAAAGTGCATATAAAACTGAACACCATGGTTAAGTATTTTCCTGTAATGCTTTAAATCTTGTGTTTAAATGCTTTAAGGTTAATTGGTAAGCACATTTTAAAATTATTACACTAGTGAACAGCACAAGCAATTATTATATTCTATCAGTCACTCAAACAGAGGGATTAATCTGTGTTAGGAAAAGATTAATTTCCTATATCCCGGAAATGAATTTTTTTTTCCGCAATTATCAATAGTATCAGATGGGTCTTTTCCATTACATTTTAAGGATAAATCTTTACTTATATTAACAGAGAACTGTGATTATGAAAGACAGGCACAATTATATTGCTGTTATTACTGAATGAATAGATGCCCTTCTGCGATATTCTTTTTTTTGGTGATAATGATGCAACCATCCTGTACTTGGTAATATCAGTATTTGTAACACAGATACAAAGAAAGCTGTTGAAAGGGTAAGTCCCTGAGAGCACAGGCTCTGTCCTTCTCTGTGTTTTGCTGAGTTCAGTACAATGAAAGCACTTAATAAATAACGGTTAATCCAAGATAGCTGCTGACCATTTCAGAGTTTTGATATTTGTATCCATTACTTATCTGTTTTTCTATTTTCCTAATGAAAACAATCAGTTTCCAGAACAATTCTCAGAAAGGGATACTTTCTGTGTCCCCTTTGAAAAAAATGGTCTTCCTTTAACTGGCCATTTCAGTTGATAATTTTGCCTATAAGTCACAATACAGTGTTCTCAGTTACTCCTTTACCAATACCAAATGAAAAGCAAAACAAAATGCACATTACAATAGCTATCTGTATACTCTGATGGCTTAATAAATCCTCACTAGGCATCTGAACCTGGAGAAAATAAAGAGAAAACAGAACAAATAAGGTTTGGACCTGATAAGCAGTAGTTTTAATAACCTGATTTATGGCAAATTAAAGAATACATAGGTTTTCTTTCTGCTGCTGGTTCACACATAATACTGTTATTCTGGATGTTAATTGAAATATTGTGGGTTTTCTCTTGCTGTACTAACACACACACAAAAATCTGCTAAAAGGAGCACATAGTTTTATTAATTCCTCAGTTGAAAATAATAAAAATAGATAAATAAACCAATATATACATCCATACACCCCCCATCCATTTTTATCCACACATACAGGAAATACGTATTACCTTAGTAATAGCAGATACAGAGTCCACAGTATCTAGAGCTACATATAAATTTTCTTTATAATTATATTTAGGATGTCTTTATGTAGAAAAGGATAGTAATAGACAAAAGTGATAAATTCTTCTGTTATTAATGCTAGAGTTTGCTTTTCTGCCTGAGCAGTTAGGAAAAGCAAATGTTATTGATGTGTTAAAAGGAAATACTTGTTAATAACTAGATAATTTTAAGATGTTGGGTTCATACCATCTGTTAATCTTAGTTGTGATTAAAGAGGTAATCCTAATGCCCATTATTCCTAATGACAAGACCAAGCAGGCTTAAAGCATTAGCCGTCGGAGGCCAAAGAGAAGAAGCAATGAAGGATATCAGCAATCTTAGCCACAATTGAGGAATTGGCCCGTCCTCTACACAACAAAAGTGATACAAAAGAATTACACCCTCACTAAAGTCTATTTCCTCGTATAATCACACAAAATGATTTTTCTTAAATATGATAATAAATCACAGCAAAAAATCAATGTGGCAGGGCCCAACTGCTATGGCCTGATAACGCATCAATCAATATTTAGTATTTAGATTTTAATTAATACATAGCAAAGCAGAGGCCTTTTAAGAGAGAAATATTATCTCAGATAAAAAATCCTGCACTGTTAGCATGCAGAAGTTGTTGCTCATATCTGTCATTGATCAATCTGCTGGAGTTTGATTAAAAACCCTTGAAAATATCAGGCAAAGAGCGTAAACCAGGCCCGAGCCAAAAAGCGGGGCTGTGGCAGGCGTCTCGGCCTGCGAAGCCGCTGACACGGGGTGCTGGGAGAACCTGAGGCAGAGGGGATGCCACGGCCTCAGCTAAGCTGAGAAATACATGTTAAAAAAGAAATACACTTTATTGGGCCCAGGAACACAACTTGCACCTCCCGGCAGTGAGGCCTCCTGCCCCCCCCCCGCCCCAGGCTCACCCCAGGTCACAGCTGCTTACGGGACTTAAAGAAATTAAATGATAACAAATTATTTTCACATTGGCTCTTAATTTTTTTTTTGTTTGTTTGTTTGTGTGGTTTTTTTGACCAAAGATGATGTCCAGGGATTTATTCTAGCCTGTTCACTGTCTGATTACACTGAGGACAGATAAACTGGATTAGAAAACATAAAACAAGAAATGTTTTCACAGCCCACCTCTCCATCATTTCTGGAAAACAGTCTGGACTAGGTCCTCATATTTGTTTTCAGTGCGGATGATCTCATTTTCACAATTCTTTAAAGGAAAAAAAAGTAGAAAAGAATAAGATTGATGCTTATTCTGAACACAATTCGGCTCCTATTGAAGCCACTAGCAAATGTGTCCAGACTTCTGTGGCTGCAGCACCAGGCTGATGATACAGTCTTTATATATTGGTTTTGTTTTCCTCAGGACAGATTCCAAGGCAGTGTAATTGAAATGGTAATAATGGGAGGCTTTAACATCAGCTGACATTTTCCAAACAAGAGCCTGCATTTGCCCTGAGTTTACTTTTCTTGTATATAATTTATGAACAACTGAATCACTAGGTGAAAACAATCAGTTTCCAGAACAATTCTCAGAAAGGGATACTTTCTGTGTCCCCTTTGAAAAAAATGGTCTTCCTTTAACTGGCCATTTCAGTTGATAATTTTGCCTATAAGTCACAATACAGTGTTCTCAGTTACTCCTTTACCAATACCAAATGAAAAGCAAAACAAAATGCACATTACAATAGCTATCTGTATACTCTGATGGCTTAATAAATCCTCACTAGGCATCTGAACCTGGAGAAAATAAAGAGAAAACAGAACAAATAAGGTTTGGACCTGATAAGCAGTAGTTTTAATAACCTGATTTATGGCAAATTAAAGAATACATAGGTTTTCTTTCTGCTGCTGGTTCACACATAATACTGTTATTCTGGATGTTAATTGAAATATTGTGGGTTTTCTCTTGCTGTACTAACACACACACAAAAATCTGCTAAAAGGAGCACATAGTTTTATTAATTCCTCAGTTGAAAATAATAAAAATAGATAAATAAACCAATATATACATCCATACACCCCCCATCCATTTTTATCCACACATACAGGAAATACGTATTACCTTAGTAATAGCAGATACAGAGTCCACAGTATCTAGAGCTACATATAAATTTTCTTTATAATTATATTTAGGATGTCTTTATGTAGAAAAGGATAGTAATAGACAAAAGTGATAAATTCTTCTGTTATTAATGCTAGAGTTTGCTTTTCTGCCTGAGCAGTTAGGAAAAGCAAATGTTATTGATGTGTTAAAAGGAAATACTTGTTAATAACTAGATAATTTTAAGATGTTGGGTTCATACCATCTGTTAATCTTAGTTGTGATTAAAGAGGTAATCCTAATGCCCATTATTCCTAATGACAAGACCAAGCAGGCTTAAAGCATTAGCCGTCGGAGGCCAAAGAGAAGAAGCAATGAAGGATATCAGCAATCTTAGCCACAATTGAGGAATTGGCCCGTCCTCTACACAACAAAAGTGATACAAAAGAATTACACCCTCACTAAAGTCTATTTCCTCGTATAATCACACAAAATGATTTTTCTTAAATATGATAATAAATCACAGCAAAAAATCAATGTGGCAGGGCCCAACTGCTATGGCCTGATAACGCATCAATCAATATTTAGTATTTAGATTTTAATTAATACATAGCAAAGCAGAGGCCTTTTAAGAGAGAAATATTATCTCAGATAAAAAATCCTGCACTGTTAGCATGCAGAAGTTGTTGCTCATATCTGTCATTGATCAATCTGCTGGAGTTTGATTAAAAACCCTTGAAAATATCAGGCAAAGAGCGTAAACCAGGCCCGAGCCAAAAAGCGGGGCTGTGGCAGGCGTCTCGGCCTGCGAAGCCGCTGACACGGGGTGCTGGGAGAACCTGAGGCAGAGGGGATGCCACGGCCTCAGCTAAGCTGAGAAATACATGTTAAAAAAGAAATACACTTTATTGGGCCCAGGGACACAACTTGCACCTCCCGGCAGTGAGGCCTCCTGCCCCCCCCCCGCCCCAGGCTCACCCCAGGTCACAGCTGCTTACGGGACTTAAAGAAATTAAATGATAACAAATTATTTTCACATTGGCTCTTAATTTTTTTTTTGTTTGTTTGTTTGTGTGGTTTTTTTGACCAAAGATGATGTCCAGGGATTTATTCTAGCCTGTTCACTGTCTGATTACACTGAGGACAGATAAACTGGATTAGAAAACATAAAACAAGAAATGTTTTCACAGCCCACCTCTCCATCATTTCTGGAAAACAGTCTGGACTAGGTCCTCATATTTGTTTTCAGTGCGGATGATCTCATTTTCACAATTCTTTAAAGGAAAAAAAAGTAGAAAAGAATAAGATTGATGCTTATTCTGAACACAATTCGGCTCCTATTGAAGCCACTAGCAAATGTGTCCAGACTTCTGTGGCTGCAGCACCAGGCTGATGATACAGTCTTTATATATTGGTTTTGTTTTCCTCAGGACAGATTCCAAGGCAGTGTAATTGAAATGGTAATAATGGGAGGCTTTAACATCAGCTGACATTTTCCAAACAAGAGCCTGCATTTGCCCTGAGTTTACTTTTCTTGTATATAATTTATGAACAACTGAATCACTAGGAAAGAACTGTGTTTTCTTTTTTTTTTTTGGTTTTGTTTTTAAAATCTCAGCATAAGGATGTAAAGAACAATGGAGAAGCCATTTGACCCTATAGCTCAGTCTACCTCACAGCTTTTAGAGACTACACTGAATTTCCAAACTGAATTCTTCAGAGAAAACCAAAGAAAAATTATTACTTGTTTTTTAGCCCGTGAACCTGTCAGTCTGTGCATGTGAAGTTCAGACCCCCCCCCCCAAAATAATTTATAATACTTTATCCAGTTACTCCACAGAATTTGTATAAATTATGCGATGATGATACGCAGGTCAAATTCATACAGGGTGCAGGTAGAGCTAGTTCTTGATCCAGCAGTATATTAAAGGAAGGTTATTCTTTGGGTGTAAATTGACCATCAGTCAGAGCGTAGCCACATCCAGCTGTGTCAAGGCAGTGCAACCTGTCTCAGCAAAGCCTTCAGTGAGTGTAAAATGAATATAACTTATTCAGATGGTGGGACGGGGAGCATAGCTGGCAAAGCAAATGTCAGGTGGACGGTTTCCTCCCCTTGGCTGCTGGCAAATAAATTTCTGCTTGTTCTGTGTACTTAGTATTTGGTGCAAGTTATGCAAGCTCGTGCCTGGTAGGCGAGATGTAATAAAAGCATGCAAGGGAGCAATGTCATCACAAGCACTTGACTTTCCCCTCCGGCGATATGGAGGCTGTATATTTTGTGGCAAGCATCACGATTGTCTTTATGTTGGTGTCTGCTGTTCTGGGTTTTCTTCCTGCTGTATTCAAGCATTAAAGCTCTTAAAAAGACCATATGTCCCAACCTGCTCTGTCCTCTTGGATGAGGGTGCATTCATCCTTTAATTTGGATATTTGGGTTTCCACAGCTTCTCACCATAATCAGGTCTTTGTTCTCCTATCTTGTTTATTCCTGTAATCTGCCACTGAATGAGCTTCTGCTACCTCCTGTAACCCCAAAGCTCCAGAAATATGTGGGAAAAGAAAAAGATCAGAAATAAAGAATGTTGATGACCTCAGTACGATATGTTTCTTAAACAGGGTGTGGAAGTATCTTGAGGTTGATAAGGATTATAAATCCAATATAATATTCTAGTCCTTCAATTACAGATTTGGCATAACCTGGAAAAAATGTTTGGGTCTCTAAAAACGGCGAAGTTTATGTGAAAGTTGCTACTCCTGGTATTCTAAGTGGCTGTATAGACTGGTAAACATTCCTATATTCAGTTTATTTCTGCATTACAGAGTGAGGGCACAAGGCACACGCTGCACTCCTTCAGGAGGGCTGGACTTTGCTCTTCTAATCTGACCATGAAAGCAATTGCAACTTGAAGTTTACCTGTGATCTTTGTGTTAGGAAAATAGGGGAGGAAAACAATTTATACACATCCCATCTTCTGATGCTTTCTTTTCCATGCACGTAAGAAAACCACCTCACCTGTCTTCTGCCTGCAGTGCCAGGCCAGCTTCTGAACTGGCATTGCTACAAGCTGTCAAAAATATCTGTATCGTGTCATGTTTCAAAACCCCCTCAAGTAAAGGTAGTAAAGTACGACCTGCCCTTTGAAGCAAGGGGAACTCCCCCTACATGAAGTTCCCAATGAAGCTATGGTTCCCACAAGGCCCTGCAAGGCCACGCACGGACCGGTCCTCCGAAACTCCAGGATTAAGAGAACTTCTCCCAGGCTCTTTTCCTTCTAGCATTATCCTCATTATTTACTGACTGACTCTTCCCCAACAGTCTCAGGCTTCACTTCCTCTAGCCCAGACATCTTATAATACACTGGAAGAAGATGAAGGAATTAGTTAATTCCCCAGAGCTGGCCCAGCCCCACCAACCTGCAAATTCCTATATACAAGCTGGCAACTGTGATCTTTCCTCTAAGCCAGCGAGAGGATTAACTCCTTCCCTACTTTAGTTTGCAGCTCATTCACAAGCTGTTCACTTTGTACATCCAGTATTTGATATCTGAGGTGCTTTGATTGGACACAGTGGGTCACGTTGTCATGGTTTTCGTTTCCTACTTAGTTCAGCTAATTAAATCTTAAGCAAAAAGAACCACAGATATATTTTTGCTGAATGTGCCGCAAAGTAACTGGCCATTCCCAAGAACTGCTGGTTTTATAAATGTTTCAATAAACCCATTTGCTAGGCCGAACACAGAGAGGACACGAATGCAGGCATGGCAAACTATGTAAAAGGAGATTTGGACTTCTGAGAGGTTCATTTTTCTCGAGTTCTAATAAGTAGTATTGATGGGAACAAGCACCAAGCCAAACTGAAGCTGCAGACGAATACTAAATTAATAGCAACTACAAATGAGAAGCTATAGATGACGTATTTTCTTACTTTTAAAAAGCTTGAACGTTTAGACTTCCCTGGTTTTCTACAAGATAAGCTGATGTTTAAATACCAACAGCTGCCCTCCATTCTCATAAAGAAAATCCTACATGGGGCTTCAGGGTTAATTATCAGTGCTGTCTCTTTGTGAACTAAGTTTCCTCAACCATTATCTTTCAGACCTATCTGGCAGTTGTAGCCTACAAAAGCTTTTCTAATTTGGCCATCACAGTGGCCACATATGACTACAAGTCCCTAGACCCGACCCCTCTAACTAGCTACGGGTAGACCAAGTCCAGTTCATGAAGCACCATTTGCAGCCCCACCAGCAGCTTTGGCCCATTCCTGTCCCCTGCCCACAATGCCAGCAGGACATGGAGGAGGAAGCGTGGGTAGGAATTCTGGACACAGTCTGGACAAGACCCAAGAACCTTTGCAGATGTTGGACTATGGCATGGGGTATGAGCTCCAAAATGCATAGTCCTGCTAGGGTGTGCCAGGGCTGGGATGTCCCATAGCTTCAGCTGCCAGGTACAGTGATGGTCTCTCCATGGCTACTGTGCAGAACAATGTTACACAGGGAGCCCGCCAGGCCTCCCTCTGCCAGTTTGAGTGCAGAAGAGGGGGTAGGGTCACATAATGTCCCTGGGTCACCACTGAACGGCTGATGTTCGTGTCGACAGAGGTGCTCTGCTGTGAATGGTCTCCTATGCCCATGGCTGGAGCAGGTCTCTATGCAGGACAACTCTCACATGTAAAGAAGCTGAGGCTTGGAGCATTGCAATGGCTCTCTTTTGCTGCCCTTCCCAGCTAATTAGAGAAGCCCACTCCTTCCCAATTTTATGTTGTTTCCCTCTTCTGAAACAGGGGAAGAATTCTAAGTTTACCTGCATGAGGGTATTCCTTTTTTCTTCTCCAGGAGATACCATATAAAGCTCTACTGTAGGTTCTTGCAGTTCTCTTTTTAGAGAAGAGCAGTGTTTACTGTGACTTTATCACTGTATAATTTCTTGCGGTTTCTGAAGAGGTCCCCCTGTGATAGCAGTTTTTTGAAGATGCTGGTATGCAAATACCACTGCTGCAATCGTGTTGAAAGGAAGAATAAAAAGAAAAAAAAAGTTGAGTCGTGGTCACTAAAAGAACAACTTTGCACAACAGGATAACAATTTTGAAAGGAGAGTTTCAGGTTATTAAAGTAACTAATTTTAATCCTGATGGAACACTAGAAACAGCTCTTTCCAATAAAGATAACCATAATCATTTTCCTTGGCTTTAGAGAATCTCTGACACAAGTCAGAACAATTGAAACAATTCCAAAACTTTTTTTTTCACCACTTTTGGCAACTTTGCAAGAAAAAGATCCTATTTTCAGATTATGTTTTCCCCAGAAGTTTAAATTTTTTGAAACTTTTCAAAAACTAAAATTTATTTGGGTTGATCTAATCAACCTTTATGAAGTATTTAAAATTGACTGCAATCTTCTTTCAGCCAGGGAAATTTAACATTTCCCTTTCCCGGATATTGACAAGGTTTTCAAAATCATTAGAAGTTATTTTGGAATAAACACATTGATTCTCCCAAACAAGTGGACAGGTGTCCATTTGCTGCAATGGAGCTCCACATTCTCCTGTTAGCACCGAATCTGGCCCATGGTATAGAGTGGGTTTAGCCTGAAGAGGAGGTGGACTTCTTGGGTGCAGTGATGGCGTGTCAAGTTGTGAGCTCATTCAATCCGGCGGCGTATGGGCTGAGTGAGGCTGGCCAGGGCTTTAAGAGAAGATTGTCACGATAAGGGAACAGGATACTGCTGGAATGGCTGTTATCTATGACGCAGACGTCTTTTCCCTTCCTATGTAAAGACATACTGACTCTGTTAGATTTGCTGCTTCTTGGTTAGACATAAAACAGAGGTCTGTCTGACTGCTTGTGGCCATTGGAGAGCTCAAGACTTGTCACCTTTCCTGCATGTTTTTCAGATAATATGCATCACTTCATCTTTTCCCTTAGCTCCATTGAAAATATTCTTCCTTGCCTTCCCCTTTGGTGGATCGCAGCTCATCCTTTCTTGGGATGTGTCTCAAAAAGGTGGGATCAACTGCTTTCCCATTTAAGTGAGGTACTTCAATGAACTCTCCCTCCATTTCTGACACCTGTGCAGGCAACCAGAGAAATGTTCTGTGCAGAAAGACAAGAGAGAAATAGTGCTGATGGGGTTGGCCATCAGAAAGGGGGAGTGGGGAAAGCAGGCAAGAAGGAGAATTCCAGCCTATGACAATGAGAAGACTCAGAGAGACACAAGAAGCATCAAGAGCAGTGGGGACACTGCCTTTTTCAGCCAGTCTCACTAGCCAGTTGTCAGGCAGTAACATATCATCATGACAACCTGTCAGGGATACAAGCAAAATATTTGATTATAAACAAAGATGAGTGATTTCTTTAATGTTGAGCTTTGTAAAATCAACATGTTACATTACAAAGCCAAAATGCTGAGTCTGTCTTGACAGCACCCCTGTAGCTTCTGCTGTGCTTGGAGAGCTGCTCTGCCTACAGATGCTCAGTAGATATTCTTGTGGTATTTACTACCAAAAGCTGGTGGCTGAAAGCTTTGTGAACCGCCAGGTTCTGAATTTAGGAATAACACCGAATTTTTAAATCTATTTTTACAAGCTGGTGTTGGTCCTGCATGAATTTTTGCAACTATCTTATTGAAAAAGCTTTTGTGGATGCAGGATTTAGCATTGGGGAGGGAGATAACTTACGGTTTAAGAGGTACATCTTGCCACATCTGGGAAAGTCCACACGGATTTGGCCAAATTATACACTTCTCAAAAATTGTATTTGTCCATCCTCACTGGTATGCTTGTCATATTCTGGCATAAATTCTTTGAAGCTACCATCTGTAACAGCTTTTTTGTCAATAGTAAATAAAGCAAATATATATTCCACAATTTTAAGTCTATTTTTATGCTGTATCACTTTCATTATCTGGTATCTGGTATCTGGAACAGGAAAATAAAGTTATGATAATAACAGAGAAGAAGGTCCTATGCCAATATACAGAAGAGAACATATATTCATGCTACAATACATGCTAACATGCCAATTTAATACATGATGGCTTTTTATTCTAGCAATATCATTTGTGCTGCCATAGTTAGAAGCCTGTGCCAGCATTTTCATTACAAATCCACTGTTCAGAGGGATTTACAACTTCACTCTAAACATTGCTCTGGAATGAAACTTGGCAAATGGGTCTCAGCCCAGGAGCTATTTTTTTACCCATCCATTTGACTGTTAAGTTATAGTGGCATAAAAATATAGTTGTACTGCTTGAATAACTTAAAATGGCTTTGAATTAAAAAAAATGAAATAAGTTTATGGCATGGTGTAATTACTTGTGGTATTCAGAAGAAACAACACAACAGATGAAAGCAAAAATAGCTAAGATATTGCAGGAGAGAAACAGGATACTCTAACATTGCATTTTATCCATGATTGCTTATAAAAATCAGGTGATAGGCACAATTAATTGCAGTCCTGCATCACTTGCCTTCACTAGAGAGTGCCTCACATCATGGGGAAAGATGCTAAAAATGGATGGGATCTCTCAAAGATCTCTCTTCATGGGTAAGTACGGCAGAACTGTCCCTGACCAGTTATCTGACACTCTGCAATAGGTCCCACTGAGTTTCTACCAGCTAGAAAGCTAGTTGGTAGAGAGCCTACAGGCAATGAATTACATTTTTGGAGACATTTTTTGTTTGCTATGGGTCACAGGCTCCCCCAGATTGGTGCTCTGAGCGCCAAAGTGAGCTGCACTGTCTCCAGGCTTGACCTGCGACGAGGAGCATCACAGTGAAGATGCTTTTGGCTTCTAGGCAGGGCCCAGTGCTGGCTTCCAGCCGGCTATGAGTGGCTGAGGAGGAGCTGTAGCATATGCAGGGTGAGGGAGAAGGGAGCTGGGCAGAAGGAAGCTAAATGGGAGGTGAAATGGGAAGATGAACTGTGGAGAAAAATTATCACGAAAAGAAAGAAGGGAAGAGAAATGGGTTGTTGCGACACTGTGACTGATGGAAGAAAAATGCTGTTTCTACTCTGCAGCCCTCACTCTGGCAGAACTCTCAAGGGTTTTGTGGGATTTAGACTAAGCAGGAGGAGCACCCATGAAGCACCAGTTCAAGTCTCCATGAGCCTCTGCTTGCATTGTGCTCCTTTCCTGGCTTATCTGGAAGTCTCATTGGTACTAGTGAGAAATGCATGAGTAACAAGCAGAGAACACACAGGGAACATGCCCTTTGTGGAGAAAATGGACCAGAATAAAACTGAAAGACAATCCTCCAATCTCCTGTATGAGGAAAGAATAAAAAAATTAAAACTCTTCCACTGGAAAAAGAGGTGGCTGGGGGTGGAGAAACGGGATGTGATAGTCCTATATGGAATAATGAAAGACAGGGAAAAAGTTAATAAGGGATAATTATCCACTGTTCCAGACAGAAAGGGGATTAGGGTACAATCCTTTAAATTACATCATTAGGCTTAAAACTAAATGAAGATATATGTTGTTTTGGGCAAAAATGTACTACTTTGTGAATATTGCAGCTGTGCTGCAGTGTCGAGCGCCTCATTGTGTAACTGAGGGAGGTGGATGTGCTCTTTGATGGAGAAAGTCTCTAAACTCCACGTTGGGGTAAAGCTTAAGAGGTTTCCCCACTTATTACTTATACTCCTACACTTTTTCCCCAGGTTCTTGCTGTTGGTCCCTGTGTTGGTGTGGTTGTGTGTAGGCTATAGCATCCCAGACAAACATCAGGTGTGGCCCAGTACACTTGCTCTTAACTTCCTAACAAACTCTGCCCAAGTGCACAGCTGGAGTTAGTTTATATTTTCCATATAACATGTTTTAAGGACCAGCGCCTCTATATACGTGCCCATACCCTCCTTCAGGTACCTAAAATTCATCAAAAATGTGTGTGCAAAAAAACCCCACCAGTGCCCCTCTACTCTGCACTGGTCAGGCCACAACTGGAGTACTGTGTCCAGTTCTGGGCTCCCCAGTTCAAGAGGGACAGGGAACTACTAGAAAGAGTCCAGCGTAGGGCTACAAAGATGATTCAGGGATTGGAGCATCTCCCTTATGAGGAGAGACTGAGAGAGCTGGGACTCTTTAGTCTGGAGAAGAGAAGGCTGAGGGGAGACCTTATCAACGCCTACAAGTATCTCAAGGGAGGGTTGAAGGAGGAGGGAGCCAGACTCTTTTCAGTGGTTCCCAGTGAGAGGACGAGGGGCAACGGGCACAAGTTGGAACATAAGAGGTTCCACTCAAATATGAGGAGAAACTTCTTCACGGTGAGGGTGACAGAGCCCTGGAACAGGCTGCCCAGGGAGGTTGTGGAGTCCCCTTCTTTGGAGATTTTCAAACCCCGCCTGGATGTAGTCCTGAGTAACATGCTCTAGCTCTAGGCAATCCTGCTTCAGCAGGGGAGTTGGACTAGATGATCTCTATGGTCCCTTCCAACTCTAGAAATTCAGTGAAAAAAATTCAGTGAAAAATTCAGTGAGAGATACAAGACATTGTGTGGTTAAAATTGAACACTGAAAAAATCAGGGCCACAACAGCAAAGACCCCGTGAAAGCATGAAGCTTAAGAACCTCAAGCAATGTGCTTTTTTCCATGCGTTGCTTGAGTGGGTTGGACTAGGTTATTTCAGTGTGGAATAGCTTGTTAAGCGTGTAGACCACAGGCCAAAGTAGCCCAAGAGGGCTCGTGAGCTCAGCACTGTCATGCATTGCAGGAAGGGTGCAATGCAGGAAGGGAGAAAGGAATCACAAGAGGCAGAAACATAGACCCTGGAGCTGCTCTGTGATCCTCCTTGGATGGTCTGTGTGTGCCCTGCTCATTACCCTGGGACAGGCACGGGGCAGAGGAGGGGTGGTGAAAGAGTCCAGAATTGTGTACGAGCCCAGAAAGAGAAAAGTGAACGTGTAATGGCAGCAGTGAACAGAGAGGGGAGAAAGAGGAGGAAAAAAAAAAGGGCTTCTCTATAGGGAAAGGCAATCTTAGATGGTGGGTGGATAATTCTGGACACTTAATTCTTCTTCCCAGGTTATTCTTCTGTGTGCCCCAGTGAGGATGTAGTTAGTGTGATGGGAACTGTCTCAGTTGTTTTTTTTAAATAGTCATATTGGCAAAGACTTATTTGTCTTTTGGGCACACTGGCAGGTTTCCTTCAGAAAGTTTTGTTTAGTGCCTTCTGAGGACTGGATCAGTACTATACTATGGGTTTAGGAATAAAGATCCAAAGAAGTAGGTGGTTTTCCACAGCACAGTGTAGCATTTGGCCTCTCTCCTGTGGTGGCACCTGAGGGTGAGGCCACTTGCATGAATTACTAACCTTAGGTAGCTCATCAGATGCAGGTCATTTTAAGCACAAGACAGAAACTGGCATAATCCACCAGGATTAAATACCCAGAAAGATGGATGCAGAGGGAGATCCTGATCCAAGTGAAGGCATTTACTATTCTGCCATTAGCTTTCTTGGAGCTGGGATTCTTCCTGAGTTCGTATGAAATTGGACTTCTCGAAAAGACACTCCCTGAATTTTTTACATTATGGCATTTTGATTGTGAAATAACGTTGAGGCACCACTTCACCCTTTCCATATCTCCCCCTGAAGTCAATGCACCCGTGCACATTTGCCTTTGTGGGCAGAATGGAGCTTCTCATGTATTTGGTCTACGAATCCTGCTACTGCCAGCTCTCTCTGCTGCCTGCTTTGTCTCTCAGTTCTCTAATACATTTTTAGACATTGATTGGAAATTGTTAAGCCATGTCTAGACCTGAGAAAACAACATGAAAAGGTAACAGGACTGATCTTCAAATGGTATTTTAAGTGCTGATTTACACTGGCTAAAATCTAGCCTGACAAGGAATGACATATTGAAAATTAAATACAATGCAGTAATTTTGATCTTGGTTGTGTAAATCTCACCATAATGTAACATTTATTTCCACCGCATTTTGTGCATACAAATATATGTTAGCAAATTCAAAATCTACCCATCTAAAAGGAAATATTTGCCATAGACACAGACTGATTTCTACTCCTATCTATTTCTCACACATATGCATACAGATAAATGCACACACATATACCGTATATGTACTCATTCTTTGGGTAATCAGAGACACAGATAAAATAAAGCTTCTAGAGTGACAGACATTCTGCAGACAGGGTTGTTAGTTTATGTAGGCTATAGGCAGAGTCGACTGGAAAATTTTGATCACTTTAATTTACTATATCCAGCATGCCTGCTGTACTCGTCCAGCACTTTTATCAAGCCCTGTGAGGTGGTATTGATTTTTTTATTTTCTATGTAGGATAAGAAGACAGAGAGTTAGGAGCAAGAGTGAATGAAGAACTTTCCTCAGATTACTGCTATTCTCTAGCTTATTGCATCCTGTCGTTTGTAGTTTCAGATGATGTCCAGTATGTCAGGGTTGCTTGAAGCAATAAACAGGGTGAATAACAATGGAAAGGCTAGATGAGAAAGATTGAAAAAGGAGAAAGAGGCAGCAAAGAAAGTAAGAAAGTGAATGTGAGAAATAGGAAAAAGGGGGAAAAAAAGCAGAGGTTGAGAAAAAGTGTCCTAGGTGTAGAGAGCTTGATAAGTGCATTCCTTTAAAGAAACTGTAACCAGCCATGACAGTTTTTCAACCAACAGCTACACATAAAACCTATAGAATTGTGAAGGAGCAGAAGCAATGGCTTCTGGGCATTATTATTCCACTACAAGAAAAAGCCAGAAAAATAGAGAAATGTTTAAAGTAGATATTAATTAAGTTTTCCTTTCCTGAACCATTCCTTAGTTACCTTATTTATCCTTAGAAAGGATAAATCTGTCTTTTGCACCCAGTTTAAGGTGGGGTCCTAAGAACAATTAATACCATGCAGAGTATGAGCCTTCCCTTGACCTTCCTCCTACCCTAAACTTGCTTTTCCAAGTGGGGATTGAAATCTTTTGCTTATTCTGTTGGGTACCCTCACTGTGGCACTCTAACCTGTAGCACAGCAGGCAAAGGGAGATGTTTTGGGCCTGTTGATGGATGTTACCCCATGCCCCAGGCAGCAGCACCTTTGCTGACCCAGGCAGCAGGTCCTTGCTTGGGGTGGGAGAGGGGCTGGAAATGTTGGTTACTCTTTCCACTGATTTCAGATGGAGAGTGACTTCCGAAAGGAAGTCTGATTCTGTCCTGCAAAATTGTTCTTGCAGCTTTCACCCTGAAGCCTCGTTTGCTACACAGGGTAGTTTCTGTAATGTCCTGCACACCCAAAATTTGTTAAAAAGCAGGGCAGCGACTTACCATGGATGGCTCGTAGGGAAAGTGGCCCTACAGAAATACAGTGAGTAACTCTGCAGCCTTGTTTATATGAGTAATCCTGACTCACAGAAATACAGTCCCTGAAGTCACTTAAAAAGCAGACTTTTTTCTACATAACATCTATTACTGATTAAAATCTCGTTTCTGGTGATCTACCTTACACCGTTTACCAGTTTACACAGGGCCCAATTAGCCTTAAAAGTATCCAGAGACTTTAGTGGAAAAGTTCCCTTTTCCAGGGTAAGTACAAAGCAGGGAAAAGGTGGGACTAGTTTTTCACATCACGGGTGTGTGACAGTCATTTTAACTTTCTCTTCTTTTTGCTGAATTTGGAGTTCATTAGCACGGTTTATTTATGCACTCATTAAAAAATATCACAGTCCAAAGCAAGAGGAGCAAACAAATTTTGTGCCAGTGACAAAATCCACATAAGCCTAGCATCTCAGAAAAAAAAACAAACCCTCTGGTTTTAGATGAGTATCAAAGAGGAGAACTTGACACAGATTGGGAATTATGTTTGCATCAGTTTTGTCAGTTCTTGTGTAAGAAGCTTTTAAATCCCCTATAACCTGAAAGTATTCAGAACGCCAAAAGGGCACATACAACAGCTACTACTGCTTTATCAGAGTCACAGTCACAAGAGCTCATTTTGACCTCTGTGGTAGACAAAAGTTCTTTTCCATGAAGAATGGTAAGATTCTGCCATTTTATTGGGATTTCTAGTCAGGAAGGAAGCATCGGTACTTTGAAGTGATTGCATTTTTTATTATTTCTATTCTTTTCAGGTGAATTAGATTTTTAAGTTTTTGTATTGAAAGTTTTATTTTGACATATTTAAGCAAAGAAAAAAGAAATGGAAACCAAGTAATTAAAAAAATACCTTCCACCCCCCAAATTCATTCTGACACAGCTGAAGCAGAATGTTTTGTTCATGCCAGGATTTATTTTTTCCGAAGCGAACTTGCTGCTACGTTGGCAATATTTGTAAGTCAGGGGAAAATATTATTCCGTTAAGAGTTCTCATCCAACTTATGTCCAAGAGACAGTTGTGCCATGAGTGTTACAGCTGTGCAAAAGCCATGGAGAAATTTTGGTGGAAGCGGTGCCATACACACACCAAAATAGTGCCAGTATAAGTTAACAGGTTCATGCAGAGACAATGTGCATGTGGAACTTAAAATACTAGCTAAGAGCTGAAGATGGAATACAGCTTCCAGTAGGTCTCAAAATCAGGTCATTTATCTATATGCATTTTTGTAGCCATTTGAAGTACCTAATTTCAGAAGATTTCGTGCCTCAATTTTTCTAGTAAATCAACGGAATAGCAACAGTACTTTTTTTCTTTGAGAGGATGCTATGGCATGGTTATTATCACCGTTGTACACACAGCACCTGGATGTACACACACAGCTACTTGCCTGTGCATATTAAGTAATCGCTGCTCTATCTGCATTAACAACATCCATTTCGACACAAAAACCTTGGCTTTATTCATCGGTATGAATACTCCAGGCAATACAGTGTTATGCCCTTATTTTATTTCCCCCTCCCCGTACTTCAGTGGTTTTGCTAGGAATAACAACACATTTAATTACAGAGGAGTCTTAGCAGGTAAATGCTATAGACGATTTGGGAGTTTTAATAGCTTTTGTCTATTGAAAAAATGCAAGTGAGATCACATTACTTGAGCAACCAGATTTTAAAAAAGCTAAAAATTAAATAAATGGTTTCGGTTGATTTAGGTTATTTCCAAGCAGTAATGCAAAGTTGTAACAGAAATAATTTAGACATAGGTAAAGAACCTTCAAAATCAATACTGCTGGAAGAAATGAAACATATGCTGATGCAATCAAACAGAATTGAATTTCATATAAATGTTAGCAAATCTATATCAGATTATCACTGCAAAAACTTCATTTTCATTGATTTATAATGTATTATTATTGTTTCCACCAAACTGCCATAGACAGCCATTTAAGCAGCTGCCAAGTGCCTTAAGGGTAAATAAAGGGTGTCACTGACGGTGCTGGGTTATAGAAGTTTAAGAGACCAATAATTCACAAGTGCGGCAGGTGTGACATTCTGTATATTCTTTAGTCTTTTATTTTAATCCTGTTGTCTAAGTCTTTTATAGTTTTTCATGGGAGGAGGGTCAGTTGCAGGTTTCAGAAGGGGACCACAAAGGTTAAAGTGTGTTTGCTCTCGCTGGTTCCCCGGAGGGGTGGGCAGAGAGCCTTTCATTAAGCAACCAAACGACAGAAAATTACAGTAAGGTGTTGGCGGACAGCCCTGGGCTAGAGACATGCTGGCAGGTCTGTTCCTCCAAAAAGGAGCTGAGGAGTAGTCTTGAAATGTAACCCAGCCTGTGGGTCAGTATATATTCAGTTATACAGCACCTAACCCCTGGAAGTTTTGATCGTCCCCTACTGTCCCATGAGTAAAACAAATATGGTTCACATATGTTTGGTAGAACAGGCTGGAATGCACCCTGTTTTAACATGTGATAATGCTGCTGGTGTCAGTAGAGCTATTTATTCTCAAAGCTGGGACTGGGAGAATATTTTTGTTTTGCTCTGAGATACAGCAAATGCTCAAGGACCAACTAAGCTACTCCTAAACTGAGAGCGAGGTTTTAAACAAAAGAGAGCGTCAGAAAAAGCAAATCTGTTTTAGTACAATATTTTCAAAGTCCAATGGTTTGATTTTCCATTTCCAAATGAATGCTTCCTTGAAAAAAAAATAAATCGAAAGTGAAATTTATCATGCTGAAACCAACTTTGTGCTTTCAGGTCAAATAGAACAGCAAAAAACATGAGGTCAACAAATAACAGCTGTTAAGACTGAAAATTGTTTGAGGTTGATACACAATCTTCCACACACAACTTCTGGTTCAGTCAGCAAGCTCAAAAAGAAAATATTCTCACTGGTCTCCTTACACTATAGTTAGGAGCATAATTAAGCATCCTGCTGGACCAGGCTCTGTTTGCTGCTCTGAAACTGAACACGTTAATTTTATAGTCAGTTCATTTCCCACTGTTTCCTACATCCCATGTACCAGAAATACAACATTAGTGTTTTGTAAAAATCAGGTGCACCTTTAAGTATCTCCGGTGTTTCTTTTCAAAACAGGCTTGAGACCTTCATGTTCATATTGACAAATGTTAAACAAAGATAAAAACCCCCAAACCCTCTTTGTTGACTCTATGATGTCTGAGAAGTCAAAGTTTGGAGTGCCTCGTAGTTATGGCAGTTTTTTGTCAAAGAGGGAAAATGGCGCATTTGTTGTTTATTTTTACTGGTGAGGAAGGAGAAGGAAATCTTGAGAAGCAGCACCCTTTATTTCACTACATTTATAGAGCTGTAATATATGTATTTGTGCTTATGTGTAGTGTGTGCTGGAAAAAGAGATGCTATTGGCAAGCTCCCATCTCAGTGAATGCCCAGAAGAGGTGCAGAAACCTGTTCAGTGATTCGGGCAGTGATGATCTCAGAGGTATATGTGCCTGTTATCTGCTTTGGCTCATGTGATGTGATTTTTGGCTGAAGAGAAAGCTTATGGTGAAAATCATATCAAGTTGGCCAAGCCAAAGTAAACACACACACATACATTTTGAAGTAATTTTTGGCCATTGAGATCATTCAACCCTTTCAATATTTAAAGGAGAAACAAGATTTGCCACGATCATAAACATTTTATTTACTTTTTCCTCTGTTGCAGCATGACTATTTTAGGTA
Source organism: Calidris pugnax (assembly GCF_001431845.1). Taxonomy (NCBI): domain Eukaryota; kingdom Metazoa; phylum Chordata; class Aves; order Charadriiformes; family Scolopacidae; genus Calidris; species Calidris pugnax. The sequence continues at coordinate 25,190,638 of NW_015090830.1, read as the reverse complement.
ATAAATCTAACCAACAAGGAGCTAAAGAACAATTATTGCACACTAACAACATATGTTCACTGTCACACTAGCAGGGCTTTATACAAGTAAAAACCTGACATGCAGGCTGAAAATCGACAAGAAATACAACAGGGGGTGAATGTGGTGGTCTCCGTTGACTTTGATGTAGATGCGTGTTCTTCACCACAGAATGCGTAATCTCACCTGGTCCTCACTGGCCTTACAGAACTTCAGGAAGAGCAGTGTAAGGCACCCTCTTGGACTTACTGTTGGTGGTTTGAGTACAGCTCTCACAAAGCTGGCCCTTGCATTAGTGCCACTGTAAAGCACAGTGCTCCTCCTAGGACAAGCCTAGCATTCGAGGGTGCCAGTTGGTTGTATTTCAGTTCTCATGACTTCCCAATTCATTGCACCCCTTGCCAACCAAAACTCTTCCACAGCAAAACAAACAAACTCCTGCTTTTCCTGGTCCCAATCCAGCATGGTGAGTCTTCAGCGTGTATATTTGCGCTGGTGTTGATTCCCATTATTAGCAGCGGACTGAAGGTCCACTCTAATTGATTCCAGTGCAGCGTGACAGGCTTTGGAAGCAACAAATCTGAATTACTGAGAAAATAAAGCTCCCACAAATGGGAAAGGAACCACGAATCTGAAGGCAGATTTAGAAGACAGGACATCAGATGGACGTTGGGGAAACTGGGACGCAATGTCTGCTTTAGACAATTCCTATATAATCTCAAGTGAATCATATAAACTCAATGGTATTTTAATTTCCAGTCTGTCAAGTGAGGCTAATATTTTTCTTGTTGAGTAGAAATCTGCTAATGGTACAGAGAGACTCAGATAAGTGCTGCTAGATTCAGGAAGAGGATACTGCAGGACTTGTGCTTTCTGAGAGTGAATGCATAACGGGAATACCACAAAGAAGCTGGAAAAATTTACCCTGGCAAAATATATTTTTATATATATATATATTTAATTTTGCAACAGAATCTTCTTATTACATAAAACACCAAATGGGGCCAGGAAAGGCAAAGCCGTGAAAGATCCCCTGAGTACTTAGAGTGAGAATCATAGTCAGTAAGATTTAGGATACACATCATTTTGCCTCACAAAGATTACGTTTATTAATGTACACTTTGGATAGGAAGTAGTGCACACAGATAGGAACAAATGCACAGAGGAAAACCATTGGTGCTGAGGACCTGATGTCCATTGTAAATACATTCTGGTTTTACATTAGAGTAGGCTCCATGGGCTGAATGTCCAGTTGCTCCTGGTGTGCATTAAGTGTACTCCCAGGCCACACATTTTAGTATATTATCCTCAGAAAAGAAACTGCAATGCTCCACAATGCAAACCAAAACACACAAAGCATGGACAACTGCTACTGAAGTGCACTCCTGGGCCTGATGGTTAAAATACTCACACAGACTTGTCCAAAGTGGTCCCAATCTGGAGCTTGAAGTCCTTCAGTTTGGTAAGGAGAAACCAGTCTCTAAACTTCCATCCAGTTTTACACTCTTTATTAATCCATTATTGTGCCTTTGAATACAGCTCTAACAAGCTCTAGAGAGGTGTAGCGTACAGGTGACAGCACTTAATGTTTAGTCAGGATTGTTCTTGTGTTTTTAGTGTCTAGCCTCAGAAATTTGATTCATTGCAGAGTTACAGTGCTGAAGTTTAACAACAGAGAACTTGGTATGAGTCAAGAAGAATGGCAGAAGAACTAAGTTTCTCTCCATCAGGTGTCTCAGACATTTCAAAAAGTAGCACATCACAGGGACTCATATTTGATCTATAGAAATAAAATAACAAAGATTGAAAAGAAAGTTCTGTAACTACTCAGGATAAATCAAATATAAATGTTGTTTGATTACCTCAGACTCGGGTCTAGCACAGGGGAATTGGATTCCTAGTGGTGAGTTTGTGGTGCCTTGGGAGGATGGGCTATTCTACATTTGCCAGGATTGCCTTGCACTAGTGTGAATCTGAAAAAAAATATAAATCAGATCTTTGCTTTTTGGCATGTAAGTTATTCTGGTACTAAGATATATAGTTATATAAACACAGCTCCTGAACACCCTAGGTAAGAGGAAGCCCTGCTGAAAGTCTTCCAGCACCATACAATTTACAGTGCTTTCAGTTATTTTCATGACAGTTTTGTCTCGCTCCTCCTCTCTGTCCCCTGCTTCTGTAAAACCTCCCATTTCTTACCTGGTGTTTTCGTCTTCCAAGAAAAAATGGTGCCATCCACAGCCAACACGAAGGGGCTTTTTTGTTTGGTTGGTTGTTTTGGTTGGTTTGTTTCTTTGTTTTGCTGCTGTTGGCAGTTGACCTTCCCAAATCTGTCTGTTGGAGAGATGAAGGAGTCCTGGGTGCTTGGGTGGGTGGAAGAAGTACTTTGAAGGGAGAGGGACTAAACCTGTGTTTGAGGCATGTGTGGTGAAGGAGAATAAAAAGGGAACAGCAAGGCAGGTCAAGCCAAACCAAACCAATTCCTCTTGAAGTTATCACTTCAAGACCTCTCTTTGTGGCTTGGGGATACATTGGTGTTGCTGCTCCCTTTCTTCAACTCTTTCCCCTAAAAGTGTGGTAGATGGTGAACTCTTATCTCCTACTTTCAGACAGGAGTGGGTAAACAGTTTTTAATGGGTTCTTATCAGGTCTTAATCCCAACACAGGGTAAGATCCATCAGGTTAAAGAGGGATGTTAAGGAACTACATGTGGTCTTAGCTCTATCTGTTAATCTTCAGGGAATAAAAGAAAAACTGTTTTCTATTTTCGTTAGCAATTTATATAAAGCAATCCCAAGGAGATCTGTCCACTGAAAATGCCCAATATATGATCTTATGATTTTTTTGCATAGCTTAATAAAACCTTAACAGAAGCTCTCAAAACCTTAACGGAAGGTAAAACAAAAGGTAATTTGTTAAGATTCATATTATTCATGAGTTACTATGATGTAATTAATGCCCTATTTTACATAAGGGTAAACTGAGGCAGTACTGGTCTTGGTAACAGACTAAATCTCATTCGAGGTTGAAGCCAATATAGACCTGCAGAACTAAATCATGGTAACTGTCCTCTGCTGGGTAGATAACTGCAGTATTGCTTGGTCTGAAAAGTTATTTTTAAATAGATAACCTCACTGTAAAATTTATTCCTGCAAATATCCTCACTAAAGTAACTGTATATTTTTTTCTTCACTAAAATAAGGTCATTAAAGTCAGGAAGAAGGTTTAGATTAAGAAAGTAACTTTTTGCAATAAAGCTTCCACTGCACTCTTTATCAGGTTTTGTCTATTTCTGCAATATATAATCTATTATCAGATGTATGTAGGAGATCTGTTTGTACATTACAGGAAGAGGATAGACAAATACTGCTTTTCAAAGTGGAATACAGTATCATGTTGGAACATGTTGACATAAAATGTAGAATTTCCTGGATCCAGGGATTTAGCTGTCAAAGTAAGAACACATTAAAGGTTTGGTTGTCCTCTCTCCTTACAAGAGCAGGGCTCCCATTACTGTCAGTGGAAGTTATACATACAAAAAGCGAAGATAATAGATGTAAGTAAGGACAGTAGAAATAGACTCCGGTAAAACCAGAAAATGCATTGTTGCCTTTTCTTCCCTCTGCAGAGCTTGCATCGTTGTGTTTTTGTGCACTTCCAGGAAAGCAAAATTCTGAATTGTAGAAACGTATTTTGACTAGTTCTCATCTTGAGGAAATGCCATGTGAAATGAAGGAGAGATGGCTGCTAGACTGACAGCTACCATATGATAAAAATGAAGCAGTTAACAAGCTCCACTGAACACAGGTGGGCAGTGAATCAAAGTGTCTTAACCTATTAACCCATACAGTGTGGCTCCTGTGCAGTTTTTCAAAGACATCTTGCTTTTTTCATTACTGATGGAGTGAGAATTACTTTTCAGTACCTTCTTTTTTTTTTTCTTTTGGGTTACTGAAAACCTTTATTATGTGTTCAGCAGAGAATAGCTCTTGCAACTATGCAAGCTCCATTCTTTTATCTATTGCTGATACTATTGATAAATAGAAACAGTGAAGATAATAACATTTAAATAAGACTGTGGGGTTTCTCATTAAACTTAATTCCCTTCTTAGTCAAACTTCTGTTTTCCTGATGGACATTCATTGGCTTTGGTATTACTCTGAAGTTGTCCTGGAATGGAGAATCAAGCTTATTGGTCTTAACCCTCTGCAAGTATATCAGTGTTCATATAATGGTTATTCCTGTTGCCTTGGCACAATACAAACAACAATAGTTCCACAGTCTCCTTGAACAGACAACCCCAACCCACTTTTTCTGATCTTCAAAGGATTTTGCGTTGTAGACCAGATAGTACTGCAGATGACACTGTCTAGTCAAAGCTTAGCACGCAATGCTCTGGCAGCCTCATTGCTATTTTTCCTTTTATATATCAAAATCTGTGCTTGAAAAATAGCATCTGCATGTGACTTAGGGCTCCAATTCATCAAAAGCAGCTAGTACTACCAGTGTGCTTTGAGCTCAGTTTAGAAACGAATGAGACAGGCACAATTACTGACATGTGCCTAAGCTCACCTCCTGTACGTACAGTGCTGAATCCCGAGGTCTTAGCCTCCTAAACATCCGCATGGAGCAAGACTTTGGAGCATTCTGTGGTTCCTGCCCTGTCTGGACGCTTAGTTTGATTTCTCTGAAAACCAGTATAGTCGAGGAGAGGGTGTGGAGCCTGCCCGAATTTTGCTCTAGGAAGGTCATAGCCAACACATGTACTTCTTAGTATTGAAGAACTGTAACATCCTTGGGTTAAGCACAGGCTTGGGAACCATTTTCATAGCAGCCTCCTAAGCTATTCTTTCTGCCCAAGGTACTTGTTCCACTTTGTAGCTGCATTAGCGCTTTTTTTGATTTTTTTTTATTCCAAGTTATGCTTCCTTTTCTTTTATCTCCTATTATATTTCCTTTTTTTTTTTGCTTTTAATTACATATCTGTCTCATATTTTATTTAATGACATCTCTTGTCATAATAGTAAATAAATCTTATTACGGCATTTTACACAAATTCTCTTGGAGCTCCTATCATCAGAGACCACTTTGTATTTTGCCAAAGAAGAGAGCTAAACCAGCATTATTTAGACCTGCAGGGCCATTGTTTAGGATTCAGTGTAGTGCTACATCCCCTTGGTGCTCCAGTGCAGGAGAGAGAGAAAAGGTAATGGAAGGTTTCAAGATTCATGATGGACACTGAGAAAAGGAAGAGTGTTGTCCATTGAAAACGTGGATGAAGGTGAACTTGAGCAGTGAGCTTGAGCATCAGAGACTCTGAGGTTCTACCAATGTCCCATTTCTGGCTGTGTAGAAGTTGTGTATGTTTTAAGGTGAGACTGAGGTGGTCCGTTCTGTAGACTGAACTACATCTGCTTATTTATGAGAAAAGCATTCTCAAAACCACTGAGCTTCTTGGATAGTGTTGAGTTGTTCTCTTAGAATGAGCAGAAAGGGAGAAAACAGCAGCATCACAGCAACAGATTTGTCCAGCAGATTCCTCCATTCCACCAGGTCTGAATGTATCATCCCTCCATACTACTTTGCCTTCAGCTTTTTGATAGGAAGAAGAGAAGACATGTCACGAGTACTTGCCCTACCAGTACAGCAAATGCTGATATAGATACATTTCCAGTTCTGCTTTCCTTCAGAATGTGCTTTCTTTTTTGTATATGGGCACATAAATATTAGTTTGAGTCCCTAGAATTGCTAAATGATGCACACATCAGGGACTCTTTTGAGATATCTTTCTTGTGTTTACTATGAGGACTGGTATTTCTGTTTTTGGGGGTTTCATGACTTAAAATATTTCTTGTTTGTATGTTTCTCCTGGCCACCCTACCAAAGAAGAAAAAGAAGAGAACACGATTCACATAATTTTTTGGTGCGTGCAGCAGACACAAAATCATACTTCTATTCATGAGAATTCATAATTCTATTCATGGGGGGTCTGGTTGGGTAAAACCCTTGTGGACGGCCTGGCTCAGGCAGTTGGCTTGTCGTACTTGTCTTCCTCGGGTGTCTGTTCTGCTGCTACTGATTCTCCTGATCAGAGAACCTGATCTGATGCCTTTGAAATCATTGTCAGTTTTGCAACAGGCTTCACTGAGAGCAAGGGCGAGCCCAGAGCACACGGCAGAGGCAGCAATGGGTAGATGGGTAAGATGCAGCTGCTGTAGCTAGATTTACATCACCCATTTCAAGGACAATACAGTAATCTTTCTAACAGGGCTGCCATAATTTAGAGCTATTCCTACAAGCAGTCTGCTGACACGGAGGGCTGTCATGTGTCACACAATATCACACTGTATCCTTGTCCTTCTCGAAGAGGTAGTCTGCATCCCCAGCAGATGACAAGGTTCCAAACTGTGAAGAAGTTGCAATGGCACTTTTTTTTTTTTTTTGCATTTCTTTTAGCACTATTGAAGTATCATACACACTATCATTTCTGGGCAGGCGCAGAGTAAACACTCCCATCACTCTCCACTGCAGGGAGGGGACACCTATATCCTGCTTATGGCAGGATGCCTTGAGGTGCCTCATCCATCCCACAAGATTTCCCCCTCCGTTTTCCAGACTTCCTGAAAATGTTAACCACCTGTTTTCTCCTCTTTTTCTATTTTCCTCTCATGATGTAGGCTTTTTGCTCCATCCCTCCCCATGACTCTCCTTTAGTTGGCAGTGTACACACCACAGCCTGCTGCCCAAGCTGCTTTCTTTCGGCTCTCTTGCCCCTCTGTCATCCTCACACAAACAGAAATTCTCTGCATTCACATTACGTTTCCCCATTCCCCACCCAATCATCGTTCCTCTTTCTTTCCTTTTCACTCAGATCTCTTGCATGTCTCCTTTTTCTCTCATCCACTAGTGAGACACATATTTAAGTTACTGGCATTTTTAAGCTGACCACACAAACAGAAATTCTCTGCATTCACATTAGGTTTCCCCATTCCCCACCCAATCATCATTCCTATTTTTTTCCTTTTCACTCAGATCTCTCATATGTCTCCTTTTTCTCTCCCCTTATTGATACTCCTGTATTGTCCACTAGTGAGACACATATTTAAGATACTGGCATTTTTAAGCTGACGTAGGAAGATGGACAGTTACGGAGATGTGATGCTTTTGTCACATTGGAAGATATTTATCAGCTGCTAACCCCAATTTTTAGGTCTATGGGTAATTTCAGGGCTGGCTGAAGCTCCTTGCTCACTTTGCAAGATACCTGGGTTTCAGTGCCTGTACTTACCCCTTAGGAAAAGATGTGGCTATTTATTCTGGGAATGATGAAAACCCGGGCATGGAAAGGTACATATAGTATGTGCTTCACTCATCCCTTGGCACATACTTTGGAAGTATCCGAGACACTCACTTAGACATGGGAACACAGGCAGAGCTCTATCATTTTATCTCTATCTTCTCCTTTCTGACCTTTGCCTCCAGGAAAAGGTCAATCTGCGACATTCTCAGATATTTAAAAGAGGATTGGAAGGAGCTAACACAGCACTGAAGCACTGCAGACAGGTTGACACATGCTGTCATTTTGGGCTGAACACTGAACATGTAGTCATCAGGTATGAAAATCTGTCTACCCCAACACACACCAGTGTTGCAGAGAGAGCTGTATTATCCAACTGTATTAAGTTTTGCAAAACACACACCAGTGTTGCAGAGAGAGCTGTAAATAATCCAACTGTATTAAGTTTTTCAGCATGGCTATACTGTGCTGCAACAGCAGATCCTAAATTTTTGCAAAGCCCTATGGAGGGGCAGCATGTTCACATGGGATGGCCATAGTGGCTTGGGTGAAGGATCTGTCTAGCCCAGTATTAGGCTTCTCAGTGGTCAAAAGAGGATGCTGAGGGGAGGGAGGATAAGGACATATATACTAGTCCTTATGTACCAGGTATATATGCTCACTTGATGTGAGTCCTGTTATTTCCAGCTCAGAAGATTTCGTGGTCCTTGTGTTTGTCTATCTAGCAGTCTTCAAAGCCTTTTTCTTCCACATGTTTGTTCAGTTTCACCATTAAAACTATGAAGAGCTTTGGACTCCCAAACATCCTTTGTCAAAGCATTTCCCAGCATGCCATTTCCAGCATGAAAAACATTCTCCTTTCATTTGATCTGAACCTTCACTTGATGTCTGTGTTAAGGTCTGTGTTTAAAGCTCCGATACTGGAAGAGGCAATAAAAAGTCAATGCCCATCGACCATCCTTGTGTTACCACCTCACATCACTGTTTTTGCCTTGCTAAGCTTTATTCTTACAAAAAAAAAGGCTCTAACAGGCCGTGAACGTCCACTTCCTAATCTGTACTGATTTTGTGAAACTAAATTCTTGACAATCTGTCTCCTTCTCTCCCTCCCGTGGCCCAAGCCAACTGGGTGCTCTGGTTCAACGTAGCCTTGCAGCAGCCTCCACCATTCTGTTCATGTAAACTTTGGGTCTTAGCTTAAAGCAAAAAGACTTACGTAAGTGATGCCCTTGGTCTCATGCATAGAGCCAGGAAACATGATGTAAAGCACTCCCTTTCTTCCTTAATTGTATAATTCAAATGTATTGGATTTCTTTCTTTGGCAAAGAGGTCCTTCTTTTCACATGTTTTCTGCAGGTTCCTAAGTCTGTGCCCAAGCGGCCACAGAGTGCTCTGTCCTGACTGACCCTTCACAGCTGTGTTTTCAGAAGAGATTGAGGAATGTATCACAATTTGCAGGCATTCAAGTTGATGCACTACAGAAATACCTGATTTATCACCCTCCGATAAAAAATGAGGTTGATTGACAATGTCTCAGGCTAGACACCCAAAACGATGACAATGTAGATTAATAATAACAATAATAAAAAAGGCAACGCAGGAAACTCTTGTTGAATAGGGATCTCAGTTCATAACTAAAAATAATTAAGGCTGTAGATTATTTTAATAACCCTTCAGATACTTTTACAGGAGATACAATAAAGCTTGCTTGGGGCAGCTTGAATATGAAATAATGCTTCTGATTTTTAAACGCCAATAGATAGAGGTGTTAGGACCTTCTCTTTGAGCATCAGCCTGGACGGCTGGACCCACACTTTGCCCATTTCCTAGGTTCTACACTATCATCTCTTTGTGCAATATTTAACACATTTTTGCTGAGTAGATCTTAGCCTATATATGCCACTACTTTTTGCTCTTGACAAGCACCTAAAAGAGTTTTTATCAGAGGTGCATCTTCGGAGATCAACTTTTTGTGTGAATTCAAGTTGATTTCATTTGCCTGAACTGAGTAGGTGAGATTTAATTGCTTTGAATTATATAAATAATTTTAGTCTGTGTGAGGGCTGTCTGTGGGCATTCACATAGTTCTGTGACCATAATTGTCGATGTGGTGTCTTTTATGAAAATCCTACACACTTCAAGAAGGAAAGGGTTCTGTGACCATAATTGTCGATGTGGTGTCTCTTATGAAAATCCTACACGCTTCAAGAAGGAAAGTGCACACACGCTTCAAGAAGGAAAGGAAAAGGAAGAAAAAAAGAAAACAACACTGTGTTTTGAGTTATAGCAGCAGCCAAATACCTCCTGAAACTGGTTAAGTTACATGCATCTTGCATCTTCCTTAAGGTTAAAAAGAGCCACTTCATTTTAAAATAATGTAATAAAAACACTGCTGTCAGGCTGAGACCTTGTCTGCCAAGCCTAACCCTCAGATGAAGTTTTACAGCCAAGTTATAAATCCCTAAAAACCGGAGCTGGTAGTGAGGGTATTGACAGAACCTTATCTAAGGAGTCCTGTCCTGGTGGGGAGGGGGGCTCAAAGGGAGGGTTTCAAAACAAAGACGGTCTGATAGCAGAGCCTCAGTCAGTCGCACAGATAGTTTGGCCATACGCTGCAAGCATCATGCGAGTTTATTTATTTGTTTATGAGTGTGTATTAACCACCAGGGTTTGTATATTCTCAACCTCCCTTTGATCCTTTTTTTTAAAAACAAGAGTTCTGCCATCTGTAAACATTTCTGTGCTGACCATGCCTTTGGCTTAGTCAACATATGAAATCCATAAAGGCTTATTTTTTGATAAAAGAAATGGCTAAAGACAATTGACATTATCGTTTGAAGTTCATGGCATTTCATGCTAATTTAGTAATGTAGAAACGGAACAGAGGCCTGGATTTGTGTAAAGAACTTGTCCAAGGTTGTAACCCTTAACATATTTTGTACATGCTTTCTCTTTTTGTTTTTGTTTCCTATACAAGAAATTTAATATGATTTTGATTAGTTTCTGATGAGTTGAAATTTCAGTAAGTGCAACTCCGGTATTGGAGTTTTCTGTCACTGCTAGATTTGGCAATGATTTAGGAAGACTGCTGTATTTGCTTTATTGCTCAAATAATAAAAGTTTGTATTTAGAAAAATCACAGAAAGAGAAAATATTCCTACTGTGTACCTAAAACTGTGTTAATCCGTGTATAATGTTTTTCAGAACATTCTGGTCCAAAATGACTTCGATACTGAGTAGAGGAGGAAGATTCAAGACATCTGAATCCCCTTCTTGACTCTGACAGACTGCCACTAACTTATGACATGACTTCAGTTGAGTCACTTAACCTTTCTGTAGTTCACATTATCTCACCAGCTGTAAAATGAGGACTGAAATCCGTATTAACTACAGAAATACCTTGGGATTTCACTGATCAAAATGGAAGGAGTTAGAGAGGAAGCTTATGGTTTGCAAAAGGTATGAGCAGATTTCTGAATGAAAAAAGAAAGTGTCTATATATCAAGGATACTGACTTTACTATGGCTAAGTATTAGCCATATATTTATTAGTATAAGATTGTATTTTTTTGGTTAAGCACTATAATTAATCTGTGTATATCCATTCAGTGAGTTGGGAGAAATACCAAAGTAATATGACAAGGTGGCGCACCGTAAGAGTGATAGATTTGGGGCAACTTCTACCCATTCTGTTGATGAGACTAAGGTCTTCACACAGATAGGGTCAGAACACCTTGGGCCAGTTAAGGATAATAATGGCCACTTTTTTCATTCAAATGACAAGGAGCAGTGATGAGGTCCCCATATGTTGATGTGAAGGACACATCCACTCTCTCAGACAAAACAGGACTCGGGCACTTTTGACAGGTGAGGACCGTATGTATGCATGAAACTGTTCCAAAAGCTGTATTCTGTCGTGATCAAAGATTTGTTAAATGCAACAGTGCAGGACTCTAAGCAAGAAAATCAGCAGCTGCATTTATTTTATAAGTCTATGTTTCAGAAGTAACCCACACAGATACAAATGGAGAGTGCTACAAATGGGGAGTGCCAGCATGGAGTCCAGACTCGCTGGAGCTTGGGACTCACAGAATCCCTTGATAGAGGATAAAAACAGCAATGATACCCTCTAGCATGTTGAAATGGAATGAGTGCTGGCTGGTTGTGGCAACATGGAGACCCCCGTGCATAGCCATCACCCTGGGAACAGAGTCCTGGCTCTGGCTGACCTGTTCCAGGGTTACATGTTAGTGCAAAGGATGTAAAAACCTCAAATATTATGATCAAGTTTTCCACAGTAGCATTTAGAAAATGGGAAGCCTTACTACTCTAGTAAAAATGTCGGTGTATGAGGGACTTCAGTCACTGAACCTCTCATTCCCTGTGTTCTTTCTGTAACTCCAATAAATAGGGGTATGCTTGCTTCCATTCTGTGCATCAGGTAGTTCCTAGGACTTCTGACTGAACCTGGGTCAGTGGTAATACCACAGTAACATCCTACTGTGTTTAGAATGTACACCCAGCTGTGTTTGTAATTTTTAGAGCTGAAACACAAGCTGCAAAATCTCAAGGAATAACAGGGGAAACAAAACAATGCAGAGAGCTAGCATCCATCATGTGCTCTTTCTGTTGCTTCCCAGAGCTTTCATTTAATTTTTCAGTGAAAACATTTGTGCCTTTTAATAGAAATTCAGTCAACTATTTGAACAGTAAATTCACGATGCCTAGCACAAGAAGAAATTCTACTAACAGGACAGTGGAGCAAGTCCCGAAAGCTCAACTGAAAATCTGCTTGTTAAATCTTATTCAGAATGTACCACGTTACAAGATGTTTCTACAGCCTCCTAGTTAATAAATATCATATTTTCTCTGCTTTAAGGTGTGAGGCTTAATTCACAGTTTTGTCTTTATGGTCCTTTCAAACTGTGAGGGAGTGTGCATTGCTGTATTGTCCCATAGCAAAGGTCCACCTGGCTCAGTACCCTGTCTCCAACCTGGGTTAAGGAACGAATTACTAGACAAGAATTTAGGAGCAGGGTAAGCATTCAGCACTGCCTCCTCAAACTGATCTCCCAGCTTCTGACAAATTGTGTCTCAGAAACCTCCTAAACCAGAACTTGTATTTTTGTGTTCTCTTCCTCTGGTTGGACGTGTGTGGGGAGGGAAATGTTTTCCTGCAACTACGAAGGAGACTTCTTCCCTATTAGATGCAGAATAGATATATCGTGGTCCCCAGGTTTTGGTTAGTTGTCTCAGGTATTAACAGCAATAAGATAGAAGAAGCACAGATCATAGAATCATAGAATCATTTAGGTTGGAAAAGACCCTTGGGATCATCGAGTCCAACCATCAACTCTACTCTACAAAGTTCTCCCCTACACTGAATCCCCCAACACCACATCTAAACGAGTCTTAAACACGTCCAGGGATGGTGACTCAACCACCTCCCTGGGCAATGTCCAGCCTCAACTGGACAAGCCTATCTGGGACAATAATAAGTAGTTGCAACGGATGCTTTAGTCATGCTTCTTCTACAGGCTATAATCTTTGAAGGCTAGAATGGTGACTGGATTTATATCTTCAGTCTGAAAGAGGGTATCCATGCATTTCAGTCCTTTTTGTGAAATCATATTCAAGCTCAAGAACCCAAAGTTAGGCCTCCAAATCTGGAAATCAAATAATCTGCTTTGTGAAAATGCAGACCATGGACCTACACAGATGAATCGCTTACAGAGAGTTCTCCAAAACTGGTAAGACAAGAAGTTTGGAAGGGACTAGAACTGGAAATGTGGAGCCTGGGATTTTGCTTTTTGGGGCATAAGCAATCTCTCTGCCATCTTTTTAACACCGTATGCTTAATATTTAATAAGCACTCATCTGCTTAATATTTGAGGCTTTGCTTGTAGAGTATCATTATTGTGGAATTCAGCAAGTGGTCCTAACAGAATCCCTGTCTTGGGAAGCTGGGGGATGTCTAGCACTCAGAGTTATGTTCTCCCAAGTAAAGTCAGTCTACCAACCAATCCCTTTCATCTTTTTGGTGTGCAGTATTGAAAGTCTTCTAGAAAGGACATAACAATGGCATCCTATGGCCAGGACATATGAGATGCACAGAAGTGGTACATTCAAGCCCATCCATGCTACAGATAAATGCATCTTTTGGCCTGTTTTGGTTAGTAACAAGAAGGAAGTTTTATTCATGGTTGCATACTACTTTGAGTTTGGACTTGGATTTGGGATTACGTTTAGTGAATGTGGATGCAGGGAAGCATGGGCTTGAATACCAGACTAGTTCTGCTTTGAAAATGAAGTGTAGATTTTATCCTAATACGCAATAGCAGTGCAATAAACAACAAAATCAACATCTATCATGGGCAGTTTGTTACCTTTTTTCTTTGATCTTCCATATGAGAAGAGTCTTGTTTTGGCGTTTTTTTTTTTTTTTTTTTTTTTTGGCCTTTTAATAATCACTTGGTGGAGACAGAAGGCCCAGTTGGTTGGATGACTGTGCCCTGCATTTTGGGAAGTAGCCAGGCCTACAGTATTGCCAAAGGAATTTTATACCTTGGACATGGAAGCTCTTGGTTGTCTACAGCGCTGGAACTTTTTCAGAGGGAGTTTGAATGGGGGAAAACGGTGAACACGGGGTTGGGAGAGGAATGTGTTTGGTCTAAGCCAGCTGTTCTTGCTCACTTTCCCCACTTACTGTGCTCAAATGCTGTACCTGAAAATACATTTGTCTTCTTTACCAAATACCTGCGAAAATACTGTTATTGAAATGAATGCTTTGCAGGGTTATACAAATGTGGGAACAAAGATGTACACCTAGACAAATGAATAAGGGCTGGTGTGTAGATTGCAAACTGCATTGAAGAAGCTGCCTCAGATATGTTTCACAACGTTAGCTTTCGTGTGGAACTGCTTAAATCAGAAATCTTAAATTCGTTACCCAAGAACTATGAAAGAGAACATATCTGTGTATGAAAAATTAAAACTCAGATCTCAAGGGCCATCTTTCAAGATCAATGAAGATCCACGTAGTTTTGTGTAAAGGCAATCAGATGCAAGATTTTTTTTTTCCTTTTAATACTTTACTGCAGGTTTAATTGCAGCAATATTTCAATGCCAAAGAGAGTAATTTGCAGCTTGAATACAGCATTAGATCTGCAATACCCGACATTTTAAAACCTCAGTATAAAAATGAGCATTTGGTACTAGTACCACAAGAATTCTCATTTCCTGTTCAACTTTCAAAGAAATTGAAGTTAAATGTCTATATTAACGTTTATAAAATTTTAGGAGTGATTCCCTTATTACATAATTAGCTTAAGCACTCTGCATATCTGCCGATTAGAGACATTACTCAGAGCTTGCCCTGGAACAGCTGCATTCCTAGACAGAAAAAGATACTAATGTGGCCCTGGGGGAGAGCTCTCCATTTTGACAGAATAAAACATTCTTGGAATACAGTTATTACAATTCATAATTGTTCACTTTAGGTTGGGGAAAAAAAAAAGCAAGGAAGAAAGTATCTTGTTAATAAAACAAAGATTTCTAATAGCTTTCAATTCATATTTCAAAATTCTCTGGGGCTGAGGATGCAGGTAGCCGGGGTGGGGAGGGGGTGGGTGTTATCCACGTTGTATATAATGAGGAAATAAAAGCAGGAACTCTCACTACATACGGCTCCCTGAATCTGATCAGGTAGTGACAATAAGGGTAATGACAATAGGGATAAGTATTTGAGGCTACCGTGGTGATTCAGCTGATAAGGCACAAGCCCAAATTGCATGAATTTAGAAGTAGCAAGCATGTGAGTCTGGCTGCATCTGTGACACCGTTACCAGGTGATGGGATTTCATCAAAAGAAACATCGAAAAAGGGAAATAAGGCAGAAATTCATCTTCTCTGGAGTTATCACAGCAATTAATGACTCCTCAGCAGGCATAATCAAGAACTGCTACTCTATTTTAAAAAATCTCTTAATTACTACAAATTGATTTCACCGCTTCTCCAGCAGTGTGGCAAAGAGAACTATGGTGATGTCTAGACTGCTTAGGTCAAGTGGGTTAAAGCTGATGGGATCCAACAGTGAAGTCTAACAAAGCATGATTGTGTGGTCCCCAAGAGGAGCTCAGCCAGTGTTGTGATGAACGTATGCTACTGCACAGGTCTCCTCATCCTGGAGAAAGTGGTGACCTCTTCTGCAATGAAACTGTTGGTTTATTCTGGATTATTTCTAACACTTGGGGAAAAAAACAAACAACACCATCCCCTTACAAGCTAAATGAATTCACATTTAATTGAAAGAAACTTAAAATTTTATTCCAGACGGTCCAATGTCTTTTTTGCAACTTCAGACTCACTTGAGAAGAAGCAAGATAATTGTAGCTCTCACTACACTTTAAAACAGTTCTGAATATCTGTGTCCCATCTGGGCGACCTTTAACAAAGCAATTATCACTCCTGTTTGGGAGAGCAGTGCTCCTATTTTCTGCCTACAATTCAATGTGATAGAAACTATGGAGAAAATGTAATAAATCTTTCTGACTTGAAACTCCTTTTCTGAGTCAGATGTAAAAGACCCTTCCAAAAATCATCGTGCTTTCATACCCTTCAAAGTGGTGTCAAGTCCTTAGCATGTTGCCAAAGTGTAAGAGAGCTAAAGCAATGCAGTTCACTACAAGCCAGGGCTGCCTGTCCTGCTGAGGCATTGGAGAGGGCAGTCATAGTGCCCAGTGAGGTGTACCACATGCTTAGGTGCCTAATTTCAGCAGTTCTTTCCACTGACTACATACAGAGATGAACTGAAGGAGGCTTGGAGACCAAATGGTCTGAATTTCTCATTCTCCTTTCGGACTCCAAGTGCTGCAAGAAGTCAGCGACCCAATTAGGTGATCTGAAACTAGCCTGGTTTGCAATCTTTGATGCTGGCATTGGTTTTCAAATTTCTTCACCCCTCCAACTGGGAAACCTGAGATTTCAATGTAGATCTGCCTTTAAAAATGAATTTATTTGTATTCATATAGTGGTGATAAGACCATTAAATAATTCATATAGCATCCATTAGTTATTATTGCAGTTTAAGAAAGAAGAAACTAATTTTGTTTAATTTCAAACCTGCTCTGACACCGTAGCTTTCTAAGTCTAACCTGAACCTCAGTGAGTTAGTATTCAGATGAAGAAAGATTGTCTAAGAAGTAGGAGAGATTAAAAAAAATCCATGGAAAAAACAGGGCAAAGCCAGGAATGACTGTACAGAAATGAAAAGTGAAAATTGCAAAAGAAGCAGAACACAGAAAAAATATTCAGCAGAATATACAATGAGTATTCACACTAGAAAACACAAAGGGAATGGTATTACATTGATGGAGTTTGCATTAGATTGGTTTGCAAATATCCAATTATATTCTTTCCTATTATATACTGTGAGTGCTGCTGGGACTGATCTTTCTGTCTACTCCATACATAGGTACAAAAGTTACATATACTTCACAAAAAGCATCTTGCTAAATGTATTTTGTTCATGTGGTTGCTAAGCGTACCAGCACCCAGCTTCTTACTGATATGCCCATTAATTATCATTTCTAGTTACTTTAGTCGATCTCCCTAAAAGGAAAGTTGAAAATCCCTGATTTTAGGTCGCTGCATGAACAGAGGAGGGTTTATCAAAGAATAGTATGCACACTACCTAGTAAACTTAATCATAGCATTTCCATTTTCCTTCTTTCTAACATTTAGGTTGCGGTACCTTTCAACATTCATAGACTATTTTTTTCTGACATACCTACCAGTCTTTTATTATTTTCTTGGAAGGAAGTTAGAAATCTTAAGGCGGTCTCTTCTAATTGTATATAAGCTGGACTGGATTCTTTGCTTACTCTAGACAGAGATCGAGCCTTTTATTTTTCTCTTTTAAATCAGCTGGAGCTTTCCTGTAGAAGACATGACCAATGGTTCAGGATTTACAACAGCAAAACAAGCAATGGGCTTTTCAAACTGACTGGTAGCTTCCAGGAACAGTTTTCACATAAAGAAAAGGACGTGTGGTCTTCAGAAACACGCTGTGGGACAAAGCACTTTGCTACGATGCTTAATGGTGCGAGCTGGAGAGGGATTTCCAGTGGCACAGTTATGGATCCCTACTGATTGAACTGGTACGTCTAAGAAGAGGAACTGAATTGTCTAATCAGTTACAGGAACTGGGCTGGTTGCCTGCACAGGACGTTTCTTAGAGTGGAGACAGTTATATGCATGTTGTTCAGACTCAAAACTTAGTAGGCACCTAGTAAAATGTTGCCATGTGGATGGTGGCAAGAAATACGCTATGGTATTTACACAGTGCATTGGTAATTTTGCTGCAATATTAATACATTTATGCTTAGATGCAGAAGGGGTGTTAGCAAGCTCTTGCCGGAGTTGAATTTTTCAGGAAATAGAAAATGAACAACCCAAGATATAAAGCTCTAGCTGTTACAAGCTGAATTAGGAGATATTAGGGAATGAACATGAGTTATGAAGGCTGAATTTACACATTATATGGTCAGCTGAATAATATACATAATTCACAACAATCAAGAAAGTGGGAATGGTGAGATAAGATTTGGGGTAGGGTTCTCAAAGCCTTCAGGAAGCTTCGTCCTTGTTGCTAATTAATTGGAATTTTCAACTTCTGGCAAAAATTCTAGCAGACAGCCTGCAGGATATGATCTGTAAGATTATTTGCCCAGACCAAGTAAGCTTTGTAAATGAATGACTACGACCAGAGAATTACAATGAAAATACTGAATATTATCTAAAAAGCTAGTGGCATGCAGGAACCCTGGCAGCCTATGCAACCAAGGATAAAAAGACCTTTGACAAAATAAACTTGAAGTTTCCTATATGCACATTAAGAGAGAAGTCAGATATTTATAAGCTGGTAAGAACTTTTATATGAGACTCTCCGAATAAATGGCATTTTAAAAATTACCTCTGCGAGGAAGCTTTTACAGTGGAGGATGGTGCAAGTCAGGTGGATGTCTCAGGATTCTTTTCTAATATTTTTGGAAGGAAAAGTTAGCCTGCAATTAGGAAAGTGATGTGATTTCTGACTGTATCAAAATTACACCTAATAGTCACACAGGTGATTTACAACAGTTAATGTAAGTGTCCGTAGTTAAAGGACTATCAGTAGCAATAATATTTTCATTGAAAAGTGTGTGGGTGTTTAACTGCATCTCACCTCATCACATTTGTCAGAAAGTTTCTGTGATTTACTTATTTCCAGAAATGTGCTATTTTCTCTTGCATCTGCAATGCCTCCACAAGCTTAACATCACTGACATATACTCAGGGCAAAATAAATGTAGCATCTATGCAAAAGATTTTAAGCTGCTTTGGCTAGTGAAACTTCCAGTGCCAATTAATATCATAATCCTGAATAACACCTTCAGGAGAGCCCAAATAAATTGTAGCATATACATAGATAAATAGCGTCTGTAAATTATTTTGCCATTGTTTTTATTGAAACAAGACCAGTAAGTGTAATCTCTTCTGTGATCTGGTCTGCATGGCCCCTGATACCAGTATATTAAAGTTTCTTGAATGCAATAATTTTGGCATGATAATTTAAAAAATCTGACCAATTATTAGAAACACACAGCGGAGAGATAGTGGGAATGCTAAAAAGTAAGAGGCAAAATCTGATTTGTACTAAAATATAAAGAAGCCTGTTTTATCCATCCCTTATTTCTAGTAATTCAAGTGTCTTATTCAAAGCGTTTAGCCTTCTGACAAAGAAAGTTACTTAAACTGTGTCCCTGAAAGTCAGTCAAATTAACACACGCAACTTGATTCCAGGGGCTGGTTTTGGTGAAAGTCAATCTCTGGCAATCTTATTCCACAAGAACCAGGTTTTTCTTTATTAGGGTAAGGTAAATGATGCTGCCGGATGATCTTGCAGTATGTCATAGGTACTGAACTAAAAGTAATTTCTCCTTATGTGTAAAGTCCCCAGTGCCTCCAACATGCTCTTGCCATGGGTACTGAAAGATGTTCAACCTGAAATTACACCAAGGAAATAAGGATCAAGACGCTCCCCAATTGATTTACTATCACTATCACTTGCGATAAATGAATATGACCTGCTGATGCAATACCTAGGAAGGACGAGAATAAGGAATAAAACTGCACCATGCATCCTGTGATCGCTTCTCTAGGCTGATCACAGAGGCTCAGGAAGGGAAAATGTTCCTCCAATCTGAAAACCCACAGGACACCATGCATACAAGTCTTGTCCCTGTAAAGGTGAACACCATTCCAGCAGTAGTTACAGAAAGCATCATTCCGCAACTTTGCAGAGTAAGAATGAAGCTGAGCACAGAATGAAGTGACAATACTGAAAAAGATTTGGTCAGATTCAGATAGGAAATTGGATGCAAATTTTTATCTGCGACTATATTTAGTCACTGAAACAATTTGAGGGTTTCCCCTCACTTGAAGACCTCAAATCAAAGCTGAAAGTGTGAGCCCTCTTGTTTAACTTCAGATGCCTTCAGCACGAACAGAGGACATGAGCAGAAGTCATCCAGACTTCCTTCAGGTTTAATGGGGAGACATAAATATCTGCAAACATCACTCGGTTCATTCAATTCAATCTTTAGGAAGATTTAAAGATACCTTTGTTTTTTTGTAATAGCTGGTAAAAGTCTACTATTTCCTCTTTCTATTTTTATGAAGAATCTCTGAGACTAGCTCACGGGTGGGCGTGTTGTATGACTCTCACTCTGCATGGCTTTGAAGTCATGTGCAGGAGAGCAACTGAAAGGTGTGGAACTTAAATGACAAAATCCCTAGGTGGAATCTGACATCCAGTATTATGCAGGAGGATAGAGGAGGCTCGTAGATAGATCCCTCTGGCCTTAAAATTTTAATTCTAGGAAATAATGCCTGGCTAAGGGTAAAACAATCAAGACTGAAGTAATGCCAAAAGGTGAAGATACTGTAGTGATAGTTAATTTTACAGCTAATTATCTAGTGTCCTTTCGAAAGCCAAGTAATGCTGGCAGTAGAGGATATAATGAATGATATGGAAAAACTTAAAGTCTCCTGGCATAGCTGAAAGTAGCAAATGAAAATGGAAAAGGAGCACATCTGAAGGAAACAGTGACAAAAGCAGAAGGAGCAGAACCACACAAAATACACTTCAAAGTTATCACTTAAGTCTGTGTGTTTATGCCTGTTAACAGGTACAAAGGAATAAATTTCTAAATTATTCCTTCCTCTTGCTAGCCAGACACTATGTATTCATTATGTAAAAATAAGTATGGTCTGCATATTTTGATTTCATGATCAAGCACAAAGTTTCCCAATGAATGAGTGCGTACTGCTTATATGTCTTCTCTATTGCAGTGTTTCACAACACTGTTGACAAGTCACATCATTTCCAAGGTTCTTAAAAGCAGTTAAAATAATGTTCATACTAGCAATAATTAGCAAACAGACTATATGAATAATCACAGTCATTCCCACAAAGATTTCTTGTTTTCACAGACCAATCCATTACCTGCTTCAATGAACCGTCTTGTTGTTAATTTGCAGGGCTTTCACCCCTAGGTGATGGAAATACCTGCCCTCTTCCCAGTCTCCCATTAAGTATGGTTTTCAGTAATATGTATAATTCATGAGAAAAATTTGTTTGTCAAGCATTCCAGACAGGTCACTTAAATCCTAGATCAATTGATAATGTTCACACCAACATGGCCTGGAATGAAAATAACCCTTATACTGACTTCAGTATTTCCTTTAAACTAATGAGTTGGGCTTCAACTTTTAAAGATGCATAGGAATCATTATTATTTTCAATAAAGATTAGCAACAGAGCTTTTAAAAAAAAGATTGCTACTCTGAATGCACTTATTACAATGCTACCAACAAATATAATGCAATGTCACAAATTCGTGCTGGCTTTTCTTGCAGCAGCAACATGTAGGAAGCTGAATGGGGAAGACAGTTCAGGTAGCTTTTAGCTTCTAATGCTTCAGGATAGAATCTATCTGGAACAGTGAAGCTGTCATCCAACATATGTTGAGGGCCTAGATGATAATTTCCATCCCCGTTACATCTGCCCTCTGTCCCAACAGGAATCTCCTGTCCTGTGCAACTCAAAATATCATGAGCAAAATCTAAATATAAGTAACCTTGATAGCAGTTAAAGTCAGCTGCATATATCATCTCTTCTTGTAGCTGAGGGGTCTATTTTCTGTTTCCATTATTTTTTTTCTGTTTCCATGTTTTTTTTTTCTGTTATGCATCTTTATGCCAGCACTGAGCAGAAATACACATTTCAGTTCAGCATTGGATACTTCATGTAGGAGAAGGCAGAGGAAGGAGAGCACTGCACAGAGTCTGGGTTTTTGTGTGTGATCTGGACCCACTGATGTCAGTGGGCATTTTCGCAGGGATATGTATAGAACAAAGATTCTTAACTAGGGCTTGATCTAAAAGAGACAATTCATTATATTTGGATGCATATTAAGAAAATTCTGAATTTGTGGAAATCATCTATTATTAAGAATTTTACCATCTCACCTTCCCATACGTTAATACTGTATTTCTTTGATTTATTCTTCCATTTATACTTAAAACCAGCAGTCAGTACTCTGGATCCACTCAATGTAAACAAGTCTGAGTACTACAGTGCCCACATATAATTAAAAAATAGATATATGTAAATGTGACATTTTAGTGAACAGGTGTAAATATATCAATCTGCTACAAGCTAGCATTTCCTGCTCATAAACATCATTCCCTTATTGCTCTGTGCTCACTGTGCTTAATCCTGCAGGAATTATGATGTTTGTTGCTACGTTTTGTAATGTACAGAACTTTATACAAATGTATGCAGAGAGCTGTGACGTTTACAAAAATACTTCTGACTAAATGAATACTTAAAAAAACCCACCCAACTTTGCAGCTCTTACACTAAGAGCAGTTATTTGTGTTGCATACTGGTAACCTAAAAATTGACTTTCTTGCTTACATGTGAGAAGGTTTTTCTCACCTGAATTCTGTCATATTAATAGGTAAGTGCTTGGCCTAGCTTACTCACCCAAGCTCTCTCTCTTGTAAATGGACATGACAGGCACCTCCAAAAAAAGTCTAGGCAAGTGGGAGAACTCACACTGAGGAGGTGCTCATCCATTGACTACACAGGCAGATGACAGACCTAGCATCAACTTGATCCTCAATTTTTCATTGTTTATCTTAAAGATTTAGATAAGGTGAGTCCTGCTTAAAGTAATTAATGTTCTTCTTTCTTCATACTTTTTGTATATATTTGATAAAAGTCACTTGAAGTTGCCAATTTTCTATTTTCCTGTTTCACAAAATCACTGCTCATGCAGGTCCATGTGCGTGCTACACCTTGATATGGGAGTGAGTGACTTAAGCTCTGTGGTCTGAGTCACTGAAATTGTCAGACAGGATGATCTCTTCTAGCTTTGAAGTCCACCAGGTGGGAGAACTTCACTAGTACACTCCAACACCACGTTGGCTCAGCATTTATAGAACAGCAATTCATAATGATAAAGGAAGGAAATGTTCAAATGAGGGGCAGATGGATGACTGCTTTCCCCCACCTTTTCCAGTAAGACCTGCATAAATGCATGACGTAGGTGAGGACTTGGAGCTGCATGGCTTCTCAGGCACAAGAGCGATGCACACGTAGTTATTCCTTTCAGTGGTACAGAAAAAGCTCGTACCAATTGTGTTTCTGACCATGCTTTGAGAAATGAGCGACCTTTATCTTCCAAACCAACTAAACTCTGAACTACTCACATCACCAAATTCCCATTTATCCTACTTTAGACCCACCTACATGGTTACATGGTCCTATCTGAGCGAGCAGAGTGTCCCCACAGTGCCCCTAAACTGGAGACAGCCTCATTGACTACACAGAATGCCTTTAAACAGGGGCATGGTCCTGGTCCTGCTGGGAAAGCCCTGAAAAGCCTTGGCTTCTGTTGATCCCCCCAAGAGAACAAGGGGCATGTGGCTCAGCAGCTACTGCTGGTGGAGCATCCTCCAGCACTGCCTCACCCCAGCAGCTACAGCAGCAGCAGCAAACCTGGCTTTTCCAGGGCTTTTTCTGCCAGCAGCTCTGCATCTCGGATATGCCTCATCCCACATCTGCCTCTTCCTACGTTTTGAGTCTTGGATCCTTAATCTTGTGATGGCAGATCCCCATTTTGCATGTGCCATGAAGAAACCTTGAACCAGCTCTGCCAGGAAATGATTGCAAAAAATTAAGAGTTTGAAAGGGAAATGATGAAATATTTGAGGCAGCAAGAATGCCGTATACTCGTATACAGGGATAAAAATTGGAAAGAGCACATTCATGTCTTGCTGGATACGTGAAAGCTGGGTTTTCATAAGCCTGTTAGGATGGCTGCATGCAATGGACAGGGCAGGTACCAAGTCAGGGACTTAAAAGTCTGTCCTTCATACAGACATGTTCTTCATCTGGTGAAAATTGGTGTAACTAACTTCTCTTTAATGAACTGATGCCTGCTTCTACCAGTTGGCCCTGTTTTACTTCTATTTTAAATCTGATGCTGTACTGTTTGTCAGGAATATCGAAAACATTTGCTTGTTTCTGTCTTGGCTTTTTGACTTCAGTGAACTTCTGGCTAAGTCTTCATTTCATTGCCAAGACCTCAGATCATGCAATCACTTCATGAGGGGGGATGTGTGGACTTAGATACTCAGTCTGTTTCCCGATATCTAAACAAATCTAAGCTGTCTGTGTATGAAAGAACTGTCCCCTCATTACCAGGAGAGGTAAGCTCTGCAGGGTAGGAGCTATCTTTTTCTTCTGTTTGCCCAGTGGCCAGGCAAATTCTTTTTATTGTGTTTTGGTTGTGCCTAGAGGCTAGGTCATGGATCAGGGCCTCCCCGTGCCAGACGCTATACAGAGGCTTGACATACAAACGGTTTTTACCCCCAAAAGCCTGCTGATTTATATAACCCTCCGGTTACATAAATAACAGTTTGGCTATCAAGGTGTCCTTGTTCCCCAGGGATGTTGTTTATGTCAATGTTGTATTTAATTGTCCCTGTGCTCAGATGAGCATGTGCAGTGCAAAGTGTGCAGCACGGACCAGCCTGGTCCCAAAACGTGGTCCCTCCTGCTCCTGCACCCAGTGTCTCAGGAAGCTGGGGGAAAGAATATGACTATGTCTATGTCAGCGAGTGGAGCAGCACTGTAGAGCAGCTGAACGGAGTGATACAGCTGGTGCTGAGGACCCAGCATCCATGCTGGGTGCATTTTGGGGAGGTTTCTTTTAGAATAGCAACGGGCACAAGTTGGAAGATAAGAGGTTCCACTCAAATATGAGAAAAAACTTCTTCACAGTAAGGCTGACAGAGCCCTGGAACAGGCTGCCCAGGGAGGTTTTGGAGTCCCCTTCTTTGGAGATTTTCAAGACCCACCTGGATGCAGTCCTGAGTAACATGCTCTGACAAGCTCTAGGCAATCCTGCTTCAGCAGGGAAGTTGGACTAGATGATCTCTATGGTCCCTTCCAACTCTAAAAATTCAGTGAAATTCAGTGAAATTCAGCTCTGATGTGCCCTAGCGGTGGAAGTGCAGCTTCTGGTACGTTTTCATCTGAAAGGAGTCCAGTTTATGTCTCTGAGGTCGCTCCACACTTAGAGGGTGGTACATGGCATCGATGGCAAGATTTGCTTCAGAAGTGCACTCCTGACTCTCATTTAAAAGCTAATTAGATGGCTGTGGAGGTTCTGCCCAGCTCAGAATGCAAGCAGGACTCAGCTGGAGATTACACCGTGTCCTTTCCACTCTCTTTAACTGTCTTCTGAGCAAAAAAATAGGGAGAAAATCACATGTAAAATGATCAGTTTATATGACAGAGAAGGGCACTTATTTCCTTGACTATCAGAAATGGGCAAGGCAGGAAATAATGGTTTATTTTATTACAAGTGTGAATGTGTGTTTCTTCTCAAAAGGACTTTCCCTCAGCAAAACATGGAGAAAAAAGAAGCCTGACCCAACTAAGGTCAAGCTGCATTTCTACAACGGACATGATGTACCACAACATTTAGCAAAGAAGTATCTTTCACCTTTCTCATCTGAACTACACATGAAATAATTGTGTGTCTGGTGTTAACACTGGCAAAAGAACATTGGCAATCTTCAGAGTTTAATCTGACAATAAGATGCTCAAGTTAATTCCTAAATGGGTTTAACTGATTAGCTGCACTTTTTTTTCCCCAGGAAACTGTTTCATCTGGCACCATGACATCACTGAAGATTAGATGCAATGTCATATAAATCTGTGGGAAGCCCATCTTTTAAATCTTAGTATTTCTGAAGTTTTTTTAGTATAAAAAAATAACGTATGTGTAACTAAGTGAAAGTTAGCTTTGACTAAGGGAAAATGGTTCTCTGCATATTGGCTCTAAATGCAGCATATGTTTGAAAATGTTTTCTTTTTCAGCTATCAGCAAAGGAAATCAGTCCCAGGTTGTATCAGTGTCATAAGGGGACAGAATACATTTTCAAACAAGAGGGAAAGCTTTTTTCTTACAAACACCCTACCTCTCTGCCTCTGGAGACATGAGGTCTGAAGAAAAACAAGCAATGCATAAAGTTCATTAACAATATTTCCCACCAAACATTATTCTGTAATCTTTCAAGGTCCTTAAAATCAGTGGTCAAAGTTGGGGTATCCTGCCTTGCCAGTGCTTTTTTGTGACCAGACCAAATCTGGACCAAGTCTCCAACTCAGGAAAGTAAACTCTATATGTAGATTTAAGTTTAGATTTATCCCTATAATTGTATGAGGAATCAGTGGATTAGATTTCAGCTACAGCCACTTTATTTGAGGAGAAGTAGGTTAAAAACCAGCAGGTGGCAAAATGACAGCTGTGGAAAGATGAGCCACAAAACTGTCCATGAAAAAATTAACTTGATTCCCTATTTTTCTCTCATTTTTCAACCCTTTGACCTCTTAGTATTCCAATAGGCCATCAGAGACCCTTAATGGGACAGATACCAGATACCCTAGGAAGCAATGGGGCATAATCTCTGTATTTAGTATTTATTTGAAATATTGTGCTCTATGCCCAGCAGGTCCTCAGAGGGCCATCAGGAATCTGAAGGTCTCCTACATTGCCTGGTTAACAGCCACCTGGAGATGGAAATAATACATACACTGTGAATGGTTTTAGTTTTTCTTTATAGTTTCTTGTGAGAGGAACTAAATTCTAGTTCTTTGTCAGATGTGCTCCTGAGAACGTTTTTATGTGAAATGTTATTAGCTTTGGTACATGATCTGTTTCTTACCTTCACAAGCAATAAGAAGGTACAAGGGATCCAGATATCCCACTCAGCACACAGTTTATAATTTCTTAATCTTTCTAGCTCCCTCAAAGTTTAGGTCTTTCCACCCTTATGGTTTGCTTGGCTAAAAGCATAGGGAAACCTTAGACTGATGTTTGGTCTCAACTTGGGCATTATTCAGTCTCCTGGGTCATAAGCAATGCTGCGGAAATGTCAAAACCAACAAATAACCCAATGCTGTACCACAGAGAAACAACTGTGAAGAAACAAAAGGGAGGCAAGAAAATAATGCTTCTGACATTCTTCATTCTGTTCTACCATGTCAGTCCAGTTGGGTCTCTCTGCTGTTATTCCTCACCTGCACACATTTTTGGAGGTGGACTGGAGGTGGGCTCTTACTGTCTGTCCGTGGTAGAGTAAAGCTCATTATACTTAAACTTCACAATATTTTCTCCATTGCTGTGGACTGCTATGAGATCCTTGCATGTTGTGTAAGTTAAACACATTAGTATTACCCTTCCTTATCTTTGTTACACATACTAAGGACCAGTCCTGTTCATGCCAAATAAAATCATCCGCCTTTGCAAATTGTATTTTTCATGTCCTTGTGTGGTCATGCTCAAGGGTAAACATTTGGCTTATATGTTGGGTGGAATAAAGGGGTAGTGGGGTGGAACATAACTAAGTAAAATTCCTTTATAAACTTATTTTCATTCAGTATATCATATCCTGACACAGAAAGTTGCACATTAACCAGACTTGTGACTACATGCTACTTTAATTGTTTTTATTTGGTGCTCTGGATAGCCCGGGGCTTTTTCTATGTATTAATAAACATTACATTAATTTTCCATTGTTCCTGGCCTTAAGATATCACAGGTCAAACCAGAGCCTCATGGATCCCACTGGAAAACAAGACCAAACAAAAATGCCACGTTGCATCAGGAAGTGATGTCAGTAGCTGGAGTTTTGCTTCCAAACTTCTTTGTTTTACTTGACTTGCGAAGCTGTTTTCCTGTGCAAACCCATAGGCTTAATACTTGTGGGAATGACTGAGGACAAACATCTTGCAGTTTTACTGACTATCAATGCATCATTCTTTGACACACTATTAACAATCTGTTGACCTGCGTAAAAATTGGAGTTTCAGGGAAATAGAAAGCGTCCCATGTCTGCTTATCGATAAAACGCTCACGCCGCATAGATACATGAGTATATTGGATCGAGCTGCTCGTAGTTAACACATTCAAGATCTTACTTATTGTCAATATCTGACCCAAAACCAATGATTCATGTTCCAAAGAAAATGCTGCTTTTATATTTTTCCACCAGCCCAGTCTCTCTCACCACAGACCTGAGCTATTCCCCCAACTACTGCTCTACATCTGGGTGACATGAGAGATAATTGCAGGACGCTTACAGTCCTGATAAACTATGGTTTCCCTTGCTCTGCAGCCCTTTGAAGTTGCAGACAGTTTCA
This sequence comes from Calidris pugnax, assembly GCF_001431845.1. Classification (NCBI taxonomy): domain Eukaryota; kingdom Metazoa; phylum Chordata; class Aves; order Charadriiformes; family Scolopacidae; genus Calidris; species Calidris pugnax. Next base: position 25,162,500 of record NW_015090830.1, on the reverse strand, counting down.
TGATAATTGATAATCTAATCTCTTCCCAGCCTGTTTTTTTTTAAAAGGCTGCTCTGAAACAGCAAGAAGGGGAAATATTACAGCATAAGTATTGATTGCTGCATGCAGAGGTCACTGTGTGGGGATTACACTTTTATCACAAGGTTCTGGCAAAAGGTGAAGTTTTGGCAAGATCCTAATAATAACTGTGGAGTGCTAGTTAAATACAAGGGGCAGGGGGAGGAAAATGATTTTTTATTCTTAGTACCTCAAGGCTATACACGGCAATTACTATGGCGGAGGCAATAAAGAAGTTGTTAATTACAGGTTTTATACCCCTGTAGCCCAAAGTAAGAATGAAAGGACTAAAGGTTACAAGTTGTACTGAAGAAAGAAAGAAGGACAGAAGAGCTGTTGGAGAATTTTTCATTTTCGTGTGCAGTGAAACAAGTTGCTTAAGTTACAGTGGGATAAGGCATGACACAGGGGCAATTTCAGTTTGATCAGGTTAAACAGTTGAAATCTTACTTAGCATGTAATTTGCTTTATTTGCCTTCATTTTTTTGCTGAGATTACACAATTACCTAAAAACTCCACGTTGACTGCTATCATCCACTGGAGCAAAGCCATTGCATGAGGACAATGTGAAGGATGTCTGCTAATGTGTCTCAACACTAATAATAATAATATGTTTGGTATCTAATAATATATTTTGGAGCTATTTTAATGTCTGAAATTCTGCACAGTGGTTTTGTCAGGGACTCTCTCCGGAAATCCAGTAGTAGTGGTAAGTGGAACAGTTATACTTCACAAACATAATACGAAAAAGCACAGACGGCAAATATCTGTGTATTTAGCAGAGGCAATTTGTTTGAAAATGAGAAAAGTTTCCGTTCCGTTCCGTTCCATTGGATGAACTTATCCTTTGCGATAAGTGATATTCATGAGAATTTGTAGTACTGTACAATATGTTAACTAGGGGCATGTAATTTTCTGAATGCTGTCAGGGATAAATATATGCGCCTGCACACACACAAAACTCACACATACTTAATGAGAGCAAAATTAAAGTCTTCTGAAACAAGGCTGATTGATTAAAACTCAACAGACCCACACAAATATGAACATGAATACATGGCTCATAAAGTGCTTTCAGACCGCATCTTTAAAGGGGCAATGCAAACACGAATTTCTCACCAGACTAAACCCTCAACTGTGCCAGGAGAGAAACGGGATAACTGGTGAGTCAGAGGTGTAGCTGGCTTCAGGAACATTTCCTCCCTTCTCTGCCTTTCCTTCCCTGATGATACACCGTTGCAAATTAGAGCTCTTTAACTTTGAGCCAGACTGTATTTCCAGATTACTGGAAATGGCAACGTGGTCTGACCTTATCCCTCCTCAACCCTCTGGCCTTTAAAGTAAAGAACAGAGTGAGAAGGGCTGCTGTGGAGCCATCTGCACTTGTTTTACACCTTCTGAGAATTCATCCATTCCATTACACTCGGCATGGTTGTTTGTAAAATTGGTCTTAGGCAGTGATTTATTTGCAAAAAATCAATAAAGTTGAATTTGACAAGGAATAGGTCTTATAAGCCAGGTGGAATTGGACACAACTGGGAAATACTGTGATACTCCAGCATTCTCCTTTTTAATTCCTTTTTCTGCTCTTTTTTTTTTTTTCTCTGATCTTTTAGATGTGTGTCAGTGCCTTACTTGCAGGTATTTAGATAATACAGACATTACTGCTGCTCTTTCTACTCCACCATTGCCTCTTCTGATCACAAGAATTGCTGTCACTAACTGTGAAGAGATCCTGATTTCCAGGAGGTGATATTTCTTCACTCATTCTTCACCCTTCTATTACCTGCTTCTGTTGTGCTCTTTCTTATGATTTCTGCAGAATTCCTGAGGCCACCAGGCATATGAGTTTCCAGAGTCTCTTTTTCACAAGAAAATTGAAAGAATTTGCTCTCTTGCCCTAGAGTTTGGTCACAACTGTAGCTCCCTGGGAGACTCTGGACACCTGCAAATCCAATGTCTGAGCATTGTGCATCACGGATGATTTGTTCAGATCATCTGCCATGAGTTTAAAGTGTCCTGGATGTCTCTGGCCCACTACACCTGCACATCAACGTTGGACTGCAACAGTGCTGCAGATCTGGAAAGGCTTGGAACTCTCAGACTCACCCCACAAGATCTCTGTGGCTCCCTTACCACACCTCTGCTCAGGACATCCTGAACATACCCACAGATCCCTATTCTTTTTATTCTTTCTTCAATCTCTCTGTAATTATATCATCTTCATTTTCTTGTTTGTTCTCCTGCTCCCTGTGATTCCGTATGGTTTCATTTCCTCATCTTTTCTCTCCTCCCAGCTCTACAGATTAGGGAATCGGTCTCATCCCAGAGTGATGTGAGGAGACTCCTGAGTATAGTAGGCTTCTCACATTTTATACAGAAGAGAATTATAAACAGAAAAACCCCCATTAAAATAGCTCAAGAAATCCACTTAGCTTAGGCATGCAAAACCAAGTTGTTTTGACTTTGAGAGCAACATCCCCCTCTTGGATTATCTTGCACCTACTATTTTTCTTCCACTGCTTGTCTTTCTCTCGATTTCCCTTTTCTCTCTGTCTGGATACTTGAGTCTCCACATTTCCACTCCCTGTCCTTCTCCCCCATTCCATGTTCCCCATTCTGTTACAGCTCATAGACACAGTTTGAGTTATCTGAGGGATAGCAGCAAGGGCAACTAAACGTATGCTTGCTGATTGACCCTGATTAGCCATTCTGAAGAAAACACATGGCTTCTGGGTTTTTTATCTCAGAGATAGGAATTGCTTTGGAAAATTATTAGCTACTACTGTGGCCTCTTTCAGAGTCAGGTAAGGAAGCACGTAGAAGCTTTATATAGATAAAAACTTCCAGCGTGCTTAATTTTCTATTGTCTTGTTTCCGGCCAGAGGTCTATCCCCTTTTTGCTATAAATTCTATAAAGCAGTAATGTTAGTACACAGCTTTGCCCACGACTGAGCTTTTCTGTTTATATATTTTAAAATATATCTGACCTTTAAGAAGAGGATCTGGGGGGGGGTGGGAGGGTGGTAAAGAAATGCTGCACTTCGTCTGTTAAGGCACCAAACATACACTAAAAAGGTAGAAGGGGGACGCTTGCTTTTCTCTGCCTTGAGAGAACTTCTGGGTATGTTTATGATACTAAAGATTTTCTTCTTAATTTAATATGTAGGTTGATCATAGTTTCTTGGCCTGATTTAATGTCCTTTATTTTCAGAAAGAAAATATTCTTTCCTGGCTTGTTTTTTTTCCCTAGCAGTGTTTTTATGTCTCTTCATGAGATCCTTTCTAATGGGTGCTGTTTCTTCTGTGACATCTGCTCTATCTATGATACAGCTTTCTTTGATGCAAGTTCAGGTTTATATCTGAGTGGTGAGGAAAAGTACTTTTAAATTTTTCTCGTTTTCTGGAGAGCTTTTATACCGTTTTCTTCACCGTAGATTTTCTTAATATTTTCAGCAAATTCTGTGTCCCATACAGATGTGCCATTTCTTCTAGGCTGAGACCCTCTTTCAAGTTAAAATTACAGCCAAGTTTTACACATACCCTTTGGTGTCTGCAAATGAGTTACATGAGATCTGTTAACACTGAGTAATCTGAGTTACAGCTGCCCATCACAGACAGTTATAAGCAGCATTCTCTGTGTGTCTATATCTGAATTAACGATAAAAAAAGAGAATTGAATAAATTTTTTGCGGGTGCAAAGCACAGCTTTCAGTCATAATGTACATGACATATTAAATGCACATTAAATATCTGTAGTCCAGACTGTTTAAAACTAGTAAAAGTAAAACAATTTGCAAAGTCTGGCCTGAACTAAAAAAAAAAAAGAAAGAGAATTTGTAGTCCAGTCTGTCACCCTGTCCATTACTAATCCCTTTGTGTCTAGGTATCACTGCTCATATGGTATGTAGGATCTGAGACCCCAGAAACTGTTAGACTCACAGGAAGAGCGGCTGCAGCAACGCCTCTGACTGTGTACTCTTTGTGCTTTGTTAAGCCCTGTGGACAAAATGACATCGTTATCCACCTGTGTCCCTGGAGCCTGCTACATCCATGTAATGAAGAGAAGAATGTGATTCTGAATGTTAGTGTTGCGCTTGCTGTATCTTTAAAGTAAATTTAAAGTATGTGCTTGACAAAACGTCTTACTGAAATCATCTGCCTAGTTTTGAGCAAACACAAGTGATGGAAACACTTCGGCTTCCCTTCACATGCTTTCTTAAATTTATCATTTCCTGTAACAAAAGTGCTCACAAATATCAGTCCGTAACTCCTTTGGGCACCAAAGACAACATTTTATCTTCTATAACTATGAATTGACGATTATGTGGGCTAAATTTTTGAATAATGTAAGCGTACTGTGGTCAAGAACAATTACTATTTGCTCATGGAAATATAAGACAGCTATTGACAAATACTGTCAGCCTTTGCGTCTGTTAGTGAAATAAATCCATGGTCAAAATGACTGGGTATTTTGTAATCGATCTTATGGACACCTAGACGATATGAGTGTTCCATATGTATCCATATGTATAACAGAAGCAAGAAAGTGTATGAATTTGCCGAGCAGACTAGAGTTTCAGATCACTTTCCTGCATCACTTATGATGTGTTTGCAGTGTGTCTTTCCTTTGTGGTTGCTCTGGAGGCAATATGGGCACAGAAAACTTTTGCATGGCAAGGACGAAATTGATATATGGCTATGAAGATTTTTATTAATATGGATAAGGTTGTTTCTTTCCTGGGAAATCCCATTTACGTTCTTCAGAAACTACAGTGGTAGCAGATGATCACAAAAGAGAATTTGGCCGTTATTTTGGAAGTAGACAAGTAAGATCTCTATAAAACTTAAATTAAGAGTAATCAAGAATTTGCCAGTCAATAGCTGATTCGTAGCACATCAGAAATTTGGGTTTTTTAGAAATGAAAAACACTTGAGACTTCATATTTCTGTGGAGAACAATGGGCCACCTAGTCATAACGTACTCATGGTAATGCTTCGTGCAGTGTTCAATAGAAAAATGTAGTTGGGAAGAAAACTGTAGCAGGTTTGCTATCCCAAACTATTACTCTAATACAAAAACCCTTTTAGTTTATCCTACATGATAAATAGGTAGGTATAATTGTTGTAATTTAATAGCCAGGATATTCATAAGAATGACCTACATATAGAGGACACAGTCTGTAAATAAAATTGCATTTTGTTCATTAGCTACAGTACAAATCAATTCTGGGTAACAGAGACACCCTAATAAGACATTTTTTGTGTACCTCTGTCATCAAGGTGAAACTTAAAATAGTCATGTAATATACACATATAATAATAAATTATTAACCATGAAGAGACAAACTAGATCCATTCAGAAACTCCAGCTGCTACTTATAAAAAGGATGTTCTGAGGATTATGAATAGGTCACATATTTAAAATTGCATTACTATACTAGTGAGCAGATGAAATAGATCTACTCACACCTTCTTCACTGAGGTTGTTCCTAAATACACTGTGTGTAACCTAGAGGAATGATACTCCCTTGTATTTTCTAGGCTTGGAAACATGAATTTCCAAGAGGATCACACCAGGGGTTTCTGTAATTCATTTTCCTCTCTGACAACGACTGGCATCTATTCAAAAGTGAGTGTTCAATGTGATAAATTTGCAAGCTAGATTCCAAGTCAATCAATTAGCTACATGAAGGCTACCAAACAACGACTAATCTTGGATTGCTTGTGCTCTGGCTACATTTCTACCAGCTCTGCATGCCGTAACAATGTGTTAAATGGTGGAAAAGCAACAAAGCAAGTTGTGGTGATCTCTACAAAAAATATGCAGTCTATAGTCCAAAACGGGTCAGACGACAGTGCATCTAGGGATTAGCAAGGTAGAATCCTTCAGATAGATCAATGAGACTATCTGATATTGATGTGGGTTAGAGAAGGCAGCCTAGCAGAAAAAAGGGAAATTTTCAGGACTCATATAAGCAAAAAAAGGTTCAGGAAACTCTGGCAGAGTAAAGGGACAACACACAGCTGGGCAAGTAAGTCAAGATCTAATGGCTCAATACATGAATTGGGAAGGAGAAAGTTCAGAGGAAAACATTACATGTAGAAGAATTTGAATTGTGTGTATTAGAGGTTTTGAAACAAAAGGCTCACACAGACATAAAAGAAGTTGCGTTCCATGAAGTCTTCCCTTTCCAAAAAAAGCTGGAAAAGCTGGATATCCTCAGAACCCAACATACTACTGGTTTTATACAACAAATAAATTACAGCTAATCAAAAGCAGTAAGATAGAGCTGGTATTGGTATGTTCACCTGTTTTTCACTAGCAGCATTTATTTTTCAGAGTTGTAACTTCTTTATATTGGAAGAGAGATGACTTGGAGGCACTTCCCAGTCACAGTTTGAGTTCAGCCTGGGATTCCTGAAGCATGTGTGAAGAGGCAAAAGGTCCCAGAGGCAAAAGGTCCCACACTCTCATAATGCAGCTGTGCAGTTCTTATTCTCTGTCCTTAACGTGGACAATCCCACCCCAGGTGGAACCCACTCTTGCTCCTGAAACCCTCCTTTTCCTGCTACTGCCACACCTGTAGCCTTCAGGCCACTCCACAGCAACTCACACCACCGGCCACTTTTAACTGGAAATGAAATAAAGCAATTCTGAACTCAACCAAAGGCATTAAAGAAATTACAAGCAGTTGCTTGTAATCACAGCTTAGTGAGCTTTCAGTCTCTGAGAGGAACGATGAACCAAACCAGTAGGCAGTGCACTACCAAATAGCCCAAAAAGGAAACACTGCTTATGGGACATCAACTCATCTTTATCTGTCAGCAGTGAAAACACAAGAAAGCTTGCCCTTTTGAAAAGTAAACAGAAAATTATGCCTCCAACACAAACCCAAGCCATTAAAAAGGCAGCTTTTATTCCTTCTCATAATGTTCAGGAACATAAGGCAGTAGCACTGATGTGGCTCCACAGCTGTTGCCAGGGAAAAGTAGGAATGTAGCCTGCCACATCTGGGGTGACATCTTTGAAGAGGCACTTAATCTGCAGTGCTGAGGTATGCTAAGCCTCTTTGCTTTTCTTTACCAGTTCTCAAGCTAATACTACTCCTGGAGAGCAATGCTGATTTCAAGTCAATGGGTGAGATGAAAGAACAATTAAGGACAGTGATGCTTTATACATTGTGGAAAATATAAAGCCAGGACAATGGCATAATTCCTTGATCACTCCGGCAGAAGATTTACTTTGCCACACTTTAAAGTTGTAGGTTCCCAGCTTCTAAAACAAAAATGACAGGAATTTTTAATCACTGAGTGTGTGTTTTGTGAATTGAAGGGGGGCATTGAAAGACTGGAAAATAAAAGGTATCTGCTGCTATTACATTGATGTGTTTCTATTGGATCAAAGCCTTTTCTTCTCTGTAGCTCTTCAGAAACAATTTGCCAGTATTGCTAGGCAGGCATTACACAAAGAAAGACATCAGGTAAAGAAACACAAGAGAAGCTTTAATAAGTAAGAATGCCTTTATGGCACTATTCCCATTTTCTAATAATTGAAAAACTCAGAAGCCAGATCTTTTTCTAGTGTCTGCTTAAAAAAAAAAAAGAAATTAAAAAAAAAAAAAAAGAAAAAAGAAGGGAGGTGAGAAAGAAACAGAAGACAGAAGTTTTCATCTCAAATATCTAGTCCGAACTTTCTCCTAGTTTGGGGAGGGTAGCATTTAATCCAAAAGCAGAATATGAGACTGGGTCTTACAATAATATTGATAGCTGGACATTTCAATCTTCAATTGCTGTGCTACACTCAGATCTTCATTGGGCTAAATGCTGAAGTATGGAATTAGGATATTACAACTTAAACCGGAGATCTGTACTTTAAATAAATGGGTTTTTTTGGTATTAAAAACAATTTTTTATTCCATCTTGAATGGTGAAATGATTTAAGCTTTTATTTTTGAATGACTTAGGAGCTTTTAAATCTGGGTGTATGATACCTACATATTACTACCTAAGTTATGAATATAATTTTATACACAGATGCCTGTGTATATATATTCATATAAACACACACAGACACCTACTCACATACAGCTTAGACTTATTTTTCCAGTATAAAATTTTGCCCTACTCATATATATGAGCTTGTAGTACTAACTGAGTGTACTTTATGCAAGTAACATTGGCAGAACATGTCGGTCAGTCAAAAAAAAGAATAAATCTCACCAAAACAGAAAAACTGAGAATAAGCCCAGACTGCCACTTTGGACTGAAACTCAAGAGGATATTCAGTGGTGGACCAAAATTCTTGGCTTAGCCCAGTCTTTTTACTAAACAAACAACAAAAGCAACAAAAAGTCTGGTCCTGCTCACAGCACTCAGAAATTACTCTGTTTAAAGCAGACATTTCAGGCAAGAAATTTCTAGTAGCTGTACCTGGTTTGAAAAGGAAAATAAGACCTGGAAGTCAGAGCAGTGATGCATTTTTTCATTTATGAAAAAGTGTCACTGAAGATGTGTAGGGCAGGCCAGGGAGTATGGTAAACCCTCAAGAGAGTTTTTAAGCATGCTGCCATCCAGTCAGGTTCACTGGAAAAAGTAATTTGGATAGCAGTCTCCTGTTTCCCTTCTGTCTCTGATGGTCTGTGTGACTGTGGACAGGTCATTCAGGGTTTGATCCAAAACTCATTAATGTCAAGAGAAAGACTCCCATTGACTTCAGTGATCTTTAGATTGGGATCTGCGTTTCTGCTTCTCACCTGAAAGCTACTAACTTCTATTGTAGGCATTTGAAAGCTGAAGTCTTTCTGTGCTTCAGTATTCTCATCTCGTAAGGCTTTGTGAAGGACGGCCTAATTAGCATTATCTATGATAACATTTTAATATGTGATTGTATTCAGATACCTAAAAAGATAAATAATAAAACACCACATAGAAGATTTGTAAGGATGTGCTTAGGAAAAACAAATAAGAAAAAAAAAGCCTTATCTATATTTTAAAAGTTGTTAAAGATCTTCCTAGGCTTAAAGTGCAAAACTCAGTCATTTTCTCTGCAGTTGTGGTAGGATTTGCACATTCCAATTGCTGCTGTTCTGTGGCTGAAGGATGAGGTAGGAGAATGGGGAGAATTGGATGAATGATACAGAAACCATGTCAGTAGCTTGAGTTTTTTGGGATGTGCATCAGGTTTGCTGGACTGGTGCCCAGTGTCACCAGTCAGTTCTTTTTTTGGGTACAGTTTTCTATTGATATTGTGAGACCTAATTCAGTACAGAATTCACAAGAGCAACTTCTCTCCTCTTTGATGATCTTTAGGACATTTTTCTCTTTTTTTTTTTTTTGTGCTTTAGCATGCCTAACTGCTATCCAAATGGAGATGAGGCCAAGTCCATTCTCTAAGGCTCTAGTATCTTCTGCTTACCATGTCAGTTTAATACACTGGAACAAACTGAAATTTACTATTGACGGGACAATTGTAAATTTTACTAAATCCAGTGCTAGGAATATTCTCCAGACACTGAAATATTGTTATGCAATAAGGTTAGATCTTACTGTGTTTACTCATGACCTGGAGGAAATTCTATTTTTTGTGACAAAGATTTGGCCCAGAAGCAACTAACAGAGCAGTTAAAGTAGAAAGGTGCCTGTCCATTCTAGTACTATTTTCTGACAAACTTCCAAGGGTTTATATAAAATCAGTTCACTCTAAAAAGTCTGCAGCATCAGGCTTACTTGTGAAACACCTAAGTTTGCTTGGATTTCACTGAATGGGAAGCATTGCTTTTCTCATGATTTTCAATATTTCAGCTGAAATCAGAGACAGCAGTGATGCATTCAGAGTCGTAAACCCAAGTCAAGTCAAGCTCTACAGTGAAAAGATGCTTCAGAGAAACCTCATGCTTATGTGAGTTACAGAAAAAGGATAAGCTGTAGACCTTCATATGGAAATTCTTTTGCTTTATCACCTTTGTGCTCTGTAAATTTCCAAACAAGCTCTGTTCTAATGATAGCTAATGACACAGATCTAACAAGTCAGGGCACTTAGGAATAGCAGAGGAGAATGGGCTTGACCATGTCTCCTACATCACAGATGTCTCTCTGAACCACCAGCATTTTAACTAGACTGATTACGTTCTTTCTCTTCTTGTTTCCTACCTCTTTTTTTTTCCCTCTGTGGGAAAGGTAAAATCTATCTTCTTTTCCACATTGCTAAGAACCAGCAGAGTATTGCGTTTGTTGTTCTATTTTGGTATTTAAGTGGACAGCTGGAAGAAGTAAGAAGACCTTAAAATGCCATGCATTAGATATGTAAAATAAGGTGGTGCGTGGGTGAAGGGAACAGCAGAGCAGGGATAGATAGGAACTGGGAAAGGCTGCTTTATAAAACGAAATGGCTTTTGGCTCCGGAAAAGCCACATCTGAGCGCTGGTCCCAGCCTGCCCATGGTAGCTGAGAGTAAGTACGGAACGCTGCCGCTTTAAAAATCTATTTACAGGTGTTGTGTCTGTATGGACAAATTATTTTCTATAATTACCCATATTCTTTTAAAGAAAAGATCCCCAGGAGTCCCTCACATGACAAGGCGGTAGAACAACTGAGCCACACAACGCAGCATCTCCCTCCCCAGAAGCAGCCATTGAGGTGAGGTGAGCTGAAGCTGCCCCAGCCACAGCAGGTAGCTCAGCACACTCGCTTGCCTGAAGTGGAGATGTCTGAATGGATATCAATTCCCTCCCCCCTTCAAACTATCACACCATCCCACCGCTCTGCGTGTGCTAGCTTGCCCAGCTGTGCCCTTTTATGCCTCTTATAGAAGGATACACAAAAGCTTTGTGCACTAAACATTAGTTCTGCCTCGAAATTATGCACATCCTCATTAAAACATATATATAGTCACAAAGCCTGTAACTGGGAGCCCAAATGGACAAGCTGTTGGGCTATGAGCAAACTTGGGAATTACACAAGCAAAACCAGAACAAAACCCAAATGGCCACCTTCAGAAAGACGTGGCTTGCATTCAAGCATGGTGGGCCAGAGCACTCCTCACTCCCCATGTATCTCTCAAGGTAATTGGAGTTCCTCTTCATTTTACACTGCTATGACTGAGATTGAAAGAGATCAGAGTTTCACCCTTTGCTTTTAGATGCTCTTACCCAGTGCCTGTAGCTTAATGCATGTGCACATACCTCTCTTTTTGATGTTCAAGGCTTCAAATTGATTATGTAGCAGTTATAACCAATAAATACAGTAAAACAATAAATGGCAATGTTGAATAAGAACAGACTAAGCCAGCCCAATATTTTGTGCCTTTCCACAAAGGCAAACAAGCCTGAGAATGCTTCTAAAAGTGCAAACGTAAACATGAATCTGCCTCTGAATAGTCACAGAATTTGTAAATAGCTTCTTAGTAACCTTTGTCACTCCCGTGCCTTAATCAGGAGACAATTACACAAGTCCAATGTTTCGAAGTGCACCATACTCTGAAAAAAGCTCTGGGGTGGATGGCACCCACTATATAACTTCCCTTTCAGTCTTCTAATTCTTCTTCCTTCTCTTAGACTGGGAGGTGATGGACACACTATATGCTTCCCAGATGTACTTGACGGGTCAAAATATTTTTAGTGATCTGTATAAATATTTTGATTTTTGTCTAGTCTAAGCCTCTAAAATGCCACTAGATGAGACTGGAATCTTACTTGAATGAATGAAATCCTTCAGTATTGTATCAAGGCAAGAAAACAGAAACATAAAAGTACAGGCATATGAAGCCAGACTCCAATTATTCAAACTCTAATGCCTAAGTGTATCATTTTGTGGTAGGAGGGTGAACTAGGGTATTTGGACATTACCTAACGTTCAAGACCATGAGTTTCCATCAAATCAAACCCCTTTGCCCTGTGTGGAGCAAACAGCTTCAACAGTTGAAATAAGTAGTAGAAAGAGCCTGCTCTGCTCTGCAGATTGCAGTAGTGCTATGGAAATACCCTAACAGATACTAAATGAGCTTGTCTGGGGACTAGGAGCAGGAGAGCTAGGCAAATCTGTATGAGTTAAGGCAGTTTTGCATGCTGTCTTAGGCAGAAAAGTTTGTGATCCAAGAGAGCTCATTTGAAGGTAGCTGGGCTATCTCTGTGCTCAACTGCAGAAAGCTAGGGAGATTTCATTTCACAGCTCTGATGACTACCATTGTAGTAGTGTATATAGTATGGATACTATTTTAGGTAAATTTTTGCAACACTTTTATGGACAGAAATACTCTTAAGAGAACATTTACACAATTGCTTTTAAATGTCTGTATTTGGATGGGGTAAATCTCACCCTTTTCTCTCCACGGAATGTAGAGGGCTTAGACTTCTAGCTTTGAGATAGACATCTACATGTTAAGAGAGATAAATCCCCATCTCTACTTTTTCAGACAGCTAGAAAAAAACATTCACTTCTCTCAGTGTTTTGTTAATTCTGAATCCTAAATGCAACAATGTAATCCGAAGCCTAAATTCATACACAACAGAAATGTGCATAGTTCATGTGTTGTTGTGGCTTTGTCTCCCTCTGATGGTTGGACCACATGAGCCTTTGGGGCTATGTCATCTCATTAATATGCAAGACATTTAGATATATGTCTCTGGGTGCACTGCTGAGGAACCATGTAGAAATCCTGCATTACATCACCATACTAGCCTAATAAATGACCAAAGCCACTATATGGCAGAAAAAAGTACTCATTTGTTAAAGTTCTCAATATTTCAGATGTTTATATAGGCAGTGACAGAACTATCTGAAAAATTACCTACTGCCTTTCCCCCCTTTTAGATTCAATCTCCTATTTTTCTCACTAAAGAAGAGGTAGAAGAAGCATTTACCACAGCAAAGGTGTTTGATTACACCAGCAGTGGTTGAGCTCTGAACATAAAAATTACCTCTAGCATTGGACCCCATCTTGTCCTGTTATCTGTAAGTCTGGGAAGCCATTCCACTTCGGCCATCTCTTTGGTAACCCTCCCAAAACCATATGTGGAAGCTGTGTGCGATTTCCAAATTAAGTATTGCGGTCCAAAGCTGCAGAATTCCATATAACAATGCTATGTCCTGAGATTAAAAGACTTAAACAATTTCTTAGTGTAATCCCTGATACTGTCTCTAAAGCCTAGAAAAGAGCGCTCATTAATCAAATAAAGAATGTCATCCTCCAATGACAAGGCTTAAAAAGCCAAATCTATTTACAAATGTTCAGAAGAAGACCATTAAATGTTAGCAGGCAGGAAAGAAGGCCGCCGTCTTCCCCAAATCCTGGCTCAAATTTCCGTCAGCAATAAATAAGGCACTGTGAGCTATTTGCTTTTAACAAAAAGTAAACTCTAAATTGCCGGTTAACAAATCTTAAAGTGAGATGAGGGTCTAAACCAGACATCATTCAGGAAGAAGGAGTTGCCCAACACAACAAAACCAAAGAAAGATACTTTAATGTAAATCAGTACCCAGAAACTAGTGAAACCAGTTAGAAAATTGATACCCAATACAGAGTGCAGATTTCTCTATATAACGTGCACCACCTCCGTGTCTCTCTCAGTCAGCTAGTTTGAATCCCTTTCTAATCTCACAGCTAGTGAATCTTTCCTCTTCTGCTAAAGGACCTACCTCTTCTTTGCTCAGCATTTAAATTTATAGTACTTACATTAGGTAGCATAGAAAGAAGGAATCTGGCCTCATGCCTGTGAAAAAAGAAGATGCACTTTGCACTTTAAACTGTATCATTATCTTCTCTTTTCCACCAATTTGTGCCGTGGCGACTTGGGGCTTTTCAGCAACTTGCTCAGCACCAACACACAAGCAAAAGTGAGTCTGTGCACAAGGAGTGAAACAAATGCATCTGGCCAGTGTTGCACAGAAATTAGTAAAATACTTCCAAAAATATTCCTGGTAAAACATTGTACATTTTGTACGGTAGCCCACTCTGTATTGGCAAGATCTGGATTTTTCAGAAAAAGTCCGAACATTTGTAAGGGCTTTAATTCACTCTCCAACATTGGCCAAAGATAATAGAAGGTTTGCAATCACAGAAATTAGGGAGGGAAGAGTTTTATTTGACTTCTGCTCTACCTTTTCCTCCTTATACTGCAGAACAGTTTGATATAGAGAGGATTCCTGTTGGAGTCATTTTGACTTTAGTTGCTTATCTGGGGGGTTATTTCACTGCCAGAGTGTCATTATCTTCTCTTTTCCACCAATTTGTGCCATGGTGACTTGGGGCTTTTCAGCGACTGGCTCAGCACCAACACAGAAGCAAAAGTGAGTCTGTGCACAGAAATTAGTAAAATACTTCCAAAAATATTCCTGGTAAAACATTGTACATTTTGTTCGGTAGCCCACTCTGTGGCAAGATCTGGATTTTTCGGAAAAAGTCCGAACATTTGTAAGGGCTTTAATTCACTCTCCAATATTGGCCAAAGATAATAGAAAGTTTGCAATCACAGAAATCAGGGAGGGAAGAGTTTTATTTGACTTCTGCTCTACCTTTTCCTCCTTATACTGCAGAACAGTATAGAGAGGGTTCCTGTTGGAGTCATTTTGACTTTAGTTGCTTGTCTGGGGGGTTATTTCGCTGTCAGAGTGTCTTCACCACACGTTCACACTGAAGCCTTCCAAACAAGTCTCGGAGCAGTTGGTAATTTTGCAATTTTAATTTTCTGAGGAATCTCTCAGTTTGCACTACGCTGAGCAACTCTTCTTTGCTCAGCATTTAAATTTATAGTACTTACATTAGGTAGCATAGAAAGAAGGAATCTGGCCTCATGCCTGTGAAAAAAGAAGATGCACTTTGCACTTTAAACTGTATCATTATCTTCTCTTTTCCACCAATTTGTGCCGTGGCGACTTGGGGCTTTTCAGCAACTTGCTCAGCACCAACACACAAGCAAAAGTGAGTCTGTGCACAAGGAGTGAAACAAATGCATCTGGCCAGTGTTGCACAGAAATTAGTAAAATACTTCCAAAAATATTCCTGGTAAAACATTGTACATTTTGTACGGTAGCCCACTCTGTATTGGCAAGATCTGGATTTTTCACAAAAATATTCCTGGTAAAACATTGTACATTTTGTTCGGTAGCCCACTCTGTGGCAAGATCTGGATTTTTCGTAGAAGGTTTGCAATCACAGAAATTAGGGAGGGAAGAGTTTTATTTGACTTCTGCTCTACCTTTTCCTCCTTATACTGCAGAACAGTTTGATATAGAGAGGATTCCTGTTGGAGTCATTTTGACTTTAGTTGCTTATCTGGGGGGTTATTTCACTGCCAGAGTGTCTTCACCACACGTTCACACTGAAGCCTTCTAAACAAGTCTTGGAGCAGTTGGTAATTTTGCAAGTTTAATTTTCTGAGGCATCTCTCAGTTTGCACTACACTGAGCAAATATTGGCCAAAGATAATAGAAAGTTTGCAATCACAGAAATCAGGGAGGGAAGAGTTTTATTTGACTTCTGCTCTACCTTTTCCTCCTTATACTGCAGAACAGTATAGAGAGGGTTCCTGTTGGAGTCATTTTGACTTTAGTTGCTTGTCTGGGGGGTTATTTCGCTGTCAGAGTGTCTTCACCACACGTTCACACTGAAGCCTTCCAAACAAGTCTCGGAGCAGTTGGTAATTTTGCAATTTTAATTTTCTGAGGAATCTCTCAGTTTGCACTACGCTGAGCAACGGGACCTGGTGAAAACTCTATTAGTCACCAGTTTCCCAACTCCTGAGATCAGCTCTTGTGCTCTACTCTGCCTCCCCCTTCCCAGTGGCCCTTCTACTAACATTCTCCACTACCTGAGTCAGGAGCTGCATTGGCTTTCTTGCAAGTCCATCCAGTCAGGCACATGGTCTGAGACAGTGGTCAGCTGCAGAAGCTTCAGAGAAATGTGCATGGCATTGGCTTTCTTGCAAGTCCATCCAGTCAAGCACATGGTCTGAGTCTGGTCAGCTGCAGAAGCTTCAGAGAAACATGCACAAACCCTGCAGTACGGTCTTAAACTGATCCCTGTAAATCTCATCCTAATCTCAAATGGGGAGAAGGTAATTTAAAGTCTAAAGCATGATATTTCATTTTTATTTTAGAGCACTGTTACAGTGCTGGATAGGCTTGATGACCACCAAAATGTTTCTAAAATATTCCTGGTAAAACATTGTACATTTTGTTCGGTAGCCCACTCTGTGGCAAGATCTGGATTTTTCGGAAAAAGTCCGAACATTTGTAAGGGCTTTAATTCACTCTCCAATATTGGCCAAAGATAATAGAAAGTTTGCAATCACAGAAATCAGGGAGGGAAGAGTTTTATTTGACTTCTGCTCTACCTTTTCCTCCTTATACTGCAGAACAGTATAGAGAGGGTTCCTGTTGGAGTCATTTTGACTTTAGTTGCTTGTCTGGGGGGTTATTTCGCTGTCAGAGTGTCTTCACCACACGTTCACACTGAAGCCTTCCAAACAAGTCTCGGAGCAGTTGGTAATTTTGCAATTTTAATTTTCTGAGGAATCTCTCAGTTTGCACTACGCTGAGCAACGGGACCTGGTGAAAACTCTATTAGTCACCAGCTTTCCAACTCCTGAGATCAGCTCTTGTGCTCTACTCTGCCTCCCCCTTCCCAGTGGCCCTTCTACTAACATTCTCCACTACCTGAGTCAGGAGCTGCATTGGCTTTCTTGCAAGTCCATCCAGTCAGGCACATGGTCTGAGACAGTGGTCAGCTGCAGAAGCTTCAGAGAAATGTGCATGAACCCTGCAGTACGGTCTTAAACTGATCCCTGTAAATCTCATTCTAATCCCAAATGGGGAGAAGGTAATTTAAACTCTAAAGCATGAGATTTCATTTTTATTTTAGAGCACTGTTACAGTGCTGGATAGGCTTGATGACCACCAAAATGTTTCTTTTCTTGGGACTTTTGCTAAATCCTGGTCTGCAAGGGCTTTTTGTTGTTTTCAGTTGAACCATCTTTGGTGGAGCAGGGCAGCCTTCATAAAATTTCATTCCGGCAATCACAGAAATCAGGGAGGGAAGAGTTTTATTTGACTTCTGCTCTACCTTTTCCTCCTTATACTGCAGAACAGTATAGAGAGGGTTCCTGTTGGAGTCATTTTGACTTTAGTTGCTTGTCTGGGGGGTTATTTCGCTGTCAGAGTGTCTTCACCACACGTTCACACTGAAGCCTTCCAAACAAGTCTCGGAGCAGTTGGTAATTTTGCAATTTTAATTTTCTGAGGAATCTCTCAGTTTGCACTACGCTGAGCAACGGGACCTGGTGAAAACTCTATTAGTCACCAGCTTTCCAACTCCTGAGATCAGCTCTTGTGCTCTACTCTGCCTCCCCCTTCCCAGTGGCCCTTCTACTAACATTCTCCACTACCTGAGTCAGGAGCTGCATTGGCTTTCTTGCAAGTCCATCCAGTCAGGCACATGGTCTGAGACAGTGGTCAGCTGCAGAAGCTTCAGAGAAATGTGCATGAACCCTGCAGTACGGTCTTAAACTGATCCCTGTAAATCTCATTCTAATCCCAAATGGGGAGAAGGTAATTTAAACTCTAAAGCATGAGATTTCATTTTTATTTTAGAGCACTGTTACAGTGCTGGATAGGCTTGATGACCACCAAAATGTTTCTTTTCTTGGGACTTTTGCTAAATCCTGGTCTGCAAGGGCTTTTTGTTGTTTTCAGTTGAACCATCTTTGGTGGAGCAGGGCAGCCTTCATAAAATTTCATTCCGGTCTCCTCCTTTGGGGAAGCAGTTCAGCTGGAATCCTTGTTTGTCTCCTGTGTTGACTCAAGAGTCACTGAGTGTTTTGTTTGTGGACTTTGGATAAGTGGCTCACTTTCATTTTCCAGAAAAGAGAGATCACTGATGTGCAGAGAAAATAGGTGGATGTACACTGCACTTACTGGCATCTGTAACGGGCAACAGAGTATATGTAGGGCTTGAAAGAATGCCTTTTGAAATGCTACAAATTCTAATACATTAGCTCAAAATTTACTCCTAATATCTCATTTTCACAGTTTGAGACTTTTTAGATTTATTTTTGAAGCTAATCAAATTATTGTAAAATGTTAATTTCACTATTCTTCTAATAGACTATCAAGATAAAATAAGTTTGTTTTCTGTGTTGAATGAAGATTTTATGAATAGCATTTTTTTAAAAGCTACACTTTTACTGCCTCAAGGAAGCAGACAGAAATGAAATGTACAGTCTTTGTAAACTTATTTCACAACAGTATTTAAAGTGTTTGTAAATATACGAAATATCAGGATATGATAAATAAAAACCTCTTTAAAACATATTGCTAAGATTTACCCTAATACTTTTAAGAGTAAGTGCATGTGACAAATACCAAACTGTCAAGACTTTCAAATGTGGTTCTAGCTTGCTACCTGCTGTCCTACTCTAAAGGAGACAAGTGTGTTTGATGTTGCTTGGATTCAAATATCGTACTGCCTTTGACTAGAGTGGAATATTGTAGAACCTTCCATGTTTGCTCACATATACTAATTTTTCCTCTCCAGACTTTTATGCATATTCCTGAACATTAAGGGTAAAGGGAGCTATTAGTGAGTGGATTACCCATATAAATCAAGACGCAGAATTCCATTCATTAGCTTCAGCATATAATTTCAAATTCAATGAATCTTTATTTATTTTCAAGTGATGGAAAGCCCACCATGACTGTAGGTAACCTGGCCTTGTCATTTGTCATCCATCACTGTGAAAAAATATTGCTGTATTTTCAGTCGGAGTGTGTCTAGCTGCAGCTTGCAAGCTTGGAATATTGCTTTATTTTAACAGTAGTTAATTTTTCTACAAACTTAGCTTACTTTTGCCAGTTAATCAGGCCACACCATTCCCCTATCCATCCAACTCCTATTTCTCTTTCTCACTTTCGGTCTTTGTTCACCTCTTGGATTGCATATATTTTCATGTACTGTGTCTGTTCATCTGCTGTCATCAACACCAGCTACATTCAACATCCCAAATTCACCTATTTTTTGATGTGAACAGAGTGCAGGAGCCAACCCCTCTGTTCCAGTGGAGTAAATATCTAACTGATGCTTTAAGTTTCAGTTTTTCTGCAAGGTCTCAGATGCTTGCAAAGGAAGGTTGTGCTGAGGCTCAGATTATACCACAAGATGCTGCAAGGCAAAACCTCTATCAGACAAATGGGATGCAAGTGATTCCTGAGCAACCCGTGCTCTGCCATCGTGTTATTTTCTGGTTGAACAATCCCACCCAGCTTTCTTTTTTTGCCTAAGCACAGTAACCATTTTGCAACCTACCAAGCAGTCTTGTAACCTACCAAGAACTAAAGGTTTTTGTCTCCATCCATGAATCTGGCGGTTTCTGAATGTGGGGCAAAATAATCCATTGAGTTTTAAGTCTTTCCTGCTCTACCTTTTACAGAAACTAAACTAGTTTCTTGCTTGCTTCAGGATCCAGAGACCATGAAAGTGGCCTAAAACCACATCTCTTCTAATCCTCTTTAGTACTGTGCTGATTGTGGCTTAATATTTGCAGACAGAATTTCAACTGCTGAGCAGTCAGGATGTGAGAGACCAAAAAGTTGAATACAGGCAGAATGGGGAAGAAAGAGAAATTCGAAAAAGCGTAAAAAGCAATGGAAGTCAAATGACATTCTTTCTCCTTCTCCTCCTCCCTTCGCACACTCACACAGATTTTGCCACTTTAAGCACTTTTCCACTGACCTTTTTTTTTTCCTTTCCCCTTTTTATTCCTCTCTGTATATACTGAGGGGGGAAAAAGGTACACAGCCATTTTTACGAGAATGTTGACTGAGGGTGGTCACCATCTGTGCAAACTGTCTGAGATTGTGGCTTCCTCTTTGCCTTCTCTGTCAGAGGGAAAACCTCCCTTCTTAGATAATCCAGAGAATATTATTATCCACCCCCCTCACTGCCATCTTTCCCCTCACTGCCCCCCTTCACATGATTAGCATTTTCCAGTCAAAACATGCTTGTCTCTTGCCTGAAAGGACTTCTTTAATAAAGTAGACATCCTGTTTAACATTTGAGAAGGTGACTAGTTAGCACCAGAAACTCTGTTGTGATTATTTGAGTATTGAAACCAAGATGCCTAGCATGGTTGTTTAATTAGCACAGCAAATAATTAAATTTACCACTTGCTTACAGGATAAAGAGCTTGGCCCTACTCTTCCCTACTCTACCTTTCTCCACTCCTGCATCTTAGACCTTTAGAAACCTAGAGGATGACATCTAGACCCATAGAGTTCTGTAGTTTAGCGTAGAGATACATTAAATTTGCCTAACTAAACCTGGGCAGACCCCTTATGTTTGTCACATACTTTTCCAGGTGCAACTTGTCTGATTGAAGGCAGCCCTGCTGTCATTCCTCACTAGCTGGAGGTCACAATGCATTCTTATGGGTGCTCCCTGATGTACTTCCAGAAAACTCAATGGGCTGAGCCTGGCCGCCCTGGTTACTGCTAACCTACCTGATTTTACCTGAAGAGGGATTTGGAGCTCTCCCAGCACAGAAGAGCTGATGGTGGTCTCTGCCCCAGAGGTGCAAGAAGGGTGTTGAACAGTGGGAAAGGGCAGAAAAATCATCTGCCCAGCTGCTTGTGAGATGGGCTTCTGCCTATAGTCTTAGACTGTAGACAGACATCTTCTAGGTCTATCTGTGCCTCCTGAAACAGTCACTGCCCTCCCTGGCATCTTGTTTATGTACATGTGGGTTCTGGCAGCCCTTCAGACAGGCTCCCTAACCCAGCCCTGGCTAAAGGAGCCAGACGAACATCCAAGGAGTGCTCTGCCAGCTCTTCTGTCTGAAACAAGGCAAAGTCTGGCAACCCTGAGCAAAAGAGGAGCAGGGAAAACAGCCTGTTCAGCTTGTATTGATTACTGACACAATTGAGACCACAGTCAACTGTTTTAGCTGTGTTAAGATTAGGGGTTTGCAATAATTTACCTGCAATATTTGCCGTTTGCTCGTGCAGGAAAATCCCCACAACACAATCCCCCCAATGAGTTTGGAGATCTATGTCACTGGAAATGATCGTGATCTTAAATGTGCTTAAAAATGGTATACTTACATTTATTTTCAGCCTTCTGTAATTTACTATCACCACAATTTTTACCACTGTTTCTATCACACCAGTGCTAACAATGCCATTGCCCTTCACACTTCTGTGGTAACTTTGGTGTGCAATTTTATAAGTTCTTTTACCACTACACAGCAGCTTGGCTTCCCAAAATGCTCCAGGAGTAGAGCATTGTGATTCTGGGTCTCGACTACACAGCAGCTTGGCTTCCCAAAATGCTGCAGGAGTATTGTGATTCTGGGTCTCAATGTGAGTTAAGAGAATAGCCTAAGGAGTTGGAGTTGTAACTTCTGATCAAAGAAAAGTTCTCTGAAGGACAAAGTTGCAGAGACAACAAGGAGGCAGGTTGCATTTGTGGGCATGGTTTACTCTGTGGTCCTCTTTCAGGCACCCTTTCTAAACCAGTCAGATGTGTACTAAGTGGCCACAGTACAGCGAGGAACTCCATGCAAAACTGGAAGTAAAAGTCTGAGACTGTATTTTTGAAGCAAGCAAGATCTTTCCTTTTTTTTTTTTGTCGAGGTTTCCGAGAGACAACAAGGAGGCAGGTTGCATTTGTGGGCATGGTTTACTCTGTGGTCCTCTTTCAGGCACCCTTTCTAAACCAGTCAGATGTGTACAAAGTGGCCACAGTACAGAGAGGAACTCCTTGCGAAACTGGAAGTAAATATCTGAGATGATATTTCTGAAGCAAGCAAGATCTTTCCACTTTTTTTGGTCGAGGTTTCTTCTTGGTGGCTTTTCCTCAGAGAAACTATTTTTAATTCAAAGCTCCTAATTTTTCTGTTTCATTTTGCATTCTTGGACGGTGGCAGTGGCTGTTTTAGCAAAGCAGTTTGAGCTTATTTTAAACCTTGAACCTCACAAGATCCCTCTGTTTGGTTGTAGGTGAGGTTGCTGTGTTGGTACCTGAAGGAGGTGGGACTACAGCTGGAGAATATGACTCCTGATTGACCTTAACAGCACCAGAAAGCCCCAGGCTCTCCCTGATTGCGTGGCCTCCTGTACCTGGGTCAGGTAGTCAGTGAGAGAAGCAAATAGTCTCCCAAATTGAGGCACCTGATCTTATGACTTTAATCATGCTTGGTGGCTTTTCCTCAGAGAAACTATTTTTAATTCAAAGCTCCTAATTTTTCTGTTTCATTTTGCATTCTTGGACGGTGGCAGTGGCTGTTTTAGCAAAGCAGTTTGAGCTTATTTTAAACCTTGAACCTCACAAGATCCCTCTGTTTGGTTGTAGGTGAGGTTGCTGTGTTGGTACCTGAAGGAGGTGGGACTACAGCTGGAGAATATGACTCCTGATTGACCTTAACAGCACCAGAAAGCCCCAGGCTCTCCCTGATTGCGTGGCCTCCTGTACCTGGGTCAGGTAGTCAGTGAGAGAAGCAAATAGTCTCCCAAATTGAGGCACCTGATCTTATGACTTTAATCATGCAGAAGAGGGACAGTAGAATGGAGCGGCAAAAGCATGGAGCGGCAAATTGCAGGAATGTCTCTTTTAAATACAATAAGCCTGACATGTTTGAACCATGTAATTTAGCATTTGGAACAGGTGGGTGGTGTGTCATCTGCTGTCACTCTCATTGCTCAAGTTTGCACTGTTTGAACCAACGGTGTGTTTTTTTGAACCACCATACTTTTCTTCCCATCACTTGCTCACTTTTCTTCTAGGAAGAGCCGCTCCTGTGAAACCTCTCACCTACTTTGTGAAGCGCAGATGCATTCTCATTAGAGTAAATCAGCATCACTTAGCAGCATAAGTGAAGCTTGTAAAAACAATGGTCTTGTTTTGCTTACCCTCGTGTAAATCAGGATCAAGCTGACTGACAGCCACGGATTTATAGTGATGCAAAACTGAGGTAAGATCAGAATCAGGCCAACTGACGTGAAGTAGATTCTCCTGTGTTGAGGGCTATCAATGATGAGTTTTACATTTCATCTGAATTAAGCTTTAACTGCTTGCTTGCTAGACAAAGAGAACAAATAGTCATTAGTCTTTTCATCTCAGAAAAATATGACACTGACTTCAACCTAAATGGTGTGCTGTAGCATTTTATGTACGCAAAAAAGCATCCTTCCCAGTACTGAAGCTGGATAAACAATTACTCCACTGTTTTCCAAGAGGGACAAAGGCAGAAGAGTGAGGACTTGCTGAATATTTGTACTGTGTGAAGGAGATGGATTTGTTAAAATTGCAGTGGACCCAGTTGCATTTTTGAATCAGAAAAATATATGTTGAAAAGTGGTAGAGCATTTGTCACTTGGATGCTTTCCTGCTGCACTGCTTTTAGAAGTGATATGATTGGTATCTCCAAGTTCTCAGTTACATACCACCCTGAAACCACGTTGTTATCTTCTACAGAAACAAACAAACAATTTAGCCTGACCTATAGTTTAATGTGTAAAAAAAGAAAAAAGAAAAAAGAAACAGAGATGGTCAATGGCTAGTGCCCCACTGTAGTAATAAAATGTCTAGACAGCAATTAACATCCATTTCCCTGAAGAATGCAACTGTGTCATCAGCAAATCTTTACTACTTTGCAAGGGACCAATCTAAATATGTTTAATCATTAATCAATTTCCAAAATCTGAACAGGATTTGCTTTTCATGGGCTTTGTCTTCAAAACTGCAGTCACTTTATGAGAGAAAAAAAAAACACCACCCAAACCTAAGGGGGGATTATTTTGGCCCCGGTCCAGCGGGTGAGCCTGCTTAGAAGATCACTGGTGCTGTGTCTTGTTTGGGAACATTGCACTCTTTCTGCATACGTTAGCACTTTCAGTTTCCTCGATTCTTTTCTATTTCCTCTTTGTCTGTGTGTATTCATAGCAAAGCAGCAGCGGCTGAAAGCACCGAGCAGGATTCTGCGCACAGACTGGTCCTGTAATAGCTGGCAACTGTGTCTGTCTTGTGAGCTGGCTTTGAGAAATACCTCTCTTTCCTCCCTCTTTCAGCAGCACTTCTCGTCCCCCAGAATTATTCTCCCAGCCAATGGTGAAGTCTCTCACAGGTCACCCACTACTGCGCTCGCATGGGATCACACCAAACTTCCTGTCGAGTGCAGGGAGCAGGAAATTACTCTTTAGCTTCCTACAATTAAACAAAAAAATCACTGTGCTCCCACCACACACACAACTACCAAAAGGGTTTTTTAAACCCAGCAGGAAAATAATATTATACATAACATAAATAGGGAGGGAACCTGACGGGCAGAACCGTGATTGCTACAGTGAACACAAACTACTTTAGGTCCGCCGATGCCAGGAGCAGATTTACCCTGATTTACAGTATCATAACTGAGCTCAGCCTCGGGCTCTGGCATGGTCACTGAATACATCAAAGAACTTCAAGAAAAGGAAAATGGCACAAGCTGATATCTTTTGGAAACTCCTCTGTTTTTTTCACTCTGAGAACTGGAAACTTCTCCTTTTAGCTTATACCCTGCTTGAGAATTCATTGTTCTTGCCAAACGAGTAAGAAATGTGAGTATTACTGCACTGGAGAGAGGGCATTTCTGGAACACAGTGTTGTTTGGCAAGGCAAAACCTTTTCTGCTACACCCAGGGAATGACATAGACAACACTAAACTTTGATTTCAGGTTTTATGAAGTTATTAATAAAGGAAACACTTTTGACGGATCACTAGTTTCCTACACATAAAACAAGCTCCATACTAAACAAATGTCCCGATTATGTAGGAAAGGACACATTACCTTGGTTTATCTACAGTATTTGGGTAACTGGACTGCACATGGCAGTGCTAAAAAGAACGTAGAAGGAGGGATGTCAGCCTCTGGGCTGAACATGAGCTTCCAAGTACTGCTTCCAAGGGAGTAAGGAGCTCTGCAAGCAAATATTTTTCAAAACCCGTGCCTTTGAGAAAGGACAGTAGCCCACGATCTTTCTTCTTGCAGAAACACTCATTCTGATGGAGACCTCACAGGCTGTAGGTCCAAAATGGAGAAATAAACCACTCCAGCAGGCTGTACTGCCCGACACCCCAGGCAGCAGCCATGCTTGAGGAGCAGAAGTCAGGGAGGGCAGAGGATGCTGCGTGCCAAAGATACCTTCCTCTACACAGCCGGTTTAAACAGGGCACTCGGGGGGGCAAGGGTAGTTTTCGGAGGGGCCAGAGGAGTGGGTGATGTCTTCTGGAGCTTGCCTTGATTTGGGATTGAGATGTAGTAAGGATGTACACATGGAGTTGAGAGTTCGAAAACACTGTCAAACCCCCAGACTAGAAAATGTAGTCCTCGTAGTATGGCTGAGGGATAAATGGCATTCCACCTTGAACTGATCTGCAATTTGCCTTCAGAAAACCCAGAGCAATGGTACTGCAAAACCTTATGCTCCCTGGAGTACAATATTTTATATCTGAGTTTTCCATAAATGGGTGTTCATGAAAAAAAAAAAAAAAGTTAAAAAAAATTTTGTTCATAAAGTGCATTTGGACAGAGGAAAAAAGTACATCAGTTCTTCTGAATGTTTATTTCCTCTCTTTGCAGCTTGTGTTAAATTGTAAAACTTTTTTTTTTCTTTTTTGCATGCAAAGGATGTCACCTCCTTAAAGATCTTTGAAAAAATTAACATAATTGTCCATTATCTTAGTCCCTTATACTCTGCCTTTCAATATCTGCTCCTCCTAACATTTCACAATATATCAATCTCTGATCCTTGGCACTAGTACAATTCATTTTCCACAAGATGTTATTGAGATTGTAAATAAATGCCACAGCATCAAGGGGCAGACAAGACGGAGCCTGTCAGATCTGGAAGTCGGCAGCAAAGTTATAATTACAGCAGAGTGGTGTGAGGTGAGTTCTTTGCATCCATAGATTTAATTGTCATCAGCTGCTGGGGAGGTAAAGCATGGGGAAAAGAAGATGGAGAGTGATGGGGGTAAAGAGTGTTACCAAATATGTCCTAGGTTGTTTTTGCAGTTCCCATTACTTAACTCATAAGCCATCAGCAGAACAGCAAGGGGCCCTATGCTTAAAGGGTAGTATTTCCACAAAGATGACCTTTTGTACTGAAAGTTTTTTAATTGCAAAAATTCTGAAAATTATACTTTTGTAGGATGAGCTGGAATAAAATAAAAACTAATTTTCAGACCTAATTGTCAGAGAGGTCAGGACACCCCCTGAGCTCAGGTGCCTGGCATTTCAGGTAGCGTTAACACATAACAGCGTTCTGGGGGCAGGAATAAACTAACTCTGCTCAGGCTGAGAGCTCACAAAAGGCTCTATGAAGATGGCAAACACGTTGCTGTGACAAAACTAATGTGCTCTGCAAAATACTGCACGTGTGTCTTTCCTCTCACCATTTCTAAAGCACTTTTTTTCTGCAAATATTAGAGGACTCATTTTTACTCCCTCAAGTTGGACAAAGTGCCTTTTTTATGTCACTGGTTCATTGAGATCAATATGGAAATATTACTTACTAAGGGTCCAAGTATTAGAATCTGGCCTGATGGGATTTGAATATCAGTGTTGTGAGTAATATTGTCTGCATGTATAAAAAATGCCAAAGCAGAGCTCAGCCTGCTTTGGTTATCTGATGTTTTTGCTGTGAGATCTCATTATCTTGGAGTCAAAGATGAAAGTGACTTACAGAACTTTTCTTCCACTGAGTTAAAAGGCTAAGACTTTGAATGTGAAGACAGTCCAAACTTTCCTAAAAATTCTGCTTAGATTTGGATTCAGTCTTAGGGCCTAATATATGAGGCTAAGATAGATCTTAGATCTGTTGGGGCATAGATCCTCCCAGTGTTTGTTAAGTTTTATATTAGAGCCTCAAATAAGAATTCATTGCTAATGAACCACTAAGCATAGAAGTTGTTAGAAAATGTCTATCAAATGATGCCTGGAACTAGAGAAAAGATAATGGAAGATTGTGGTAACGCGCTTTTTGTTCATTTGTTTTTTTCCAAGCTGTTCTACCATTTTTGAAGGGATTTCATTTTACTTGCCTGGAGGATTTCTTGCACAGAGTGATGAGTGCTTCTGTGGTCAAAGAAAGTAAGGAGTCAGTGTGACCTCCCTCTCAGATGCCACTGCTCAGTAAGAACATTACATACCTCACGTGCTTCTCAGTGGTGAAAACCAGTACTCAGCATTGTTCACAGTTTGTCATAGGAACGCGTGGAATTGGAAATGAAAGACCCACCAGGTCATACAGCCCCTCAAACAAGATGTAGAGCATTATGTCTTTTACAATAGCTATGTATTTTTCAGAAAATATTTTAAGAAATTAATATTTTAGAGATCATGATTCAAAGATTATAACTTAACTCCACAGCTCTTTCTGAAAGTTCAAGGTTTGTCTCATTTTATATTGCATGAAAGTTTTGTAAAGGTTCCTAGAAAGTGGAAATATGTCAAAATACCTGTTTTCAAATGGAAGCCTCTGGCTTTTGCTTCAGAAGAAGTGGAAAAGCCATGTTCAGATGAGATTATTTTTCAGAGATATGAAATGTGGTGGTCCAATACTCTAACTGCCTGCAAGATAAACAAAATCTCATCCCACCTTCTTCCAAATCAAGATGGCTGGGGATTTGAGAACAGGTATTCAGGATAATGTCTTCATTTTCTTGACTGTTCAGAGCAAGAGTGACACTAATTTTCTTCCAGGTTAAGACTTTTCTGAAACTGATATTTGTTTTATATTTGAGTTTTAATTAACTTTAAAATGCACTTCCTATTCCTAAAAAAGTAAATATTTATTTATTTATGAGGTATTTGGTAAGATACTATAATGGATGATATACCTAAGAAAAAAATCTTCAATTGAACCATCCCAGGAGTTTACTTCTGGATTGACACCTGTCTGAAAATGGAATAAAGAGATCTCATCGGGAATTATTAGATTTTCCTGATACATTGAAGACATTCAAATTTCATTATGCAGTGTCAAAAGAAACCTTTAAAAATGGGTAGAGTAAAAAAGTGAATGTTTTCATTGAATATAGCATGTATTTTAAATAAATAAATGATTGACAATATGAAAACTGACATAGAAAAATTCTCGTTGTGGGAGAATTTTCTGGCATAACATACTCCAGAAAATTAATTTGTCAAGTTGAGGAGACTATACTATGTCCTTGTGAACTTCTTAATTTGTTATTTTAATTGTATATATGGCAAATGGAAAAGGAAGTATGGTATTTTAACATTATAAACCTCACTGGAGACTCTAAAGTAAGGTTCCCCTTCTCCGCAACAGATACGAATTACCTTTCCACCAACCATAAGAAAACACCTGTTCACAAGAAGCTTGCAGGGTCTGAAGTAAAGTTTTTGCCTAAGATATTTAAAAGTTATTGTGTTTTCAATAAAATATCAAGAAAAAAAGAAAATAAATAACTAAAGAGAAATTTGAAAGTGAATTTGCAGCTTGGTTTTTGATTCCAGTAGATTTCTCCTTAACTGAACAGAATGTCTTTAGGAATTGCTGTTGTAACCTTACAAAATTTACTATACTTTCACTGGAAAAGCAATCAACTTCTCAGGTTGTAATTTAATTTTTCTGCAGGTAAGGTCTAATGTTCTCAGCTTGTGGGCATGAAGAGAGCACATTTTAATGCAGCAATTCTTTTAAAGAAATGCATCTACCACAGATAATTCAAGAAATTTTGCTAAAAGAAATCTATCTAATAGGATAAAGATCAGGCTAGAAACCTTGGATGGTTTTCTAGGAACTACAGGTAAGCATGACCTGTGGTAACTTAGTACTGGGGAAATCAAAGGTTGATGTGGAAGGTCTGTGGAACAAATAATGCTACAGATCATTATGTGCTTTTTCAAATGAAGTATCTCTTGTTTAGATCTTTTTAGAAAATATCTGCTAGCACTTAACAAGAAGAACCTGTAAAGTATATGGATAACAAATGAGAGAAATTTTACTGCAATTCTAAATTTAGTTCTATCCTTTTTAGAGAAATGGGAAACATTCTATACTAATCAATAGAGAACAATAACCTAGCCGTAAAATTGCAGGTTACTTAATTGTATGTTACTTAAAGTATTTGCGGGGATTTTTTTAATTATTCATTAAATTCTTTAAGACTTTTTCATAAGGGGACTGTTGGATGACAGAAGATGTAGACAATAGACATCAGCAGCGCTGAATGAAGCTTGTAGACATCTTTAATGCTTTCCATCCAACTCCATTAATTTAAGAGGTGTTAGGACACATTTAAAGACTGACTTCATCCTCTTTTATTTTCCTGCTAGTGACAAAAGAAAAATAGGTTAATGTCTTATGGAAGGTTTTGTTGAACAGGTTCATAACTTACATGGAAGACATAAGCCCAAGTTGCAAATGCTAAGTTTCACAGCTCACTTTTGGAGGGTGATACTCACCCCATTTCTCCTGGGGCTCACAGAAATCCCTTTTCTATGGTTTGGGTAAAATTTATGATCCCTTTTTGGCAGCAGAGCATACCAGTTATGCAAGTCCTGTACCTATCAAGGACCAAAAATTCCTTTGTGTAGATTATGTAGCAGCTATAGTCTCCAACAGACAGAGGTTATAAAGGCCATATTCAGATGTCGTGCATCTAGCCTTCCCAGTCTCTGAGGGAGATTCTTATAGTCAGATAGATTACTCAGTCCTCAGAAATGAAGGAAGAAACTTCATTGACTTCTCCATTTTTAAAATTTTAAATTTTCTACGCATGCACCACTAAGATTCCAAAGATTTTACACAGATGGCTTTCCTGTCTAGATGCTGAACTCCACTGACGTGATCTATTTAAACACTGGATCTTTAGATGAGGTTGTACAGTACTTCTGTCAGCCAGCTGATTACCTGTGAATAGCATAGAGATAAAGAGCACCAAATAATAACAGGAACAGCTTTAAATACAGGGGAAGGTCAGATCTGGCTGGCTGAAAGCAGCTAAGAGTTGATATGCAACATTAGAATCTTAGAATAGAATCATAGAATGGTCCGAGCTGGAAGGGACCTCCAAAAGTCATCTAGTCCAACCTCCCCACAGTCAGCAGGGACACCCCCAACTAGACCAGGTTGTCCAGAGCCTCATTGAGCCTCACCTTGAATATCTCCAGGGATGGGGCCTCAACCACCTCCCTGGGCAACCTGTTCCAGTGCTCCACCACCCTCACAGTAAAGTAAGTAGGGAAGCAGTCAAGTCACAGCATTCCCTAGCTCCTAACAGAGAGGATGTAACAGGAGAGAGTCACCCCTCCACCACGTGTTACAGGAAACTGGTGGCACAACCTGGAAAATTTAATGAATTTTTCCTGAGGAATACGCACCCGTGGTGGGACCCTGGCTCAACACACACACCTTCCTATTTGGGGAATGTTTCATCACAGCACTTGAAGCTGGGGTAAATTCTGTACATGGAACTAGCAAAACATAGTCACTTTAATTAGAAGTGAAATTTGCACTGGATTGGAAAATGTAGAGCATAATTTAATTGAAAAACATAACTCTCAGCTTTGAGCCATTGCTAATAAATAAACTTGCATGTCCTCACAGATATTCTACCCAAAAGACCTTTTATTCCCATGAGCCACAAGCAGTTTTGCAGGTCATGACTGTGATGCACTGTGAGTAGCCTAGGGAAGACTTAAATCAGTGTTTCTAAACCTATCCTTTTGTGAAAGTTAACATCCTTTTGTGCAAGATTCCAGCACAGATTTTGGGTGACTCTTTGCCATGCCACATTCATATGAGACACACACCCACCCACCCGCCCCACTTTACATTTATTATTCAGTCCCCTGAGTGGAATATCTGAAATCCTTACTGTTCCAGACTGTGTCATATTGGTGCTGTTCAATCCAAAATCAAGACAGAGTTGAACAAACAGGCAATCTTATTTTCAGTCTTTCTGTAAATGCGTCACAGAGCTGTGATGATGTAGCCTTAGCTACTTAGCTAGAAGTGATGTTTTTTTCCAAGTACCAACACCCTGACTGGTTTGTTAGTTCTAGTTCTGAAATTCTTTACCTACTTTCAATCTGATAATGTCCTATGTTTGGAGGGTCTCACAGTTCACTGAACCAGTTCAGCCTAGATCTAAATCTAAATAAACATGAGGCTGTCTTGTCTCTTACGCAACTCCCATGCACAAAATTCCCAATAAAAGCCTGTAGGATCTATTTAAGTAACTGTTATCCATAGCAGTAGAAAACATAACTGAGTATTGAGGAAGCTCAAACAATAAACTTACAAAACATACACACACAAAACCCCATATCAAACAATCATTAGGCATTTCCTGAAGAGTTCTGTCTACCTTGGCCACCCATGAGCTCTTTGCCTATTATTCAAGACAGCTGGCCTAAAAAAGGGATCTGGCTTCTGCTTATATTTATTAAATCTGCAGGAAGGGCCCATCAATCACAACAATGGGTTTTAAGTGTTTGCTGGGTGAGAGGAGAGTCCCATAAGCAGTCTTTGAAGTGTCTTTTGCTGAAGGTAAACATCTGAAGAACATAAATAGCTGCTCTTCTTTCCAATGAGTAACCTTGTCAAAGTGGGTAGAATGGAGAGACGGGGGAGGGGTGCCATCATGAAAAGGAAAAGCAATAAAGGATTCCTTATGACAGCAATTTGCACATTTACTGCTCTTTGATATGTTAACTAGATTTTGCAAAATGGAATTCTTTGTCTTTTAGAGGTCCTTGGGCAGTGATAGCTCACAGTCAGAACAATGTTTTGCAAGAGGCGTAATGCATCTTCTAATTAATAAGGTAACTTGGGCAACCTCTGTAAATCAGTGACATTATCATTATAACAGGACACAAGTGAATAGTTGTTTATAAGGAAGGAAAGATGCTCATAACAGCAGTATCATTATTTACTGAGCTCATTGACTAAAGTGAATTGGATTGAATACAAGGGGATCAATAGGTTATGGGCCCTGTTCACTAAACTTTTACAAGCCATTTATGAACCTTTGATTCTAGAAAACAGCACTTCTCCATTCAGAAAACTGGGAATGTATCACTGACAATTTTCAGTTTTCATACTCAGCACAGGGTAAGACTATGTGATGCAAATTCTCCAGCTGTGTTGAGAACAAATGGACAGGTCAGTAAGTTCTGAATAAAATGTTTTTGAAGAATAATACATACAGGCATGGATGCATATGACCATTATGGCAAAGCAAGTAGCTAATAAGCTAGCCTACAGAAAGAAAAAAAATAAGAATATTTTATTTAGAAATACATTACAGTAGGAATGCAAGGCAGAGAAACCCCATTAGCAGATAAAAGATATTGGACCCTGAGATGTGGGCAGAAAACCCAAGATTCTTTCTTGGAGGTAAATTCACTTGTTACATTGCAACTACATCATGGTGACTGAGAGTTTTCACTTCCTTGGATATAAGCAAAGGAAGCTGTATTTCAGCAGTAAGTAAAGTGATTCACATAGATTAAGCTGAACTAGTTAGTGATGTCATATGTATTTATAAACTATTGTAGTAACCACACAGGGCAGAGCAGTAAGAGCACTTAGCTCCTTCAAAATAGAGTGCTGCCCCTTCTTTTAGTGGGTATGCCTCCCAAAGTCCTGGAGGGGCGTGGTAAGTTTTTTCTGCTCTTCACAACAGTACGAGCTGTAGACAAGATCAGGGCTCAAATGGGGGCGTTTTTTGTACCTCTCCTCAACAGTCCCTGCCATGATTAAGCTTTCTTACTGAATCTCTTTTCAGCCAGCTATTTTCCACACCTTGATCTCATACTAGCTTTATTTCTGTCACTTTAAATCGCTTTTTAACCCCACCTTCTTTAGTTCACATGGATCAACACCATGGAGTGAGGTTTAGGGTGAGGTGAGAAGCTGGAAGAGAGATATAAATGAGAGGATAGAAATAAATATTTAAGAACATTATCCCTACTG
This sequence comes from Calidris pugnax, assembly GCF_001431845.1. Lineage (NCBI taxonomy): Eukaryota > Metazoa > Chordata > Aves > Charadriiformes > Scolopacidae > Calidris > Calidris pugnax. Next base: position 25,129,466 of record NW_015090830.1, on the reverse strand, counting down.
TAAGCCTGTACCAGTTCACTTCTGGATTTGACTGGATCTGGTCCATAATTTATTTCCTCTGCCTACACAATCCCACAAACCACAAAGCTTGTAGCTGTCTATTGTTGGAAGTGGTTTACCCCCTACATTAGGTCCTGGCAGGGACTCAGCCCTGCCCTGAGATGTAGGACCACTCTCTGGGTGCTCATCTGCCAGAGCTCCTCCTCAAGACTGGTGAACGTGCTGGGCAATGGTGAGGTGGAGTAAGGCCAGGTGACAGCAAAGGCCTACCTCTTCCTTTGTTGCTTGTCTGTGAGCTGCTTGTGCTCAAGTTATGGAAAATCCTGGTTCTGATGGAAAAATAGAGACTTCAGCTGTAGATGATATTACAGGGAGGGGAAATGTTTTCTTCTACTAAGGACTGGGAATGTAAATGGTAGCTGGAGCATTCACAAATGTCTACGCACACCAAGAGACTGTGGCTGGCCCTCAGCATCCCATTTAGCTACATCAGTTACAAATCAGAGATACAGCCAGAGAAGTTCTTGGTTTTCTTAATTCCTCCTCTCCATTTCTTAAGGAGTTATCCCTGACTTCTTTCTTGAAATTTGGCTGGAAACTTTTTTCCTTCCCATGTTCTGAACGGGCATCCATCATGACATGGGCTGGTGTCACCCTCTAGGGAATTGTCTATTATCTCTCTTTAGTATTATTTCTTCCCATGATCTTCTCCCTGTGAAAAATGTTGTATGGATTTTTTTTTTGTTCTTTACCCTATCTCTTCTTGTACTAAGCGCCTTTGCTAGCAAAGGCAAGGTCTAAGAAATATATTCCTTGTTCTGGGAGAAAGATGAATTTATCACTAAAATAGAGATGCATAGAAGCCAGCAGCCCAGTATCTGCGGCTAGCTGAGTAAAGATGATGGGTCTGAGTACCCTTTCCTGTGAGGTTTCATCTCCCTCTGAATGTTGTGCCTCTGGCCTAATCCATACCATTAAAGGCAAAGAGACGTAAACCTCCTCATTGTCCATGACCAAACAATATAATCATCAGGCCACTGTCTGCTTTGTAGTTAGAGAGGTATAATTCCACTGAAGTCAGATTTACACCAATATCAGGGAGAGCAAAATTAGGTTTCCCCTATAGTTGCTGTTAAACTTTATCAGCATCACACACTAGTACTGAGATGGTAACATTAGCAAATAGAACACAAGGCTGATCTTCAACAGCCATTCTCTCATTTACTTTTTTCTGATTTATTGCTCCACTAATGACACAATAGATTTTCCCATTAGTTTATTATTATTATTTATTATTGGTATTAGTGTTATTCTGAAAGAAAATGAAAATAGAGAGCTGACCTCATCTCAGTACAGCGTATTATTTTCAGGAGTTCAGAAACACTGCACAGAATGGACAGTTTCCATTTCACCAATGTTCAATCACTGGCATTTGTCTTTTGTATCCCAGAGCAATTGCATAACTCTAATATTGACCTTAACCAGAGCCCTTTGTTTCTCACCCTAACAGCCAAAAGCATTAAAAATGCGTGTTTACTTAATTTGTCCTGGCATGCAGTGTAATTACAAGCAGTTTGTTTTCTCTGTTGTAAAATATGGGCTAGAGAAGGAATAAAGTAATGTGGAAAATTAACATTGTGATGTACTGTATAGTGGAATAACACTAAAAACACTTAGCTGTGTTAGTACTGGAGGTGCTATTTGTGTTGTGTGCAAGAGCAATAAAGAATTAAATGCCTCTTTCTAAACTATATTTGCATGATTTTCAACTGCAGTAAAATTAATCTGAGCTGCCTCTAAGTACGAAAGAAAAAAATCAAAGTGCAAATAGAACTAAGCAACATTCGTGCAGCCTTTAAAGTTGTACTTTTCTATTTTGTCAATTCCGTTTACTGATGTCTGTGATTCTTACAGAACTGGACCAGTGAAATGCATTTAAATATTCCTAGCACCCACCAAAACTTGGGTATGGTTATAGTCATGTCGACAGGACCTTTCTGATGTGACAGCAGTTCTGACCACAGAGGAAGCCAGTGTGGAAGGTAGTTTGCTGGGATATTTTCCTTTGTGTCTTCAGAGTAAATATTGCATTCAGATCTAGCATTAGTTCACATCTCTGCTAATTCCTGCTATGAAAGATTCACTTCATCTCTGCTCCCTCTTTTATAAATCTTCTTTTTTCTTTGTGAAGTACTAAGTGCTGTCATAATTAAAAAATTATAAACATCAGTTAAAACTGTTAGAGTTAGGGGAGTATTACCTGTTTGTACCAAAATAGCCAAGAGCAAAAAACAACCTTTTTTTGCTGTTCTTTTTTTTTTTTTTTTTTTTTTTTTTTTCTCCCCACTGCCTTCCCTTTAATACTTTATGTGGAAGAGTTTGATAATGAAACGATATGAGTTCCATTTCCCAACATTTATGTACATTTGAAATGTCAAAAAATTAAAATAACAGGAGAAAAAAGAATACCAAATCACTCCCGTATGACTGTTAAGAGGGTTTCCCCCCCCTTTTTCTTCAATAAAGGTTTTTCCCCAGAGATACTTGTTAAAAAAGAGACCTCTGGGTGAAAGCAAACATTTGAGTGCCCTTTGTTGTTATTTCTATTTTTTTTTTTTTAATGGAGACCTGCCCCGTGCAAAGAAATGCACAGCTTTCCTAGTGCGACAGCCACTCTCTCTTCATAGAAACAGATGCTCAGTCTTCTTGTTCTGGCCTCTGCAGAAGAGTTTATTCGCTTTGTCATCTGACTCATTTATATTTTTTAATAACAAGTTGGGATGAAGACACGGGAGCTTTTAACAGCAGTTGAAAAGAAATCCAGCTTTAGCCTACTACAGACTGGAGCTAGGAAAAGTCATTAGATTAACCTCTCTTGACAGGTCAGGCTCAGCAAATATTCTTAAAAATAACTCTTCCAGTAATTTATGACCTTTGGGGAGCATAATCAATAGTGTTAAGAGGAGAGGCAGCCAGACAGCACTTCCTGGTAGGAGAAAGTTTCTTGTCTTTGTAATGTTTGCATTCTGTCTGCTTGTATGCAATAAGACTGACTTGCCAGTGATATCATACCCCTTTTACTCCATCAGTTTTGGAGACATACATTTTTATTGTCAATTTACCGTCTCCTCTGTTATTTCATACAGTATCTAATTCCAACAAAAACCAATGCACAAATGTGATTACAAAGTAAGGGGAAAATGCACAGTTCATTTTCTTCCACATTCCCTCTAACCTCTCTGGATCATTTGAGGGAGAATGATCCTCTGCCCTAGGATGTCGTAATGCAAAGTCTTAAACATATACTTCATTTTAATGCACGATGAGCTACTCATAGTGCTTAATTAAGCACATTCTTACATCCCCCTAAGATCAGCACCTAGGGGAATTTTGTGCTCTGTCTCTGCATTTTTTTGGGTAAGATTGGATAAACTGTGCAAGATTTGAACATGCAAGTGACAACAGAATTTCTGTATTTGTTAATAATTTTAATGCATTTTATCACCAGTGAGATTTCCTCTAGCTTTTTCTATAACAAAGAGCATTGCCCTGGCTATTCAAACACAGAGCCTTTCCTTCAGGGTTCAGTATTGAAGTCCAATTTTCTGAAACTGGAGACCCTCAGGAGGATACATTGATTTCGGTGGGGCCTCACATTCACTGTCTACATGCACATGCTCTAGCCACATGGACCTGCCTGAGACAGGACTACTGCCCATCTTTTCCTGTAAGGACTTCTAGGGACATAGGAGAGGATACAGTGTGTCACCCTGCAATACAATACTGCACTTATTTTGACACCACTCAGAGAATTACTGTATCTTGGCTCTTCCAGTGTCCTTGGAAGGGAGGAAGAGTTTGGAAACTCAAAGGTGTAAAAATAATTTAGAAAGGAAATAATTCACATTCATAGTCTCTGGCAGAAGCTTTAATGCAAGCTACTTCAGATCAGTTTTGAGCATCTATCTCTAGCAGCTATAGCTCGGAAAAGATACCAGCTTTTCTCCAGAGCTATGGTGAAGCTTAAAATGGCTTTTATTTCCCCTGCTTTCCACCTTCGTTGCCAAGCTGAAGGTGAAGCCTGCAACCTCAGAGCTCTGGAGAAAAGCAAATATCACTTCTATCTTCAAGAAGGGCAAGAAGGAGGACCCAGGTAACTACAGTTCTCTCAGCCTCCCCATGATCCCTGAGAAGGGGATGGAGCAGCTAATCCTGGAAACCATTTCCAGGCACATGAAGGACAAGAAAATCACCAGAAGTAGTCAGCATGGTTTCACCAGGGGGAAGTCATGCTCAGTCAACTTGATAAACTTATACAATCAAATAACTGACTTGGCAGATGAGACAAGAGCAGCAGATAGATTCTACCTAGACTTCAGTAAGCTCTTTCACACCGTCTCCCATAAACTACTCATAAACAAGCTGCTTAGGTAGGGGGCTGGATGAGCAGACAGTAAGGTGGATTGAAAACTGGCTGAATGGCTGGGCCCAGGGTATCATGATCAGTGACACAAAGTCTAGTTGGAGACCAGCAGCTAGCAGTGTTACCCCAGGGGTCCATACTAGGTCCAGTTCTATTTAACATCTTCAGTAATGATCTGGATGATGGGGCAGAGTGTCCTCAGCAAGTTTCCAGGTGACAGAAAACCAGGAGGAGAGTCTGATTGGCCAAAGGGTCCTGCTGCTATCCAGAGGGACCTTGAAAGGCTGAAGAAATGGGTTGACAAGAAACTCATGAAGTTCGAAAAGAAGTGCAGAGTCCTGCACCTGGGAGGAACAACCCTGTGCATGAATATATGCTGGGGACCACACAGCTGGAAAGCATCTCAGCAGAAAAGGATCTGGTGTTCCTGGTGGGCATCAAGTTGACCATGAGCCAGCAATGTGCCCTTGCTGCAAAGAAGGCTAATGTTATCCTGAACTACATTAAGCTGAACAAGATGGGATTGTTTAGCCTAGAGAAGAGAAGGCTCAGAGGGGAATCTTATTAATGTATATATATACCTGAAGGGAAGGTGCAAAAAAAGATGGAGCCAGGCTCTTTTCATTGGTGCCCACTGACAGGACCAGAGGCAATGGGCACAAATTGAAACACAGGAGGTTCTATCTGAACATCAGGAAGCTGAGCACTGACACAGTTTCTCCAGAGAGGTTATGGAGTCGCCATACTTGGAGATACTCAAAAGCCATCTGGACACAATCATGGGCTCTAGATGGCCCTGTTTGAGCAGAGGGGTTGAACAAGATGGCCTCCAGAGATCCCTTCCAACTTCAGCCGCAGATATTTTTCTCTATAAGCGGTGACATTGGTAGCCTTACCACCAAAATTAGCTTCTGGCTAGGCTTTGCCATACTTCCACCTGGGATTTTCTGGGCAAGTATGTGCCCATATGTTCTTTATAATCAGGCTGACGATTCTGAAAAGCACCAGATCTATTCCACAGGCATTACACAGGTAGCAATCGTGTTCACATTAAGTCTGTGGCACAGTTGGTGTGCATGTGCATAGAAGATGTTTTCAGGTTTTGAGGACCTGGGCTGTAGCTCAGTCAAAGAAATAGGTCTGTCTAGATGCGAGGAAATCCTGGAAACATGCAACAAACCTGTCAAATTTCCACTCATAAAATTTCTGAGGTGGAAAAAACATGACATGCTTTGATAAACCATTTGCCTTTAATCAGTGACAACTTTTTTTTTTTTTTTTTAAGTTGAACATAAATGATGTGGTAATATTTTCAACATATTGCCACTGCTTTATAATGAGAAATGCAATCTTGTAGACACTGTAACGACTAACAAGGATCAACAAAACAAAGTTAAAAAATATATAATTTTTTATTATGATCTCTGAGCTCTCCAAGAGCTTTTTGCTCTGAATACCACCATTACACAGAGCATTAATAGTCAGCAAGGCTGAAGATCAATACCCCAAAAATATGAAGCACACAACACAGCTTAAGACACCCAGAAAGTAATACATTTCTTTTAAACTGAAATGGAATATCATCTACTTTGGCTGCCTGAATAATAACAAATAAAACACTTCACCCAGTAATTCCTGTATCACATCACTGGAGAACAGTCAATCCATGACTGAAATTTCCCTGCCTTGAGTAGATTACAAAATGAATCTGCTCACTTTGAAGAAACAATGAGAAAAAGAATAAATGAAAAACTGTTTTAAAAAGCCAGAAATTCTACTTTCTACATATAGTTAAAAAAAAGATATTTTAACCCTCAGATTAATTTTAATTTTGTAGTTGTATTTAATGGAGTAAACCGAGATAATTTAGCTAATAATTTGACTTGTCACCTGTGGCACATGTGACTTCTGGGAAGTCTTAAAAACTTGGCTTATACCAAGGATGCAATAGTTTCTGTCCATTACTACTGCAGTGTACTTATAAGAACTGGAAGAACCCATAAGCAACTAAAAGTAAACAAACAGGCACAGAAATGCTATCTTGCTCCTTACATAATGATGTAGGGTGCAATTAAATTTTATTATCCTTTGGGAGGGGTTATAGAAGTCAGTTGTGACTCCAGAGTTAGTCATATCATCATGCTAAACATATGGCAACAAAAATAATCAGTGGCATCTACTGTCTTCTGTAGCCCAAGTAACAACATTCTCTCCCTGTTTTTGATAAAAAAAATAGGGCCAATATTTCAGTTGTACTCCATTCCAATGTATTTCCACACATGAAATTCCCATTTTCTTTTGTGGACCATTTGCAATACCAAATCCTAGAAAACAGTCACTCATTGGGGCTGAAGTGACTGTCATTAAAATTTGTTTTGCAATTCTCTAGATTATGGGCATATTTTTTTTTCTATTTTTGGCATAAAGTTCATCAGATCCCTTGGCCAGGATCTGATGGATCCCTTGGCCTTGGATCAGATCTCATCTTTTACAGTTTACAGCCAACATAAGGTTATCATCTTTATCAGATCATGTGCATCATGTATTCCTATTCTTACATAGTGTTTGTCAAATATGACAATGACCAATGTAATAAAGGATATCCACTTCCTTTTAAGTCAAGCTGATTTCTTAGGTCAGCAAGTAATGACTGTGCTTTAGAAAGATGAGAAAACAAGGATATATTCCACCTTTCTCTTTCTTATAAACACCCTTTCTCTTCCACATCTTTGTGCATGTGTAGATGAATATATGCAACTGTAAGTTCTTTCCCCATACTTATATTTCCTCATGTTAAAATAGCAGAAGATCTTAGAAAATTAGAATGCAATTACTTTGATGGGTTCTTTTAATGCCCACTTTGGCGTCTTTAGCAACCAAGGCGTTATTAACTTCTGAGGAAAAACTCTGCATGACTTCTTCTATCAAGAAGATACACTTTTACTCTCATTCAGCACTGTATTTCCTGTATTTATTGACAGTACTTTTCAACACGCATTTTCAATGAGAAGATTATATCTATGCAGTGCAAGTGTATGATTCTGAAATTCAGTGCTGGTAAGTAGCTCTTGACTGCTGTTGAAACCAAACTTTTCCAAATTAAGTCAAATTGTATTTTTTCCCCTTATAGTGCTTTTGCACCAATGGTGAACAAGCTCATCTCTGCAAGATCTGGCGCATGTCTTATGTCTCTCCACTGACTGATTGACTGGAAGGTTTCACATCATTGCTGTTGAGCTGCTTCAGTGGTTGCTGGTGTTTTCCTTCCTGCCCAAAGAAATTCAAACCAAACAGATGAGAAGTTGCTGGACTGCAGTGTTTGTGTTTACAAGAGGACATACCACTGATGGAAACCTGCACAGCTGGACATAAATGAGCGCAGGTGGGTAGTGTGTGATGTTAGGCTAGAAGAAGTAAATTGGGGCAATGCAATTAACTTGGGACATCATTGTCCCCTTATTTTCCACCTGGATTCTAGCTCTAGATAGAACATTGTATTTTGAAAACAGGCAGCAGTTATTGCTACTTTTAACTCTTTTTTTTCAAGGTACTTCTCCTTTCCCATCATGTTCTTCAATGCATGGGGAACTACTTTCATCCTGTATTGAAATCAGAAAGTTAGTCGTGCAAAGATTGACTATATTGAAACCATTTTATTTGAATGTCTTAATTTAAAAATAACCTGAAGGCAGTAAATAAACTTACTTTTCTTGTAAGCATTTGATTCACAGCTGCTAAAAAAGGTTTCATTGCACATGAAACTTGGGGCATCTGCTTTGTCATGTCAGAATGACAATTGGGTAAGATGCCAGGATGACATGGAATAACATGAAACAATCCATCCAGCTGCATGGAAATTGTTTAAGTGTTTCTCTTGTGTGCATAATAGTATCCATTGGAAAGAGAAAAATCTGTGCAGACCATGAAACAGATGTTATCTAATTCCCCTTCTCCTATGAATGCCCATAGGTGCAAAAAGCCTGTGGCTCTTCAGATTCTACAAGCACTTGCATGGCAGCATTTTTAAAAGGAAAAAAACCTTTGCAATGACCAGCTGGAGTGTCTATTGTTCTTCACTGAGATCAAGGGGAAAACAGGAGCAGAGTTTATAGCTTTTCCTTTCTCCTTACAAGTGTATACATTAGTTTACAATACTCCCTTTGTAGGGACAGTAGTCTCTTCCGTTTCTGTGCTCAAAAATTACAATTCCTTTCATTCCATAAATCAATCTTGAAGCATTTTCAGGTGCTATATCTATATGCTGATAGGTTTTGTGCATGTGAGCTTTCTTAAATAAGGCTGAAGAAAGAGGGCAAACAGTAAGCTGGAAATGCCTGGATTCCTTAAAATGAAAGGCTCTGAGGTTTTGAAGACTGATTTAAATACCTGTGAAAACTGGAATTTGCTTATGTCATCTGAGTATATACCAAATACTGTACAGAATCAGGCTTTTGCAATGTAACCAAGTTTTTGCAATATGGAAGAGGCCATTCATGACATACGTGTATAAAACCAGTTGTTCCCTAATGAAAGTTGCATATGCAAGTTGGAAGAATGGGATGGATAATGTGTCAATGAATGCCTGATGACAAATCAAGGTCATGTTTACATTGCATGGGCATTAAGCACCTTATGGCAATTGTGTTGGGACAAAGATTTGTCTTGGTTACTGCAGGTAAACAGCAGGGCAATATGTTTTGTAACATGTTGAAGGATACTTTCATTTTAGCAAAAATACAAACCCTTTTAATTGAAGTAATATTCCTTCATAGTCTATGACAAAAATATAGGCTCTCTTTTGTCTTTTAAAGTGTCTTCTTAAATGCCCCAGGATTAATTTTATTTATAGTTCATGTTTAATAGATTGCTCCTCTATTGAACTGATTTTCCTTTCTACTGCTCAACTTTACAAATGGCTTATTTAGGAAAAGAATCCACCATGTTTCTGTAAACGATTTTAGATTCACCATGTTTAGCGGGTAACATGGATTTAAATTGAGAATTGCAGGTTGCCCAGGGAAGTGGTTGAATCATGATCCCTGGAGGTATTTCAAAGACCTGTAGATGTGGTGCTTAGGGACATGGTTTACTGGTGGACTTGCTTAGTGCCAGGCTAACAGCTGGACTAAATGATCTTAAAGGTCTTTTCAAATTTAAATGATTCTATGGTTCTATGATTACTGAAACCGATATTATTGGACTGTGAGCATTAGTGTTACTGTTATGCAAAGTTTTCCAGTCCAAAGTGATGTGCTAGAAATAAGAAAATAAATTCTCTGAAGAAGTACTACAGAACGTCTATGGTAAAAGTAAAGTTTTTAATTCTTTTTAAAGTTGCAGAGAACAGTAATCGGTGAGTATACTATTTTTTTATAATGATCACTCCTCTTATTTCATAGAATGTGGAAGTAGAGAGGGTCATGATCCAAAGTATTTACAACTCCACAAATGTCAACAGTATGTTCCTCAACCTTTTGTTCAGTAAAATACAAAAACATTTCAAAACACCTTTATTGATCTCTGCCACTGAAATGTAGTTGCATCTGGATTTAACCAGAAAAAGTAGCTGCTAAGTGCTGCATGACAACAGGGTGGCAAGAATATTACAGTATCAATTTTATAGAGAATTTTGGTCAGATCTTATGTAAAATTTGGCCAAAACAGAACAATGGGCTAAGATTTCTTCTGTGTTTTGGTGTATGTGATTCATATATAGCAGGTAGCTGCATATACATCCCTACAAGAACTGGTGTAATGCTATGCTGCTGCAAAGCAAGTGGTTATGTTGGGGTTTTTTTGTTTTGTTTTGTTTTTTGTTTTTTTTGCTTAACTGTATACACTTTTTGTTTTGTTTTGTTTTTTCTTTTTTTTGCTTAACTGTATACATGGCTCGGACAGACTCTGATTTTACATTTCAATATACTTAGCATGTCTGGATACATACTATCTTTTCCGGGTACAGTATTTACTTGTGGAAAGGCATAAAAATCATCCAGATTTTGTCTAAAGAAACTAGTTCTTGGAGGAGCTGCGTTTCAAAATGCTTCCTCTCCAGGTGATTTACCAGTGTTAACACACAGCATCCATGTGTACTCAAGTTCTTGCTTGCCCCAGGAGTTTTGAAATACCAGAGATTTGATCCTCTGATTAGCTGCTTGTTGCAACATGGTATCAACTCCTAAATTTATAGCACGGAAGACTGAGGACAGTTGAGATGTATCTTAACAATATATGGAAAATACTATAGCGTAATGTTCTCGAACTTTGGGTTTGCTGAAGAGAGAATATGAATGTCTGCAAAACATTTTGGGAGTTCAGACTTTTTGTCTCGAACTTTGGGTTTGCTGAAGAGAGAATTTGAATATCTGCAAAACATTTCAGGACCTCAGGTTTACATTTCAAGTCCAACCCAGGGAGATGACTTTTTCTTATTCATGCCATAGATGATAACTTCAGAATAGAGTTACAAGTTGTTTATCCTCCTGTGACTTTTTTCCTGAAATGCTTAGATTCCTGCAGCTGAAGGGATGAACTGGTGTCTCTATGTGTCTGTGTCATAAATAACTCTAGGTATAGCCAGTGAATCTGAATATTAGATGTTTTTCTTTTGTGCTTAAGTCATCACTAGATATAAATAATGTGTAAGCAAGGTATAACTCATCTGATGTTTCAGATTGAACATAAGCATTGTTAATGTCATGATTCCAGGCCTTGAAGAAGTGAAGTTTTATAGCATTTCTACAAGATGCATCAGCATAGAAACAGAACAGCAGACAAATCCTATAGCAGTCTGTAGCACCAAAGTGGTCTGAAGAGGCATAGTCAAGTAAAAAGCCTTTATATCATTAATTATTAAAATGCAAAGGAGAAAACACAATTTTGCCACAGAACAGCAGAAGTTTATGAGCTACTCCACACACAGACAGTTACTGTTCATTTCTGAGCACAAAGACACACACTTGAGGGATGTAAGTGGAGATACACGTATGTAAATTCAACATGATAGGTCTGCAGCACAATAAAGAAACATAAAATGCTGCAAGAACAGTCACTATGAAACTATTAAAATTAAAAGGTACAATATGGAGTAAAAGTAGTTTAAACTTTGAATGTCTAAAAATAAAGACACATAATATACATTACTGGTAATTTATGCAAAATACATTCTCCTATCATTACTGAAGCTAGCGGAGAGAATACTTGAGAAGGGAAAATAATATTTAAAAAAAAAAGGTTTTAATTAATGATTACTGACTTTTTGTTATACCATAAACCTAGTACTTGCTGTTTAGGGTTCTCTATGTTCTAGTGGGTAAAAAAGAAAAGCTGAGAACATTAAATAACAGTATAAGAAAGAATATATGTAATTTAAATTAGGAACAGTTACCTTCTTCAGGAAAAAACTTTTAAGCAGAGTTTCCTAAACTTTGTCATGTATCCAGCTACCCCTATCCGCGGGTAAAAAAGAAAAGCTGAGAACATTAAATAACAGTATAAGAAAGAATATATGTAATTTAAATTAGGAACAGTTACTTTCTTCAGGAAGAACCTTTTAAGCAGAGTTTCCTAAACTTTGTCATGTATCCAGCTACCCCTATCCAGCACTCAAATGTCTTTTGTATTACTATGCTCTCCTGATCAAACTTTTAACTGATGATGCAATAAAGGTAACTTCAATGAAATATAATTTAAAATAGTCTGAAGTGCAGCTGTGGATCACTTAGCATGGCTTTGCAATCATAATTTTAAATTAAAAAACTGCTTTTCATTTTCTACTGCATTCCTCAAGTTCTTTCTAAAGGAATACCCCACTGTTCTTTTGTAGATGCCTTCATTTTACAGAAAATTGCATTGTCTATGTATGAGCAATTCTGAAAATTTTGGACTACAGCATTTCCATAGTACCATGGGAAGTCTGTCCAATTACATTAGGACCAAGACTTCATTTAAACCAGATGCAAAATCCAGCAACTATGCAAAACACTAAATATCCAAATAGTATTCAGAATTGAGTTAAAGCTGCTGTTATTTCCTCAATTATTCTACAGAAATAAAAAGTAAGCAATCAAGCTGAAAATCATGTTAAAAGGAAAACTACATGTGATGACCACAGGCTCCCACTGAGCAGAACTGATTCTTGAAGAAAATAGTGGGTGCATTTGAATTTTCTTCACTGCAAAATACTGCATTAAACTCGCAACCAAGGGAGTTGGTCAAGGGAGCACATAACTGACATTTCAACATCCCAAGCAAAATTTCCCACTAAACATTTGAAAGTCACTATCAGAAGTGAAAAGGCAGATGAAAAGAAAATCCATGATCAGTAACATTGGGAAGTTGATATTAAAAGAGCACTCCAGACTTCCTTGAAAAGACCCATAGATCCTAGAACATCTAAGGAAATATTCTTAGTAGAGTCCTTTGCACTGTTACTTGGCTATATAGCTATCCTTGAGGATCCTGCTTCACTGTGTGACTTAGCTGAAAATGGTTATCAGTATTCCTTTCTCTGTGCTAGGGTCATATTTAGAGTAATTTTCAGTGTCAGGAGTTGAAAAGAATTGTTATTTGTTCTTGATGAATGACTACGCTACAAATGAAAGGGTAAATACTGTAAATTAAGAGCTATAACAGTTGCTGAAGTATAAGAGATCAAATGAAAGAAGTAATATCAAATGTAACGCAGTAAGAAAAACCAAAATGCATCCTGTGAATGTAAACAGATATGATCGATCAATCATTTATGGTGCCGCTTGGTCTTCCTGAGGTTGTGGTTCTAGCAAGGTCAACAACTAGATCCAAGGGCCCTGATTATGAATCCTAGGTATCCCTTTTCATTGCAGTACATACAATGTGGATTGTAAAACATCTTGTTCTAACCATTTGTTTGATTTAGAAATGGGTGGGTCTATATGGAAGGTGGCCCCCACCACTTTATTTTTTTATGGCGTTCTCCACTTGGCACTGAGATAAGTAAAATACATCTAGATATTACTCACTCAGCATCTTGATGTTGCAAACCCTGTTTTCATTATTTAATTTTGTAACCCTGTTTTCTTCCCCCCTGCACACCTCAAAGTTTCTGCTTTGCATGAAAGAAAATATACACTTCATTACCCAAGAAAAACTTCCAGAGATTGTTTTCAGCTGGAGTTTTTCTGAAAGGAAGGTGAATATAACTCAAATGAATACATCTTGAAGAACTGTAAAGAGCACTGTGCTGTATGTTGGCTTTGAATAACTTGTTACAAGTTTCTTTAAACTTGTTTGATTATATGATAGGACGGGCCTGTGGAAACCAGAATGGAACACTTAGATTTAAACAGCTTTAAAAGTAACTTCCCATTTATCTTTCATGTAGTTTATTTCATTTTTCTTTTTGGTATGCAACAACATTAATAAAATGAAACTTTTTAGAGGTCATATATTGAATATGGCATTGAAAACAAATGAGAATAAACTTGAATGCACTAAAACAGTGCACTAAGTGTGCAAGCTGCATGCACTCTTTTAGTAAAATGGGTTTTCTAGAACATGGCTAAGTAAAAATGTCCAAACATTAGAGGAAGCATAAAACTTAGAAAATAAAAAATTCTTGGTTGTCTTTCAGCTTTAGTCCAAGTTTCTCATTAAGAATAAGGTTAATTTGAGAAACAGGAGACTGCCATTGTCACAAAACAGTCCTCCTTCAATAAGAAAGCAAAAGTCTTCAAAACAAAATTAAATTGCCAGAAAAAAAGGAGAAGGTTTTCAAGTAATGGACGTTTGAATGACTTTCTGGTCACAGGAAAGAACCCCAGGGGTAAAATGATTAAAATTGTCATATAAAATTTCATGAGAAAATGTCCATAACTTACGTCCAACTCTGTTAATCTGTTTTCTATCAAAAGGAGCCAAGCCATGAAGTGGAGGAGCTAATGATGTATTTCTGGTGGCCTAGATGAGTGAAAGTGATTTGGGAAGCATTGTCCCGAGGACCATGGACAGTTCCAGGACCCGGCGCGGAGCTGGAGATGCGTCCCTGCAGGGGACACAGCTCTCACCCTGGGCCTGCTAGCTATGCACACATGTCCACCAAATTTCATGAGAAAATGTCCATAACTTACGTCCAACTCTGTTAATCTGTTTTCTATCAAAAGGAGCCAAGCCATGAAGTGGAGGAGCTAATGATGTATTTCTGGTGGCCTAGATGAGTGAAAGTGATTTGGGAAGCATTGTCCCGAGGACCATGGACAGTTCCAGGACCCGGCGCGGAGCTGGAGATGCGTCCCTGCAGGGGACACAGCTCTCACCCTGGGCCTGCTAGCTATGCACACATGTCCACCAAAAAATTTAAAAAAATTTTAAAAAAAAAATCATGTGTCTATTATCTCATTGTTTTATAGCGTAAATTTTCTATTGTTTCTGTCTTGTGCCTCATTTTTTCAGTTATTCATCATCTCTCTCTACTTAAAAGTATCCAAGCCAAAACATCTTTGTGATATCTTAGTGTACATAGCATTGATTTTCTTTTCAATTCTTTGACAGCTTCCTATTCTTAAGTTCTCTTCTGATAGTTATTGGATGCTGGGCTCTTTTTCCTGCCCTGCTAATCCTGCCGACTACTGTGTTCCCCACCTATTCATCAGCAGGCTGGAAACACTTCACTTATTATGCTCACAGAAATTCATACACTCAATTCGACTTGGCTATAAATAAGAATTAACACCAGCTGATTCTCCCAATGCATATTTGCTTCACCCTGTCTCTCACCACATTCCCTCCACCACTTTGAAATATCCTATAAATGATTATTTTAATTTTGTAACTTGAAATACAGCTTTTACTGTTACCACCCATTCTCTACCCCAACAAGGGAGATAATAGGCATGAAGTTGACTTACTTATCGGGAGGAAGTGGTGAAAAAAGCCTGAATGCATTTCAAAGCCCAGTGTTGCAAGAAATGAGGAAAAATTGTGTTGGATGTGGAATATCATTTCTAGACAGTTTCAACTATCCTAAACAAGATATTAAAATACCTGTACCTAAACCAAAACCAGTTAATGGGCCTCATCTCATGGTCTACTGCATGGTCTGATTGTGTACTGATGGCAGAATAGAAGGTAGGAGGACAAGTGAGAGACAAATATAGAACTAAACCATATTAAAAGAAGGAAAAGGGAGTATTTAGCTTCACAGAATTGTTAACACAGCTTGCTGAAACTCTGTAGAGGTTATCACCTTTTTTCAGCCAGCCAGCTCTTCAGAAAAGCCTGGACAAAAAAAACCTTGGAGGTTTTTGGTCCTAGTACAGGTTGTGTATGCCTATAACCTATACAGTTGGACATACATTCATAAGAGAATTGGGTTCTCCTCCACCAACTCACGTTAGAGCCTAGCTCTTATGGCAGTTCAAGTCCTGAATTCTTCCACACCAAGAAAGACATAGTAGGGGTTAAGTAAATATTATTACAGCCATTGGTATTACCAAATTCAGCTAAGTATGTAAGTACACACTTAAAAAGCAGCATATGTGCCCTGTGGAGCCAGGACCTACACAGGATTAAACATTTTTATGCTTAAATAGTTATGCAGTTTGAAATACAAGTTCCCAGGACCTACACAGGATTAAACATTTTTATATTTACATAGTTATGCAGTTTGAAATACAATGTTAATCTGTAAAAGTGCAGGTAGCAGAGGATTTACCTGTGCCTTATACCTGTATTCTGCAGATATTGGTGCGTGTGTTCCCTTGCTAGTAGTGGCAAACTACAATAAGGTTCATGTTTTAGATCATGTTGAGAAGGTCTGTGAACATAAAAAACGATGAAAACTATCAACTTCCTTTTCTTGTAACAGATACGCATGCTCTTATTTTGGAAATAAACTGTAAAGTGAACAAGCTATTTTGAATAGGACATATTTCATGACAGACTTATTTGTTTTTCCATATGGGAAAGATTTCCTTTGCAATTTAAATTTTCATTTTTTTCCCAGGAATTAAATTAAATTTGATTTCCTGTGTGACTACATCAGTTCAACATTTTTTGACTATAAATACATTATTTCATAAAGGCATTTATTGAAAGTACTAAAGATATTTTTTAGAGCTATGTTAAAATGAATGTCCACAGAGAAAGATCATTAAGAATAAGGTTAATTTGAGAAACAGGAGACTGCCATTGTCACAAAACAGTCCTCCTTCAATAAGAAAGCAAAAGTCTTCAAAACAAAATTAAATTGCCAGAAAAAAAGGAGAAGGTTTTCAAGTAATGGACGTTTGAATGACTTTCTGGTCACAGGAAAGAACCCCAGGGGTAAAATGATTAAAATTGTCATATAAAATTTCATGAGAAAATGTCCATAACTTACGTCCAACTCTGTTAATCTGTTTTCTATCAAAAGGAGCCAAGCCATGAAGTGGAGGAGCTAATGATGTATTTCTGGTGGCCTAGATGAGTGAAAGTGATTTGGGAAGCATTGTCCCGAGGACCATGGACAGTTCCAGGACCCGGCGCGGAGCTGGAGATGCGTCCCTGCAGGGGACACAGCTCTCACCCTGGGCCTGCTAGCTATGCACACATGTCCACCAAAAAATTTAAAAAAATTTTAAAAAAAAAATCATGTGTCTATTATCTCATTGTTTTATAGCGTAAATTTTCTATTGTTTCTGTCTTGTGCCTCATTTTTTCAGTTATTCATCATCTCTCTCTACTTAAAAATATCCAAGCCAAAACATATTTGTGATATCTTAGTGTACATAGCATTGATTTTCTTTTCAATTCTTTGACAGCTTCCTATTCTTAAGTTCTCTTCTGATAGTTATTGGATGCTGGGCTCTTTTTCCTGCCCTGCTAATCCTGCCGACTACTGTGTTCCCCACCTATTCATCAGCAGGCTGGAAACACTTCACTTACTATGCTCACAGAAATTCATACACTCAATTTGACTTGGCTATAAATATGAATTAACCCCAGCTGATTCTCCCAACGTGTATTTGCTTCACCCCGTCTCTCACCACATTCCCTCCACCACTTTGAAATATCCTATAAATGATTATTTTAATTTTGTAACTTGAAATACGGCTTTTACTGTTACCACCCATTCTCTACCCCAACAAGGGAGATAATAGGCATGAAGTTGACTTACTTATCGGGAGGAAGTGGTGAAAAAAGCCTGAATGCATTTCAAAGCCCAGTGTTGCAAGAAATGAGGAAAAATTGTGTTGGATGTGGAATATCATTTCTAGACAGTTTCAACTATCCTAAACAAGATATTAAAATACCTGTACCTAAACCAAAACCAGTTAATGGGCCTCATCTCATGGTCTACTGCATGGTCTGATTGTGTACTGATGGCAGAATAGAAGGTAGGAGGACAAGTGAGAGACAAATATAGAACTAAACCATATTAAAAGAAGGAAAAGGGAGTATTTAGCTTCACAGAATTGTTAACACAGCTTGCTGAAACTCTGTAGAGGTTATCACCTTTTTTCAGCCAGCCAGCTCTTCAGAAAAGCCTGGACAAAAAAAACCTTGGAGGTTTTTGGTCCTAGTACAGGTTGTGTATGCCTATAACCTATACAGTTGGACATACATTCATAAGAGAATTGGGTTCTCCTCCACCAACTCACGTTAGAGCCTAGCTCTTATGGCAGTTCAAGTCCTGAATTCTTCCACACCAAGAAAGACATAGTAGGGGTTAAGTAAATATTATTACAGCCATTGGTATTACCAAATTCAGCTAAGTATGTAAGTACACACTTAAAAAGCAGCATATGTGCCCTGTGGAGCCAGGACCTACACAGGATTAAACATTTTTATATTTACATAGTTATGCAGTTTGAAATACAATGTTAATCTGTAAAAGTGCAGGTAGCAGAGGATTTAACTTTGCCTTATACCTGTATTCTGCAGATATTGGTGCGTGTGTTCCCTTGCTAGTAATGGCAAACTACAATAAGGTTCATGTTTTAGATCATGTTGAGAAGGTCTGTGAACATAAAAAACGATGAAAACTATCAACTTCCTTTTCTTGTAACAGATACGCATGCTCTTATTTTGGAAATAAACTGTAAAGTGAACAAGCTATTTTGAATAGGACATATTTCATGACAGACTTATTTGTTTTTCCATATGGGAAAGATTTCCTTTGCAATTTAAATTTTCATTTTTTTCCCAGGAATTAAATTAAATTTGATTTCCTGTGTGACTACATCAGTTCAACATTTTTTGACTATAAATACATTATTTCATAAAGACATTTATTGAAAATACTAAAGATATTTTTTAGAGGTATGTTAAAATGAATGTTCACAGAGAAAGTAAATACCAAACAATAAAATCAAATCTTTGTATGTCATGATTAATTATTCCTGACAAAAATTAATGAGCTTTTTCACCTTTTTCAACTGTCTACTGAGTTGTGCATCACAATCATGTGTGTCATAAACTGTAATTGGTTTATGATTAGTGTTTTAAATCAACTTTAATGTAAGAAGAGTCATAAGCACAAACATATTACCGAAGGTATCCTGTGCCTGGAGATAGGGTCAGTCCTCTCCTAACTGAAGCAGTGATGATTTTTGTCAGAGTCAGGTTGATGGTTGGACTAGATTATCTGAAAGGTCCCTTCCAACCCAGACAATTCTGTGATTCTATGATTCTATATTTGGTTTCACAGCATGGCCGTGGGGAATCACTGACTTGCTCTGAAATGCCGAGTATAGCTGTTCTTGTATTTGGGCTTTTGGTATCAGTGGATGGACTTCCTTTTTTTTTTTTTCATGGAAAAAACCTACTTTTCCCATTATTTCTCCCTGTTTCTTTTGTGTTACAAAAACACCCCAAAACTTTCAAAATTACACATGCTAATGACATTTTAAGCAAAGATGAAAGGCGGAATGTAAGTTCTAAAGTAAGGGCTCACTATTAAAAAGGCAAAAAATCCCTTCAAACTCTCAACTATATTAAAATCAAGCATTCATAGCAGAAACTCTTTTCAGTCTTTTTTTTTTTTTTTTTTTTTTTTTTGAATTCTTTATATCTGGCTGTGATACTGAGGTATTTTTACCAATCATGGTTTCATAGGCCTAACCTATTCAAACACTAAAATCAAAGAGATTCTTTTTTGCCTATTTAAGTGTGTATCATGTCAGGTTTTCTGCATGGAAAATGTGGAAGTTTTGGCTTTGGGCTTTTCCCCCCCTTTTTTTGTAGTCACTAAAAGTAATATTGGTTTGTTCTACGCTTATAACTCTTCATACTTTTCTAGAATTAAATCTGAACTTTCCAGAAAGCACTATTTGAAATTAAGTGTCTATAGTAAAGTGGGCAAAAAAAAAAAAAAGGGAGGAAAAAAAATCTGTACATTAAAAAAAATTAAAAATAATTCACATGTTCCCTTAATTACATGCCTGCTTTGCTGAGACCTGCATTAAGATCATTAAAGTTGGTAGGGCTGTACTGGAACCTTGAGAGAGTACAGTGAAAAGTAAAGTTTAATAGCTTCTTCAGGGAACACTGTTACTGTGCAGTGGGTAGTTACAGGATTTGTTGGTGATGACTGTGTGTGCAGTGCGACTGGGAACGAAAATGTTCCCTTTCATGGCTGTGGCATTTCATGGTTCTTGTTTGGATTATCTGTCTCTGTTTTGTCTGTGAAATTGTTGAGACTAATAAATAAAGAGCACTGTATTTTTTCGGCCTCAGAACCAGCATATTGGATTGTTTGTAGATACCTTGTATGCAGTTATATGTAGAAACTATCAAGAACTAAGCACTCACTTCATAGGTAAAGTAAGCAGATTCTGCCCAAATATTCACTGTCTGCCAGGTCAGGAGAATTCTCCCTTTCAACAAATTTGATCAAGTCCAACAACCTGTTGAACAACCTTCAGACAGATTGTGTAGCTGATAAAAAAACACATGTATGTGTGGCATTGAGTGAGATGAAGGTATTTCTGGTAGCCTACATTGTAGCAAGTCACTGACATGATGACTTTAGAGAAGGATGGTGTTTCTCTCTTACACATTTGGTGTCCTCTCTTCAAATGGGTAAGAAAGCAGCAACAGAAGAGAAGTGGGGTAATAACAACATCAGCTGGGAGATCTGGACCCCAAAACTCCTGCCCTTGTGTTGAGGAGGTCATAAATGCAAATCTTATTGTTAGTATTTAATTGCTATTTTAGCACAATAGAGAGAGCCGTGTACTGTCTGCATCCCCTGCAGCAGATTTGGTAAGAATGGGAATGTCTGGTATCATTCAAAAAGACAGTAACAGATACCAATTATGGTAGTCTAAGACAGACCCAGACTCAAGATAGTAGAGTCATCTTAATGCGGTTTCTGGAGTTCAGTTCCCGTGTCTGTGTTACCCAAATATTGCACTAAGCCTTCTGGAAACTTTATATCCAGAAAATCCTGTTAGCATGGTTTTGGTAAAGCTAAATAGGTTTGATTCTGCTCCATGGAAGTGAACACCAGCATGCTAAAGGTGATTTTTTTGTTTGTTTGTTTGGATTTGAGGTCAAACCAGGCACTTCACTGCAAGTGTTCCATGATGCCTGCTTTCTGTCTCCAAGCAAACGCAATGCTGACTGCCTCAGCAATCCAGTGCCAGGCTGTGAGGGGTTAACAGCTCCTCACTGGAAGGTTGCTACCTAGAAAAACAGGACATGGACAACTGTCTTTGCACTCTGGCAATACTTAGGTCCTGAAAGTTCACAAGGGACTGCTGTGGACCTCCAGGCACAAGTCAGCACAACCCTATTTTTTTTTTTTTTTTTGGTTGGATTTGAGGTCAAACCAGGAGCCTCACTGCAACTGTTCCATGATGCCTGCTCTCTGTCTCCAAGCAGATGCAATGCTGACTGCCTCAGCAACCCAGAGCCAGGCTGTGAGGGGTTAACAGCTCCTCACTGGAAGGTTGCTACCTAGGAAAACAGGACATGGACAACTTGAACACCAGCATGCTAAAGGTGATTTTTTTGTTTGTTTGTTTGGATTTGAGGTCAAACCAGGCACTTCACTGCAAGTGTTCCATGATGCCTGCTTTCTGTCTCCAAGCAAACGCAATGCTGACTGCCTCAGCAATCCAGTGCCAGGCTGTGAGGGGTTAACAGCTCCTCACTGGAAGGTTGCTACCTAGGAAAACAGGACATGGACAACTGTCTTTGCACTCTGGCAATACTTAGGTCCCGAAAGTTCACAAGGGACTGCTGTGGACCGCCAGGCACAAGCCAGCACAACGCTAAGGCTGAGCCCAAATATTCCAAGCTGCAGAATATTGGGGTCCATAATGATATTACAGAGTCACAACGGTTCTCCTTGTCCTCAGATTCTGTGCCCATATGGTGCTGTGTTTTGGATTTATGACAAAGTGTTTTAGCTATTGCTCTGAAGTTTAGTTTGTTTTGTTTTTTTTTCATTTTCCTACACTGCCTCCCCAAGTGAGTAGGTTGGGGATGAGCAAAAGATTGGGAAGGGACACAGCTGGGACAGATGACCCCAACTGACCAAAGAGAAATGCCACACCATATCATGTCATGTTCAAAAACAAAAGATGGGGGAAAGGAGAAGGTAGAGGGGATATTCTGAGTTATGGCTTGATGAAGCCCTGCTTTCCAGGGAGCAGCTAAACATCTGCCTGACAGTGGGAAGTAGTGAATGAACTCCTGGAACTTTGCTCTGCTCATATGGGTGGCTTTGCTTCACCTATTAAACAGTCTTTATCTCAACTCATGAATTTTCTTGCTTTTGCCTTTCTGCTTCTCTCCCTCATCCTACGGGGAGCGGGGAGTGAGCAAGCAGCTCAGTGAGGGCTTGGCTGATGGCTGGGGTGAACCCATCACACGACCTCAAATCAGCTGAATTCCTGAAGACGGTCTGAAGTTTTGAATGAAAAATGAAAAAAGGTGAAGCCAAGTGATCTGTATTTGGCATGTTCTCTTCTCCAGTTAATACAATCTTGCACAGAATAGGGTGGCTGGAGACAACCTTGGCACATTCTCAGGGAGTTATGAAACTCACCAAACTCTTTGATTTCTATCTTTGTATTTGAAGACTTCAAGTGAGAGTTGGGACATGCTCTAGTTGTTCATAATCAATCCATATGATCTGACCAAAAATGAAGTCAAGATTTCTGCCTTAATTTTCTACAGTGCCTGTTTTATGTGGCCTAAATCATGTAACTAAAATAGAAGCATTTTTAAACAATGGTTTTTGCCAAGTTCATTGACTTTCACATACCTTCACTTTGGAACACTTTTTTTTAATGGTCCGAATCGTGCCTTATAAGCTCAGGCTTGTTTTGGGAGAACTGCAGGGCAGTGCTACCACATAAGGAGCCTGTCTTTGAGGACAACTTGGGGAAGAACATGATCCATGGAGCCACATGAAAGGTGAAGAGTGTTTTCCATGGGTTGGTGAACATTAGAAGGGTTAGCCAGAAGCCTTGAATAGTCCTGACTGTTTATGTCACTGCTATGTTAATTTTTCATGCTATCAATCAGATATCTCTTTCTGCTGCTCAGTAGAAAGAAGGTCATGGCTGTAAATTAATTTTTGTCCTTCCCCTTTTGGTTGACCAGTGAGGTAAGAGTTGAGAACACAAAGACAAAGACTTCTAAGGGATCAGAAAAGAGAGCTCTTGAAACTCCTTTGAGAATCCCATCATAAGTCTGTGCATATATAGTCGCTTTAAAATAACATTGTATACAATCTTTACATTTGTAAACAAAGGAGATTTAGGCAAAGACATTACCATTAAAACACGAATTCTTGGGTTTTTTCAGTAAAATCATCAAATACAGATGTAAATTTAGGTACATGTTTTGACACAAAGCAATTGCATTCCAAATGTTCTTGCTCCAGTCCTATCTCAGCTGAGCTCTGCGGTGCATATGGCCCTCCACCAGAATGTCTCACAACCCTGTGCAAGTTTTATCTTTACAAAGAGATTATATTGTAATCACAAAATATGCTTATAGACCATCTTGGCAAAACAAACATACCCCCTGGTGGTATGTAACATTGCCCAGCGCTAGGGGACTGTGATAAAGGAATATACATACTGCATATTTTCTTGCTGACCACATCATAACGTTTACCGAGTACATCTGGCTTCTGTCAAATCTTGGAAAACAGCAGCCTAGAAGGTTGCCTGTGATTGCAACAGGGACCATGAAAACCAACTTTGGGGAAAGTTAAGAGAATAACAGCAGGTCAATTGCCATGTTTTTAGCATGAGGCCACTACCTTGTAATCATCCCTGTGATTCAGTTTACTTTGTTAGTGCTTTCAAGAATACAAGGGTAAGCAAGGACTCAATGTACTCAGGCCTGCCACCATGGGCATCACTTGGGCAGGAGTGGCACTTGCCCACATTCTCTTCCAGAAACTCTCTATATCTAAAAGGTTAGCAGAGAAAAATGGCTAGGATAAACAGAAATTGGCTAGCAACACCTAACATTTCATCAGTCTCAGAGATCACTGTTCTCTGTTCAGATTGGAAACCAACTGTCTTGCTGTTGGGAAAGTTTAAGAAACAAGTTTAAAGAAAGCAGGCAAGTAGTTATGAGCTGAAGAGGAAAATCAGTGGGTGATGTTTCAGTGAGCAGCTCTCTGGAGCTCTGCCCTTCACTGACACCTGTAATTATCATGGTGTGTTTTCCTACTGGAATGTCAGGTGTCATTGGCAGAACCTGAACCTATGAATAGACTGAAGAGCTCTCCATGCACTTTGACTCCTTCCACCTGATCTACTCTGCTGTGTTATTATTTCATGGATTCTTTTCTTCTTCAGTACTTAGAAAAACACATGGAGCAAGTTAAACCCTGCATAGCTCTGTAAAAGTGTATCATTTAATGCTTGATTTGAAGTGGTATGAGAGGTATTTGAGGAGTACTAAGGTTTTCAGAGAATGCTTGTTTAATATACGTTATCCTGGTTAAAACAAAAGCATATAGGAGATACAGAGAGTTTCAGCATGTTGGATGATACAAGAAGAACTTCATTTAGCTGTTTTCTGATGAGGAGAAACTGCACTTGGCAAAAGAATGGAGCCTGTGATGAGAATAACTCAAAATCTTGGAGGAAATTATTATAATATAATGTAAGTCAGAGTAATTTCTGTCCTCTTCCTAGAAGCCAAAGTCAACGGAGTTCCTGATCATCAATTCATGGTCAACAAGAGGATACCATTTAGCTATTCTTTTATTTTCTGTTTTAATTTTATTGCTCTAGGAGAGTCAAGCTTGTGCTATTGCTATTGTATGCCCAACAGACACAGCCAGTGAACTAGCCAGCAAGGGAAGGATATAGCTGCTCCAGCAGCGTACGGAGTGGGTGGGCCAATTAGCCCAAATGTTGTACCATGTTCAGACAATACATCAGCACGTGGGCCAATTAGCCCAAATGTTGTACCATGCTAAGATGTAAATCAGCACATGTTTCATGACCTGGCATCTGCAAGAGGCTGTGACAGCATCCTAGACCAAGTAGAATTAGCCTGAATGCCGCAGTGCAAATACTGGTTATGGGAAGCTTACACATCTGTAGAATTTGCAGGACTGCAAAGTGTCGCCTATGATGTGGCCAGTATATCTTTGTGCAGAAGCAATGGGAAAAAAAAATCTTCCAAAACACATATGATTTGCTAGTATCAAGCTTTTACATGAACCGAAAGTTTGACTAGGATTTACCAAAAAAACAACAACGCTCTCAGATTTGATTTGCTAGTATCAAGCTTTTACATGAACCAAAAGTTTGACTAGGATTTGCCAAAAAACCAACAATATTCTCAGATTCCTATTCCTCTGTCCTTCATATCCTCATATTTTGCTCCAGCAAACTTTATCTTTGGTGTCTTTTCTGTGTGGTGTATTCTTAGTGGTGAAATATCTAATACATCTTTGTCATCTCGCTTCTATACCTTCTGGGACTGATACACTGTTTTTTAATCTAGTGTACTATAGTGGAATTTACACCAGAAGCTTAAACTTCTTTAACAGGCTGCTCTGAAAGCCTTTCTCTAGTTCTGAAAAAGAGCAGAAATGTATTGGGATACTTTTACATGTTCTATCAAACCATGCAAACCAAGGAATTCCAGGCAACTCTGAGGGCACTGCTTTCACCGACGAAGCAGGTCTTTGTGATTCCTTTTGCACAGTCCAGGAGAAACCCTGGAACCCAGAGCCAGCTGGCATGGTCTGCTTGCCCTTTGAATAATCCCTGCTCAGATCTATTGGAGCTGGTAGATCAGGCTGGCAAATGACAAGACCAGATAACAATAACAAGGAAAACAAAACATCCCACTGCGATGCTGGACCACTTCAGAGTACTTTAAGATCAAAGACTTCCTCCTCATTTCCTCTTTCCTCCCCCAGTTCTGTCAGATACAGGCAGTCCTCTTCTACCTGGCATCTCCCTGCCTGAGCAAGAAGCAGGTCACAGGAGGTGGTGACTTATTTTGGACTGTGAGGATACCTGTATGTCCTTCTAGTGCTGTTCTTACCTTCTTTCCTTGGATTGCCAGCACGGGTAACAGTTTACACCACATGTGAGTCAGGTTCTCAGAGAGCCATGGTGAAACAAAACTAGACCAGCTACTTCTCAGTGAGTTGCCACCCCACAGCTGCCCTCGGTGTCCACAGAAAAGGCTCCAGCTGTCCAAGTCACCAGCCTCTTCTACTATGCCTATTTTCACAAGTAAAAAATAGAGTTTTCTGCTCTGTATTGAGATATATCCAACTATATGCCATTGCTTCATGTTTTTCAAAGCATTAACGGGGAAGACCAATGAAATAATTCATTTGTATAATAAATGTAACACTTTTTAATGAAAAACTTACAGGGCATACACAATAACCTGTTTCTAAAATGAAATAACTCTGTTCTTTAAAATTCCCTTTCCTAGCCAAGGCTTAACAGGGGTTAGCGCACAGTATAGACTAATTGCCTACATAATTTCATTTTATGAAACAAAGCGCTTTAAAAAAATTATAGGGTTATATAAAAGCATGTGAAACCACTAAGCCAGCTTTGTTTTTCAACCTCATGCAACAGTGGCAGTGGTTTAGATGCGAACTGTAAACATTTTCTTTGGGGAAAGATACATCATAACTTTCTGTTCGGGGACCTGCCTGCGTGCTAATGATATATTCTCTTGTCCTATTATGTTTGCTTTCAATTTTATTTATTTTTTTTTTTTTCGCCCCTCTTTCTCTGCAAGAGAAATTGTTTTGTCCTCCTAGCCCCGCTCAGTAAGTGAAGTCCCTCCCCTCGGTGTCTCTCATCCTTGAACCCGTGTTGAGCCAATCATTTTTCTGGCAGCAAAGAGATGAAGAGAGCTCCTCGGGTGCTTCTCTCGGGTCACGAGCCAGAACAGCCCAGGGAGCGCCGTGTGTATTTGCTTCACTGGGATCCTCTCTCAAATCCTTGGTGTCAGTAGCAGTAGGCTACAAGGCCAGCCCATAAAAGAAGTTTTACTACTAGCTGAGCAGTAATGTCTTTTTTTTTTTCTTTCTTTTTTTTTTTTTTCCCTTCCTGTTTTGCTGTCCCTCAAAATAAACAACAGGAGGGGAAAAAGTAGACAGCGGGAGGCAAAAAATACAATGAGAGCTGCTGTTGCTGGGCTGTAACCCTACGTGGGTTGCTCTGCGTCAAAAATACACATCAGCCACTAAGGTTGAGTGGTGGCAGGTTTAATGTGATGAGACCGTGATGACTTCGGACCCCCTATAAAATGCACAAAACAGGAGTCACGGTGGATATATAACCTTTTCGTTGTTAAAAGAGAGCGTTTCCTCAGCAGGCAAGGCACCTGGGTGCAAAACAGATCACAAAGGCCTAGATTTAGCTTCAAGATCTTAGCTCTTACGCTGCTCCTCTCCAGATAGTACAGAAATAGATTTATTACGTATATTTGCCCAACATGTTAGGGTGCTCTCCCTTAATTAAAAGCCCAGCTAACCCCTGATAGCATCATATTGCTAGGACAAAACAAAATGATATTATCCACTCTGGCTCTTATCCCGGCTGGCGGGTACATAAGGTGGATTAAGAGGGGGAAGGGCAATTTTGAAAAATTGTGGTGCAATAGAAAGCCTGTGATCTCACCTGATTGAGTCTTATCGGCTCTTAGCATCACTGGTCCTCTTTCTTTCTTTCTTTCTTCTTTCTCTTTCTTTTTTAACATGTACTAAAGCAAGAAGAAAAAAAATTTTAGCATCACTGGTCCTCTTTCTTTCTTTCTTTCTTCTTTCTCTCTTTTTTTAACGTGTACTAAACCAACAAGAAAAAAAATCCTCTGGCTCTTATCCCGGCTGGCGGGTACATAAGGTGGATTAAGAGGGGGAAGGGCAATTTTGAAAAATTGTGGTGCAATAGAAAGCCTGTGATCTCACCTGATTGAGTCTTATCGGCTCTTAGCATCACTGGTCCTCTTTCTTTCTTTCTTTCTTCTTTCTCTTTCTTTTTTAACATGTACTAAAGCAAGAAGAAAAAAAATTTTACCTCAGCACTTATTGTCATTTTTTTAACCCGTGGCAACATGCAGATTCAAAAGTTGTGGCCCTGCGAGGCGGCGACCACTGGAATCTACAGAAGTTGCTCAGAGTTTCCCTTAGCGTAAGATCCAGGCAAAAAACCCCACGAAACACGGAAAATCTGATTCCCGTGACGCGTTGCACAGCGAGAGGCAGATCTCCCGTAATATAAAATCAATCCACCTAAATCTCTTTGCCAGCTATTTCTGAGATGAGCAACAGAGATTTGGGATGACATATGCTGGTCTCTCTCTGTGTGTGCACACACGTGACCAACAACCTGCCCGCCTCAGGTGTCACGCTCGGAATGCCTAATTCTCTAATGCACGTCTATTTTACCTAAACCCATTTTTTAAAGTTTTTTTTTTTGGTTTTCATGTATATTATTAAAATTGTGGCTTGCAACGCCAGGGCCAATTTGTCCTTCTCCCCGGCGAGGCTGCAGCTTGCTGTGCTGCAAATGTCACTGGCGAGCCGTTTGTTAGGGCTGCACTGCATGCCGGTTAATCTGTTTACTTATGCAATGGTGGAAATGTGACCTGGCTATTGTGGTGATTAACAGAGTCAAATATCCTCACATTAACTAGTGAGCTGGGCAATCAGGCTGGATTATTGTTACATTCAATTTAAATTACAGTGGCATGACAGGTCCTGAGGTATTTAGTAACGGATTTCACAGCACAGATATGCTTCGTGTGTAATGAATAAACTCTGGAGAGCAACAAAAGGGGAAAAAAAAAATAAAATAAAAAGGTATTTTATGATCATTGTGAAAAATTTATGGAGTGTAGCTGGCATGAAATTCTATAAAATGAACTGGCTCCAACCAGTCCAACAACAAAGCGCGCACTTTTCTTCCTGCTGCTTATGAATTATTATTACCGAGTCCTCCTATGTTTACTCATTAGCATTGAACCCTTTGCAAAACTGTGATTCAAAATTGAATTCTTCTTAATTGAAAATACCCCCAGTATGCTGGGAGAAAAAATGAAGGGGGAAAATGGCAGCAGCGCCACAATAGGCCAGTTAGCTCTGTGATAGTCAGAGGGGGTGGCTGCTCTGAACTTGAATGTTATTCAGAATTCACAGCCGGACTATAGGAAGGAAAAAGGCAGGTTTCTTTCAAGTTGTTCCGCACACTGACATACATATAATTTAAATATTTAGCCACCGGTGTGCTGCTGCAGTGCGTTAGCCCACTAGCACCGTGGTGCATTAATCCTGCGCTCCGTACGACTCGCTGACTTTGACCTGTTTTATGCTCTGTGACTGAATAACACATAGCACTTTGCTTGGGGAAAAAAAAAAAAAAAAAACACCTAAACAAAACACACTATGATCTCAACACACATTGGTTTCAATTAACTTTTAACCATTTGATTGCACTAATTCTAGGCTGTTAGTTAGCTATTGCCAAGCTGGCTGTATTGATTTTGAACAGAATAAGCTGAAGCACAAAACAAAGCATGTGAAGACCGAATTTTCACAAAATAATCTCCCTCCTTTCCATTTGCTTCATTGCTTCCCTGCAAACATTTTTGCAGAGGCTGTTTTGAAACTTATTTTTATAACAAAAAAAAAAAGTCCTGACGATTTCAAGCAATAAAAATATTAGGATTTCACTCAGCATGATTTAGCATTTATTGAAGCTTAAGAGATAGATGCTACAGTTCAGAAGTATTGAAAAATGGCTTATATTAAAAGGTAGAGAAAACTGCAAATAACAAGTGCCAGTGCTGAAAAGATTCTGGTTAGTGAGGTGTTCACACACTGCTTGGTGGACCCCGACTAGGGAAGAAGGTAGGAACCTTTGTGGTCTTGCATGCACCAATCATTTAAAATGTTATATAGGGGAACTGAGTGTACAATGAGGCTTCATTTGATGGCAACCTGATGTAAAGCCTTTATAATCAGGACGGTTCTATAAAAGGGAGTGAGAGAAGAGAGTGACGTGTGTGCTGTGGCTTTCAAAGGAAGCTCACCCTGGTATGAGCATGCACTGGTAAAAGAAAAATCGTGGGGTTTATGTTCCAACCTTTAATCTCAAGATGCAGAGTTCAGTTCCACCCTGGTCAGGATCATGAGCAGTCTCCCAAATCCAGCCCTCTTTGAGCACCACTGTGAGCTCACCTTTGCACCTCCTGGGTACTTCTCCATTGCAGGGAGTCACTGTCGAAGACCTTGTCCAGGTGTGAGATTTAAAAAACAGAACCACGAGGAGAGCAGATGCATACTTAGGCTGGTCTACACTGATGATTATGAAGAAGTAATTCTTGTCAATAAACTTATGAGTACATTTGGTATTAGCAGGTCTATATTCTGCAGTACATTCATGGAGTATTTGTGGTAAAAATTTTCAAGGAGAATACCCTAAACTCTGGAATGTGTAATTACTGGCCACGTGGCTCAGTGGTTCCTGCAGTGCTCTGAGCTCCCACTAAACTGCAGAGGAACCTCAAATGCTACAACCACCTCTTGTGTTGCAATCTATCTGCTTTGTACATCCCTTTTCAAAAAACGCAGCTTTCTCCACTGTCAGAGGAATATCAGTGTGTAAACCAAGGGAAGGATTTTAGAGCTGCAACTCCGAAATCCTCAGTCCTGCCAGACGTTCTCCTTTGCCACGGTCATGTGCAGCTCCCCATCTGGCAAGATGCAGCTGCTGAGCTCTCTGCTGCCGAGTCCTGGGTAAAGCTCAACACCTGTCGAAGGGTTTTCACCTGGGGAAACGTGTATCCTAAAAACATTTATTCAGAAAAAGTCAGCACGCTGTGGACCACTGAAATTTTACACTTCATCAGCCTTAGTGTTGTAGTTACTGCTGTAAAACATTCCCCTCCCGTTATAATTTCCCAGGCGATGACATTTTGCTAAAAGATGTTCATTCGCTGCCCGCTCCCCCCGAACCCGTTGGTCACAGCACACTGACGAGGCTGGGGAGAGGGCAGAGAGACTCTTTGCCTCTCAAAGCTAAGTCCAGCCCTCAGCCCAGCTTGTTTATGTAGACAGGGATAAGAATGGGTCATTTTGCCGTTTTCACCCTTAGGCAGTCACCATTGCTGGAGACTTTTAACGTCCTCCCTCCCTATAACTGTCACATGAGATGAAGTGGGATGATACAGGACAATATGGCTTGATGTTCTCCTACCAATCAATAGCCTCAAAAGTATGTGCAAAAGTCATCTGACCAGAGAGTCACTGCTGTGTAGGAGGCATGGATAGAGTGCCAAATAGCAGATGCTTATTGAAGATTCTAATGATTTTAGCTGGAGAATGGATCCCCAGGTCCCTTAATTCTGCAGACTCTTCTTTTAGAAAATAGCAATAAATAAATCTTATGCTTTCCCTCTGTTCAAACTTATCTTTAGGGCTTTTCTGCCTCCCCGTGACATAAAATGATACGGTTCCACTATGCAAAACAAGAACATTATGCATTATCTGCCCTCCTGTGTCCAGGACATACTTGCTCAACCCAGAACTATCCTGTCACGTCAGTAAAGTTAGTAACCTCAGGTGACCAAAGCATTAATACTTTATCTGTCTGAGCCGGCTGTGTATCACATCTACTGCCTATGGAAGACAACGTAAAGAGGTTTGTGTAAGAGGCAGAAAACCTGCAAGCATGATATACTAATACCCTAATCTAAATTCTGAACAAAACAAGGGTGATGCAGATATATATTTGTGCCTCCTGTTGTAAATGACTTCTCTGCAGTAACTGGCAGCAATCTTCCAAAAGGGAGATACAAAAACAGTCTACAGCAGTCCCCTCATTTAGAGCCCAGCGACTCACTTGGTTGACTGAGATAGTTGCTGAGATTGCATAAAGATAGACGGTTAAAGAAAATGATGGAAGTAAATTTTCAATGAAAACATAACCTTTTCCATCTTGCTATAAATTCTGTCCGGAGCATAAATCAGTATCAGTTACATGCATTAAAACACCAGCTCCCCAATTGGGAACACAATGCCCTCCCCTTTGCACATTTTAAAGGACATGGCACTGTGTAGAGAGAGCAATAATTTCCTGAAGATTCATGAGCAAGGTAATTTGACATACCTGGTGCTGCCCAAGTTTAAGTTACTATAAATAAAATAGAAAGAGTTTGTCTATGCTGGTGTGTGTGTGGTGCCGAGGCATTCGGAAGAGTCAGATGCTGTGGGCATCTTGTTCATATGCTCTGAAGCATCACATTTCACTGGGATGCTTGGCAACAGAAAAGTTTGCAAATGTTGTACAGTATTTGGAAAGAGCCTGGAGTCACTGCAAACATTTGAGAAGGTGACAGTAATGTCTTTAAAGGGCTTCTTGTCTTAGCAAGGGTATTTCTTATCATTTATATAGTAAAACCATTCTTTGGATGTCAGCAGAATGGAGTGACTGTTGGCTGAAAACTGACTTTGAGGACTGCTTTGGTTTGGATTAGATCCAATCTAGTCCATGGGAGGAGGAGCGGGGGTGGGGGAGGGGGAATTGCACCAGGTTGCTTAATTAATCCGGATGCTTTGCTCATTATACCTTGAACTTCCTCAGAGGACAGGAACAAACTAGCTTGCTCAGAGTAAAATGAGTATAACATCAACGAAAAGCAAAAGGGGGGGGGAAGGGAGGGCACGGGGTGGAATTATTTAGAGTGGTGAGCCTGTATCGGAACAATAAAAAAAAACAAACAAAAGGCAAAATCTTCTTAGGAGTGTGTGAACTGCAAAAAGTAGGCATACAAGCATGTGCAAACATCTGCACATGTATGAATGTAGAGAGACATGTTATGACCCTGCCTAAATGCAGTGAAGGATGAAGCAGAACCCTTCACTGTCCCTTTTTGCCCTCAGGAACAGTCAGATGAAGCAATACTCAGTGTATTTCGGTGGCTCTGCACCTGCATCCCAAGTGGCTGTGCAGGTTCTCCTACTAAACAAGAATGGAGCTGCTGGACAGCCTAAGTTTCTACTGAGAGAGAGAAGCATGATGCAAACCACCCAAAGGTGCCACAGAAGCTAGGAACTGGCTGACATAAAGACTCTAAGATCAGCAAAGATTTAGATGATCCATTCATGAGGGCCAAACCCTTTGTTTGGAGATGATAAGTGATTTTCACTTTAAAAAACAGGAGAGGGGAGATAGCTGCAAAAAGGAGATTCCTCACCTGCATGAGTAATTCCCATGTATTAAATCATCTGGCCCTCAACAAGCAAAGCCCAGGACCCTTTTCTCTGACTTACTGTGGTAATGGAAGGATAATTCTACTCTGGAAAGCCAACATCAGTCTCGCTAGAAATGAAGTCTTCCAGGAGCTTGATATCAAATATATGAAGTACCATGCCCCTTATGCTGCATTGATCTTCCCATCTGCATTTGTGCTAGACTCACAGTGGCAAGAGATAGTAACCCAACATGAGAATAACCTGGGGAAAAAAATGGAAGGTAGCGCTCTGGTGCATATATCTAATCTCAAAATAAATTTAAGAGAGGAATTCTTTTTCAAAGTACAAATGTTACTGTCACCTTGCTTTGCACTCTCACCCTGAAAATGCACACTCACAGGGGTATTCAAAACCATGCAGCTTCAGACTACACTTTTCCCTTCATGGCAGTTCACGATGGGAAGTTGTGGATATTCCACCAGCAGCTATAAAATATGCATTTCTATACAGGATCCAAAATATCAGCAGATCTAGGAGGATTTGAAAAATCTTAGTTCCCATCATTCTTCTCCACAGGCTTCTGCTGAAGACCTAATGAATATGAGTGGAAAAGACAGCAGGTCATACAATGGCAGACCAAACACAACCTTCTGTCTTCTATGAACCCTCCTCTGTGCAGTATGTCCTGCGCTTACATGGAAGAATTAAAATAACTAGCATGATGAGATTTCTTGTCCAAGAAATGAGGACAACGAAAGGATTCTGTGCGTGTGATGCCTTCCAGCCATTTCTTTCTCTGGGGCCATGTGGGTTTCAGGTAAGCAGATGTCAACCACCAGCACTGCAACAGGGATGGAAAAGGAGCAGTGCCCCATTCACACACACTGGCTGCCCACGTATGGATCCTGCCAACTGTCTCTACACTCTGAAACCTTTTTTGCTCTCAGTTACTTTTTGCTAGCTTGCTTTTCATATTCCACATTTCCTCAAGAACATGGTGCTAACAAGATATTAGCATAATATATAGGTATAACTTGGTTTCATCACTGGGGCCAGATTCTGCCCTTTTGGCTCTCTTAATTTTCCCTTGAAGCCTGCACCAAAGCCTTCTCAGTGCTATCGTATTTGACAAACAAAGCCACTGAAAAACATCACACCTGGAGCAGTAGGAAACTACAAGTCATGACCATTCCTCTTCAAGTCTGGCAATTATTGTCAGTCCCCTTAAAATTTGTGAATAAGGTTCTCTGAAAATATTTGTGTAGCTGTGAATTCGGTAGGATCAATTTCGATCATACACGGGTGTAAATCCGTTGACTTGAGTGAGGTTGGTCCTGATTTACAGTGAGGAAAGCCGGGACAAGCATCCCTTTCTTCCTTTTTTTTTCCTTCTTACTTTTTTTTTTCCTCTGCTGTAAACATTGATCTTACCCAGAGTGTGGAACCGTGAATTTTCCTCTCTCTGCCCCAGGCTTGGTTGATTTTACTATTTTCACTACAAAGTAGCTTTTAAAGTTATGAATAGTGTCTCTCCTTGCAGTAACCCGCCTTCCATTGTCACTATGAGCAGCACGTAATTTGATAGAAACCCACAAAGTGGGCTCGGCAGTGGAAGACTCATTCCCCTTCCTTCCCAGCTGCAGAGGTAACCCTGCACTCCGGGTACACCTGAAGTACCCCTTCGTTAACAAAGGTCACTTGCTGATGGCTGCTGAGGGACACATGCAGTTCAGATGCTTAATTGCAACAGGTAATCAGGGGCAGTTCTCTGTAGTGCACGTCAGCTGTGGCTTTTGCGTAGATGCCTAGAGTACAAAACTTCCTGCCTACAAATGTTTTCAAAATCAGCATCCTGTACATGGAATTAAGTTTTTTTAATATGTTTAAAAATGGGGGGGAAAAAAGCTATGCTGTTGGGATTTATAAAACTTGCATAAGACTATTGAACATCCTTTTTCTGTCTTTCAGTCTCCCCCTTTTCCAGGGTTGAAATTTTACATACTTTTACTCAAATCTTTGCTCTACAGTATTGTTTTTATGTTTATATATATTGCTACCTTGAGTTTCATCGTAGTATCCGACGCTGCTGAAGACAAAATTTCTTCTTCCTCAAAAGCCTGGGACATTTCATCTTCTCTGACCTTTATTTAAATATATAGGATATTTACCCTAAGTTTTTTTTTTCATCTCTCCTTCATCCCAAGTTCCTTTCCACTGCACTGCTAGAGTGCTATCGGTGTGGCCCTAAGCTGAGACCTTAGTAGGAATTCTGAAAAAGTTTTGAGATTAGTGAAAATGAATTTGTCCAGCCTCAGTTCCAGTATTAATTAAATATATGGAATGAACAGTGCCTTTTGCTGCTGATAGATGAACGATCACCTTAGGAAACTCCTCTTTTACAAACAGAGAAGAACACGTTCCCTGAGGTTGCTTTGTCATTTTTAAAAAGTGACATTTAACATTGCTACAAGCGATTTGTTGTTTAAAAGAACTGATTAGCACAGTTGTTGTCCATCACAGTACGCTACACTCCCAGTGTTAAAACATTAGCCAAGCGCTATCCTATAACCATTAAACTACCTTCAGTTTCAATCAGTTTTCTAACACAGGCTGATTAACAAAGTTCTGTTTACCCATATGGGATAAGGTGACTGACCAGATGTTCTGATTTTAAAAGATCTGTTGGTGTCCCAGTGATTTCCACTGGGACATTGAATTGTCCCAGATTTTCCTGCTGAGAGCTTGAGCAGCACAAAAGTTGCTTGCAAGGTAAAGCCCCTTTAGCCACTAAGGAGTTTGGAAAGAAGGATTAAGGGAGGATCCCCCTCCGAGAGTTGAAGATTCATCCAACGTGGCTCAGATTAATACATGAGTTATTATAAATAACAGTGCTGGTGTCCTTTGCTGGAGGGGAGCTACAGAAAGAAAAAAAAAAAAAAAAAAAAAAAAAAAAAAGAAAAAAACCCCCAACTCTACAGCCTGGAGCATCTTAAGGAAAACAGGCTGCTTTTCCCTGCTGTAGATCTGTTGCTCATACTACACGCAGAATGCTGAGGAATTCTTAATATACGTTTGCTCTGTGGTGGTTTCTGTGTCTGTGTGTGTATAAGGGGTAAGGGAGGAGGGCAAGGGGGAAGGAAAAAGAGAGAGAGGGAGGAAAAGAAAGAGAGAGGAAATCCTCTTTGTCCTGTGAAGTGCATCACACAGACCTCCTGTGTTGTAATGTAAAACCGCCAGGGTGGCTAGAATGACCATATGCTGTGAATGTGAGTGCTGTGCCTGTTTAAATGTAAATTTCCTCTGTATCCGAATAAAAGAATATCTGTTTAATATGGAATGAAGGCGGTTTGGCAGGATATGCACTACTTCAGGTAAGCCAGAATAAACAGTAACATTGATTAAAAGGAGCCCCCTATTCTGCACCTGTCATGTTCACCTCCTTTGCCACAAAGGCCTCACTGGTTTATTTACCTGTAGAGCTGTTATAATATTTTGCTTTCTAAAGAGATTTGGAAGCCACCTGCCATACCTTTGGCATTTCTTTAACAACAAAGCACTTCAGGCTCAAGTGCGGGAGCCCATTGTTCTGCTCCACAGCATGGAAAAGAAGATGAATCCAGAAGCACAGGATCCAAACAGAAATTATTATTGATTTAATCACATAATCAGCAGCAAACACTTCAGGCTAAGATAGCAAATCCATAACAGCCTGCCCACATAACCACCCTTACAAATTTACCAGCAAACCACTGCGCACACTTAGCAAACAAGAAGAGCAAGGGTCACCTTCACTTGGCGGCAAAATATTGACATTCCTAAAGCTTAAATATGTTTTGAGTTAAGTGTTATCAATCAGTGATAAGAGTTGAATGTCTGTTAAACATAACTACATTGGCAGAAGGATTATAGAATGCTTTCTTGCCATAATCTAGAAGCATCTTTCAGACAAAACTCTGCTTGAAATCAATTGTGCACAAGGAGCTGCCTGCTGAGACCCATTCAGTGTCATACAAAAGAAGAGAGAGTCTCCCTGTGATCTTTAACCATAACCGGTTATCTAATGAGACCAGGGCTTTAATTTCTTTTCACATCAAACATAGAATCAATGCTCTGGATTCAACAATGTGTGTAAACAGGCCGTGAAGCCATCCCTTCAGATGGCAGCCAATTCAGCCTCCCAAGCCCCCTGGCATATTTATTTCAGTGAATCCCCCTTTAGTTCCAGGTAACTGCTCCCATCACGCTGCTGCTGGCTCCCTCCCTTGCTGGACGGCAAGGCGAGCTCCCTCTCCTCAGACACCTTCCACTGGCGTGCAGAAAACTTGCAGGAAAAAGCTGTTTTCTGGGTGCTGCTTTCACTCGGGCAGACACAAAACCGTAGTACCGTCGCCGTGGTTTACTTTGGAATTAGGCTGGCATAACAGGTGACAACCTGGCGCGAAGAGTATAGAGCAAATGTCGGCTGGGAAAGCCTAGTGACATTCCAGAGAGGATTAAAATGAGGTTCAGCAAACTGATTCATTCAGCCCTTGTCCTGCTCTGGGATATTTACAAAGCGTGCTTTTTGTTTGTGAAGAGGGCATTTTATAGCATGGGTGTCTATTCTTAAAGATTTTGAAATTTTATTCTGCACGTAGCCGGGCAAATAGTATGAAGACAGCTTCTCTGGCAGCCTGACCTAAATAATGAAAAGGACTTTCCCTAAATGTTATGCTGCTGCTACCCTGTGTCCTTACTGAGAGAAATGTGGATGGCACTGATGTGTGGATCTGCTGAGTAGAGACTCCAGTAACGCCTGCCAGGCTGTGCCATCCTGCTGCCCACGGGCTGTCCCTGCCCTCCCACCCAGCCGTGCTGCTGCAGGAGATGTTGGTGTCTCCGTGCTTTATTGTGGCTAGCTCCAAGACCTCTCCTCTCAGGGAAACCAAGACACACCATGAGGTTCAGCCCTCAGTGGTCCACTTGGATTCGAACCGGCTCATCTATGACTCAGGGAGCTGTAGCTGCCACTTAGGACCACGTAAAAGCTCACTTGCCTTTGTATTTTTGTGTAAGAAGTTGCCAGTTATATATGATGTAAAAAAAAAATAATAAAAAAATACAGTGACAAAACATTCAATTGAATACCTAGGAGCCTGCCTGGGAAGGCAGAGACTACAAGTATCTCTACCTAACAAAAGTATATTGGGATGAATCCTGTGTTAACTATCTCATCAAAACCTGCCTTACAAGCTCCAGAGTGGGTCGAGCTTGTGGACCATTTAGCACTTTAAGATTGCTACTCTATTGAGCTTTCTACCTAACAAAAGTATATTGGGATGAATCCTGTGTTAACTATCTCATCAAAACCTGCCTTACAAGCTCCAGAGTGGGTCGAGCTTGTGGACCATTTAGCACTTTAAGATTGCTACTCTATTGAGCTTCTTTGAACCCCTCTGGGCTCTGATTGCTGAAACTGATTTGAGGGTTCAGAATTTTTAGCTGGAAAACACCATCAGGTCGGTAGAGACTGAAGGAGGGGTGAAATCAGAGTTTCCTCCCTCCACTTTCCCTCAAGCCTCGGGGCTTTTGCCCCCCATCAAAGCTGCTTCAACTGCACTGATGCTCCAGAGCAGGGTAGGAGAGGAAGCGAAGCTGTTCAGCACTGAGTTGCTTCCACTAAAAAGCAGCTGAGAAGCAGCAAAACTGTCTCTCTTTGTCATGAGCCATGCCATGGGCAGAGAAGTTCTGGCTGCTAGACCCAGACCCCAGTGGGAAGGCGCCTCGGAGGCAGCGAGGGAAAGGAAAGAGGCAAGTAAGGGATTTACAGGGATGGAGAAGCAGTCTGTGAGATTGAAGGTGGCCCAAAAGACTAAACTCAGAAGCAATTGGGATCTTTGCCTCTTTTGCTAGTGCAGCTCCCAGTGTTATGGTGGTGAGCAGGCTTTTTTCACAATATGAATGTACAAATAGATCAGTATCACTTTAAATGGTGTTATGGTGGTGAGCAGGCTTTTTTCACAGTATGATTGTACAAATAGATCAGTATCGATTTAAATAATGGAGAGGTGAGCAAATGGTGGAGAGAAAACTGAACTGACCAACCCCCTGCATTTAGCAAATGTCTTAGAATGGCTGTGGAGACACAGATATTGAAAAGCAGAAATGATTGTAGCTGGGTTGTAACAAAAAAACCCACCCAAACAAACAAACGAACAAGCCCAAATGGAAACAAATAGTCTGTATCTTCCTAAACTCTTTTTTTTTTTTTTTTTTGAGGGGAAGGGATACAGATTATAATATGATGCCCTACTACTTTTTTTTTTTTTTTTTGTTTTGGAAGGGATACAGATTTTAATATGATGCCCTACTATATTTTTAGCAAGCTAGCCTCAAATGGTCTGGGATTTGTCTCAGATCTCTCGCATGACCAAATTTATTTAAAAATTGAATGGACAAGGCCCAAAGCAACATGGTTTAACTTTGAATTTAGATTTGATTTGGGTTAGAGTTTTGACTAGAGACATTCTAGAGTTCCTTCCTAACTCCAATTGTTTTATGATTCTATGATTTTTCCCAGCAAAAATTTTGATTCAGAAAAGGAGGCTTCAACTGCTCGGGAGGATGATGTAGTATCAGCTACAGGGAAACAAAGATGCACTTTGCTTCAGAGTTTTAAGGGCATAATTCAGAAAAATGTTTACTAGTTAGTATATCCTGAACTCTGAGTGTATCAATGAATGAATAGGATTAAGCATGTAAATCAGAAGGTCTCACAGTGCTTTGGTAAAATGGTGGCCAAACGTATAATATTAAGGAAATGCAGAATAGGAACATGGTTATTACCAGGTAACCTCAGGAGAGGCTTCATGGTGCCAGAAGCCTGAAGGATGAATTGAGTATGAGGGAAAAAGAACAATCAAGAATCTGGAAAAAATACAAGAGCAGAGCAACAGGTTCTTTTCCATGGGCTTGTAGTTCAGTAACAAATAACGATTATGCTGGAAAACTTAAAGATGCTCCCATGAGTTGCTTTACAAAAGAAGCAAAAGGCTCCTTTGTGTATCTCTGAAATATCTTCCAGTAGATTTTCACAGTAAGTCCGTGAAAAGGAAGTGATACAGGATATTGATACTGGGTTATAGAAATAACACTGTATATTATAACAGAGTGTTTTTCTATATATTCATTTCATTAAAAAATCTTTTTTATTGATTCTCTAATTAACGCTAACAACCATAAAGACAATCACAAACAAATATAGACATAAATCAAATAGATACTGTATAAACAACTGAACTCAATTTAGCTTGCCCATAGAAATCATTATGCAAGGATACCTGATGTGGCACATACCCAAGTAATGGAAAATCTGAAAGATAACAATTGGAAGAGAATAATGATACAAAAAAAGATATTTTAATCCAAACACAAATATACCAAATACCTGTAAAGTGACATAATATGGTGAAGGCCAGGGTTGATTACCTAAGTATAGAGCTCTAAATCCATACTTAGGCATATTAATAAGAGTTTTATTTTTCAGATATGCTAATCATTTATAACCCCCTTGATAAGGGAGGATCAAGCCTTAACTACACAAATACAGCACCAAAAATAACACTACATTCTCAAATAAATCTGTTCATGGGATAAATTAACATATTTATTGAAAAGTGTACATAAAATGATATTAGTTATTTGTCTTCCACTAGTGATTCTTTCTACGGTTTAGAAAATGCCTGTAATCTGATTTCCAGTGCTTAACTATGGGCTTATGGGTGGACTGTTCGGTGGATGAGGAATTGGTTGGATGGTTGCATCCAGAAGGTCAACAGCTCAATGTCCAGATGGAGATTGGTGACAAGTGGTGTCCCTCAGGGGGCTGTATTGGGACTAGTACTGTTCAATATCTTCATCAATGACATAGACAGTGGGATTGAGTGCCCCCTCAGCAAGTTTGTGGATGACATCAAACTGAGTGGTGCTGTTGACACCTGAGGGAAGGAATGCCATCCAGAGGGACCTGGACAGGCTTGAGAAATAGGCCTGTGTGAATCTCATGAGGTTCACCAAGGCCAAGTGCAGGGTTCTTCCCCTGGGTCAGGGCAACCCCCAGTATCAATAAAAGCTGGGGGATGAAGTGATTGAGAACAGCCCTGCTGAGAGGACTTGGAGGTACTGGTGGACGAAAAGCTGGACATGAGCTGACAATGTGTGCTTGCAGCCCAGAAAGTCATCTGCATACTGGGCTGCATCAA
Organism: Calidris pugnax; assembly: GCF_001431845.1. Lineage (NCBI taxonomy): Eukaryota > Metazoa > Chordata > Aves > Charadriiformes > Scolopacidae > Calidris > Calidris pugnax. Next base: position 25,088,128 of record NW_015090830.1, on the reverse strand, counting down.
AAGAAGCATGGCCAGCAGGTCCAGGGAGGTGAATCTGTCCCTCTACTCCACTTTGGTGGGACCCCACCTGGAGTGCTGCATCCAGCTCTGGAGTCCTCAGCACAGAAAGGACATGGACCTGGTGGAGTGGGTTCAGAGGAGGGCCATGAGGATGATGAGAGGGCTGGACCACCTCTCCTATGAAGACAGGCTGAGAGAAGTGAGGTTGTTCAGCCTGGAAAAGAGAAGGCTCCAGGGGTACCTCATAGTAGCCTTCAAGTACTTAAAGGAGGACTATGTGAAAAAAAGGGGACAAACCTTTCAGCAGGGTCTGTTGCAACAGGACAAGGAGTAATGGCTTTAAACTAAAAGAGGGCAGATTTAGAATAGGTATATGGAAGAAATTTTTTACGAGAGTGGTGAAATACTAGGGCTCTGAACAACCTGATGTAGTTGAAGATGTTCCTGCTCATTGCAGGGGAGTTGGACTAGATGACCTTTAAAGGTCCCTTTCAACCCATGATTCAATGATTCTAACTATGTTATGTGAGAAATGCCTCTGTAGAAGTCAACATTAATATTTCCTCTCTCAGCGCAGGAGATCTAGACTCTGTTTTCCCTTAGGTGAAGCAGATGGAAGAAAAGAGTAGTAAATATAATAATTTGGCCTTAATACTTAATAAAATAAATTTACTTTTACATTGGTGCTAAAAATCATCATTTATTCATGGAATAGTCTGACAAGGTGTTTTACCCAGGCCTCTTTCCTTTAAGCTTATATTATTATAATACATCATTATATTGTATATATATCATTATATACATATATATATCATTAAATATATCAATATAGCATTAAATTGTATGCATTTATTTTTACTCAATTTTTTTAAACTGTTATTCTAGCTTTCTCAAATATTGTAGTATTTAAGCTGAGAAAGAATACCCATTGTTGCAAAACCAAGAGTACCAGCCAGCAGATTCTAATGTCAAGTCAATTGTAAGGGTAAGGCTTATAAGACATCAGGCAAATCTATAGCTCCTTTTGAAATCAGTTCACTTGTAGATGCTCTACATTTTACATATTATCCTACTGAGAGTATATTCATGATGCAGGCCTAAATTTCCTTAGTTTCTCCAACTTTACTATTTCCTACTGAAAAAAATGGTAGCCTGGACTGAGGTTGTTGAGAACTTTTTCTACACTTAGCCTAAATTCTGTCTGAAAATGGCTTTTAATATCTGTTTCAGTTTTCACTGCTGTAAAATGAGAGCTTCATAATGCTTACTTTTTACATGGGATGGTGTGAGAACTTTAAAAAGCACCCTGCGCATGGGCTCTACTGCAAACTGATGCACTTTGGATTGGATGTTTTGTTAAAATGTGAAATCTTTTGAAATAGGAACTGTGAGGAGTGAACGATGGCTCCAGTGGATGTTGTCACAGCACAATACAAAATAAATGTCAGAAATTCCTTCGTCTTGGTAGCTGTCCAGTAAGTTTGGGGAGAATGGGAGTTTCCTGGGCTCTGCCTACTGAGTAGCATCACAGCAAGCAGAAAGGCTGGAAAAGTATGAAAGCAGCCACATTAGGGATGGCTCCATAGATCTGCCAGGGCATAACTACAGGTGTAAGCCTATTGCCTGTCGTGCACTTACACTTTCAATGTTAAGTATGCCAGCAGAATACATACAAACAAACGGTCAGTATTTGAAACCAAAGCCATTACAAGTTAGTAAACACACATCTAACACACAAATCAGGATCTAAATGAGAAAAAGAAAAAAGAAAGAACCAGAAGGTTTGCTCAGTATCTTAAAAATGCTACAAGAACCATATAGATCTCTTATTTACCTGTCTCAGTTGTTTGCATGTCTGTGTGTGATTAACTGACATAAAACCATTGTAGAAATATATATGCTTTTTTCCCTAATGCACATGGCAAACTAGTAAGATTTTCATTGACATAGATTTGTCAACAAATCGGTCCATGCTTAGGAATGGGTTAGCGAAGGACTTTTTTTTTGTCTTACATTTGCCAAAATTGATCAAAAAGGGTCTCCAAAATCTTTCAGATTTGGTCATTTGCTGACTCAAGTTATGACATTTTTGGAGGATGTAGACATAAAGAAGGTGGACCCACAGTACTGAAAGAGGTGGTGACACCATCACCAGGGCAGTTGAATCTCCTGTCCGTGTTAAACTGGCACGAGCTGGAACTTTTGTCTTTCTACTTCAAAATGAATGTCCACATATCCCTTTCCTCCTTCTCATGGGGAATGCTTAGTTCTCTGCAAATTCTTAGAATTGCTGATTTTGATCAATCCTTTCCTAACAATATGATAAAATGAAACAAATTAAACATGATAAAGATTATCGTGCAAAACTAACAGAAGAAATAACAAAAGAAATAACATTTGGTGTTAACAGTTCAAAGCAGTGTTAACTACTTTAAAGCTAAATCAAAGAAAGTGGCAAGAACTTTAAAAAAAAATCAGGAAACACTGGAGCACTTTTGGTAACATGATTATACTGAAGACACTAATGAATAGCCCACTTGACTTATTTTTTTCCTCAATCCTCTTAAAACTCTGCATTATCCAGCTTCTTGGGGAAAGGAAAAAAATCTAACTCATAAACAAAACCCTAAACTTACTATTTGCCATTTTGTTGTGAGTAATTTCCTTTTTCTGGAAAATTTTATTTATATGCTTAATATTGAAAAAGTGGGCTAAAACTGTTTCCTTGACATTATGCTGCTGCATTAATAAGCCTTGGATAACTTACACTGCTATTTTAAAAAAAGCAGCATCAAGAAAACTGAAAATCAACAGTCAAAATTTTAGTGAGAAAAGATCAAAAAATCAATGAGGCTATATAAGGGTTCAGTACATACTATAACTCCTTAAAACATAAAATAGGACTAGGGAAATGAAAAGCTATTGCAGATTAGCATGAAAGGGTCAGAATTTGACTTTTGATCTTTATTATGTCCATGGATTTTAGTAAGGAGTATTAAAATTTATTAAAAGTGATCCGTAGCATTTTCTTTTAACAGGCTGATGAGACCTCTGGGACTCAAAGGTACCATCATTATCAATTTTATCAGTAATGGTCCAACAGACTTTGTACAACAACCTTTGACAGTACATAAATAAAGAGAAATGAATACAATTATCTCTGCTTCAGTTTTGCAAAGTGAGTAGAAGTAGTTAGTGCTAGTGAATCTATTTATAGAAAATAGTTTGATTAATTTAGCCTTCTAGCTTGCTCATACATTGTTCTCAGATGGACTCTCATATTTACAGAATTGTTTCTTCTTCAAAATTGTTCTCTGATGTTCCCACCTTTGGTTTGTTTGTGAACCATATGTATCAACTCTGTCTTGGTTCCTACTTGCCAGTGGCTACTTTTGAACATAACATGGCCACATGGATTTCAGAAATGGATTTCATGGATTCCTCACACATTTGCACAATCTTTACTCACGTACTCTTTAGATTTTTCACACTCAGGCAAAAATTCTTTGAATAAGTAATTTTGTGCAAGGGAGGTGATGAATAGTGATAGCAAGATATCTCTTTATTTTATTATAACGATTGACTGCAGTTTTTGTTTTGCTTCACAATATTCATTCAGCTGCAACAGACAGAGTATGGGACACTTCTTGTGTTGGTGAGACTGCTAGAGTTGATGGAAAGAAGCTTATCTGTTTCTAAAATATTTTAGGACCCTCGGCTAGTTTAAAACTCAGTCCAGGCAGGTGCAGAAGGCAAAATGCTGAGCACAACGCTGTCACTGGCTTTCCTTTGAAGCTATTGGTACCCAGTACCTTCCAGGAGATGCTTCATGGCAATTTGTTTTGTATTAACATTTTCAGACACATCCTTGATTGCAAGAATGTTGCCAGTATGTGAATGGTTTGTAAACACTTGTTGAAAGATGTATGTTGACATCAAGGTTTCTAGGTCCACGGGAGCAGTGGCTTCTTAGCAATGTACGGGATTAGACCCTAGGACCACTCATTTCTGGCCAAGGTTTGCAAACACAGATACCGTGAATATGTCTTCCACGAAGTGGATCAGAGAATTCCTTCACAGCTTTAATCCACAAGCAACGCTTTCAGAGGCATTTGGAGGTGTGACACCAAGACATGCACAGGAACTCCTCCCAAAATCAAAGTGATTCGGTTATGAGGAAGGAGGGTGTGCTACGGTCTCTGTTTTCTTATTTTCAGTGTTTCCTATGGTGGCTTAATATATTTGAGAGAAGCTTATCATCATTTTCTTTAGGATGAGGAAAGAAAAAAATCATCCACGCACATTAGACATCTCATTGCTGAGAGACAGAGATGGAAAAAATGACTCTAGAAACTACTAGATGGTATATAAAGGTAAGCCTGTTTCTAATATTTTTGCATTAATAGAGCATATTGTTCTTCAAATATACCTATTGAACTAATTTAATTTCATTTGTAAAAATGTAGCTCTCCCTGAAATTGTCAGTGATATGATAAAGCTAATTAAGACATGCATGGTGTTAACAGTTTCATTAGAGGAGATAATATTGCACAAGAAAAATAAGAAATCATTATGATGAATGCCTCAACATTACATTACATGTTAATGAAGTGTAAATGATCTAATTATTTTTGAAAGAATACAGATTCGATTAAACTGTCGGAATTAAATTGGAAAGGACAGCCTATTGTACTTTTTATGTACAGACAAGTTAGCGTTAATTAGGCACAATCTACAGGAACAAATGAGGCACAACCCTCGGTGAACAATCATGTATCCGTTGCTCAAGGCAGGTTTCATAAAGAAATATATTAGGGGAAAAATTGTAAGTCAATTAAATACAGTGCTTTAGCAGTGGGAGGGAAAATGAGCAAAATCTCTGTTCCCTCCCCCTACATTTTGAGTGTTTATAATGCAATCACTCTGCCAGTTCTGCTCCATCACTAATTTCATAAATACTAATTTTGCTGATGAGACATTTTGATTGGTTTGCCATCTACTTTCCACAAATTACTTTCTGGAGGCGGGATGGATTTTGGATGGAATTCTTCTTCTTTGGGCTCTGCTTTCTGTTATGACCTAAGGTAAGATAAGAAAAAAATGAAGCTAGTAGGCCACATAGACGAGGAAGAAGACATTACTCAACCACCGTTTGACCTCACCTGGGTATTTCTAAGGGAGGGACAGTTATGATGTGAAATTTAGCAATCTGAAAACATTGGTTTTTGCTTTTTTCCTCATATGATTAACTGCCTTTGACAAAAAAAATTAAGGAAACTGTTGACCTCAGCTGTCACTCAGAGCCCAAATCAAACCTAAGTTTAGTTTCTTTAGCTACTTGTCATTTTCTCTCCATTTTAAGAGCCCTCTGTGGACTCTCAGGCCACTACAAACATGAAATTAGAATGATTTGAGGAATAAAAATCTACTAGGTTAGTTTGAGTTGATTCAAGAGTACTGGAGAATTCAAATACACCAGTACAGTCCCTGTATATCTGGGTGTTTCATTCTAATGAGATTGAGCTTCAGGGTTTTCTAGCCCTGCACAATTGAGAAGTGGAAGCACACCAACCACGCAGTCTTCATCTAGTTAAGAGAGAACTGGAAAAAAATTTAATATTTCTGTCAGTCAATTAGCCCCCCCAAATCCAGCTGACTGCCATAAAGCCAAAATTTGTATAACACAAATGAGATGGTACGATTAATTACAAAATTATTCAGGATTTTATCTTCTATATAAAAAACCTTATTAAAAAGGAAAAGAAGTTTTTATTCTTGTTCCTGATTTTTCAGTTGGATCTCACTGCTGGTTCTTTTTCTTTTTGACCATTTCCCCACCCAGGCTACCTGGAGAGCAATGGACAGCTGCTGAACAGCTGGAGCACATCCACCTATTTTGCCATATCTGAGAAAACACGTTGTATGAAAGCAGAGCATCCTGCAGACCCAGATGGACCATTCTCTGGCAGTTGTGTGGATGAGTGACAAAGCATACATGTGCTGAGAAGTCTCTGAACAGCTCAGGTGCATCTCATGGCTCTGACTCTGCTTGCTAAATTAAGGCTAAGCTCAACCTGACTGCATAAAGGTGGGAGTAACCTTTCTGCAGAGTTAAAATACCACGGCATTATTGATTTTTTCCATCTGTATTTAGTTATTCCTTAAAATACTATAGCACCTCAAAGCATAATCAAGGTTAAAAACTACAGACTGGGTAGGAGAAATCTTTATTAGAACCCTCAGCACTAATATATATTATCTGTGCCATAAAATACAAAATATGGTATTTTGCCAGTAGCTTATAAAGACATTGACAATTATTCTCTTGTTACCCCAAGTAGATCAATTTCAGGTAATTTTTATTAATCCTGAGTGCTCTATATTCACAGTTCAGCTTTTTCAAATTTCTTTTGCCCATAATTATTTCTTCTCTCTATTGCATATAACAACACAAAAAGCTATTCACTTGTCATAAAACTTGATATATAATAGTTAACAAATTTCTTCTCACAACTCCTACTGAGTCCACCCAAATGCTGAATTACCCACTTTTACTCATAGCAGAATGCAATGACACTGCACAATTCAGATCAGGGGGTCACTTCCAGAATGCAATACCTCAGGAAGGACTAACAACATCAATGCAATTAGTGGGAAAGGAGCCACGAAACTCGGGTCAAATCTTGGGTTCAGTGTGAACACCAGGCAAATCAGCCTTCCTCACACTGGTCTTGGGACAACAAAAGGGTCACAGCAGTACGTCCAGTGGAGTCAGATGGATTTTATCTAGTGTTTTCTTTCTACAAGCTGTCACTCAGGATTGCACAGATCTGAGGAGGTACCTCTGTGCCAGAACTGTATGGCACATAGGTGACTACCTGCAGCACCCACCTTTCAGGCAGTAGCATCATCCATTCTTACATACCACCACGCAATCATAGAGGTTGATACCAAAAAAGTTTGACTGTTTGTACCCATTGCTCTGATAGAAATAACGTTTCACAGCCTCACTCTTCTGATGGCTATCCACCTGCTAATTTCTGTTGTAAATGTATTCATAGGCGGGATATGCCCACTGGTTCTGTGTCAACATTGTCCTTAAGCTTAAGGAACTGTTCCCCTGCTAGTGTTTACCTTTCTGATCCATTTACAGAGACAATCATTCCCCTGCTCAGCTTTGTTTTGCCTGGCTAAACATAGTTGGCTCTTTTAGTTGCTTTCCATAAGTGGGAACCTCCTTTCTCCCGGTGACATAATGATCCTTCCTGTGCATCTTCTAGGCTGACTGAGCTCATTTGTTTCAGATAAGGATGACCACAACTGACTACAGTATTCTTGGTGGAATCTTGCTGATACAATAATAACAATTTTCAATAATGTTTCTAGAGACACTTTTATTAACTTTGATTTCCCACTAATCTTTCTCACAACCATTTTGGGACTTCTGTCTCGTCAATGGCTAGATGTTCCTCAAAATGCTGGGGAAAAGGGGGGAAATTCAAAGAAAAAAGAATAGAGCTACAAAAGCACCTGAAATCCATATTGTGTGGATGTTAGAATCTTAGAATCAACTGCTTTACTGTGCTTTATTAGATGTTAATGTAGACATAGCCTAAGGCATCCAAACTTTAGCAAAGGCTGGTATCTGAGATAATGTTTCCCTTTTGATTACTAGTCTCTAGTGTGCTAGTTTCTGCAAAGCCCATCAAGCGTTCACCTAATTTCTACCCGATTCATCCTCAGATTCTGCCATGAAGTTCTAGATGCTGTATGCAGCATCACTCCTCCTTATATCTTAGGCTGAGTGATCACTGAGTACCACTAAGTAGATGGGTAACAGAAAATCTGACCAGAAGAATAGGATAGTTTATAGTCCAGTAGTTTTGGAATAAGGAAGATAAATTAAATCCAGTATTACTTTATCTCTTTCTTCATTTTTAATGGTCCTAGCCATTGCAGTTGCTCTTTGGATCCTACGTAAAATGCATTTTCTTTTCTGCAGAGTACTATGCAGGGGCACATTTATTAACATAAAAATAGGGTTGCAAACAACTTAGTATGGTTTGAAGATAACTTGGAAGCAGCCATGCATAACTTCAACACGGAGGTGTCAAAAACGTTGGAAAGTTTAACCAAGGGCTTCAAGGTGCTGGAAAACATTAGTATCTAAACCGATGCACTTAAGTAGTGAGAGACAATGCCTCTCAGGTAAAGAAATATGGCTAAGAGCAAATTTGATAGAGGACAGTGTAGAGTTTTCTTTGTATGTACCTGGCATCAGCTGCAGGTGGGATGAAGGATAAGATGGCGAAATTTTCCATTCTTCTTTACAAAGATCCAAGTACAGGTTCTGTAATGTCAACATTGTACTAACATTGCCAATTTCACAATTTCAATTTGGTACATTTTTTTAAACTGTCACTCTAAATATTTAAATCTAATTTTTTTCTTTTATTGCGTATCCTGCTGGCAATGGTAATCAAATTTATTATCATATTAATTTGAGCTATAATACGAGCTAAACCGAAACAGTAAGTTAAATTTTTCAGATTGATTTTATTAATGTAATACATTCATTCATTCCCTGAATTCTCTAAGCATTTATTATATAAATATGGTGTTATATTAACAAATAAAACACTAAAGAAACATTACTCAAATCTACTCATAATATTGGGATTCACACAACAGCTTTTAACAGAATTTTAAAATTTGATACAAATAATTAAATTTTTTCTTTCATATACATGCAGGCAAATCTACTAAATTTCAAATGAATAATTTGCGCCTACCAAATAGAACAGAGACCATATTATTTTTACATGTTCTAGATATGAATTGCCATCATGCAGTGCAACATTTTTGAAGGGGCCAAAACAGTCTAATCTCTCAATACATTTAGGTTTATTGCTGAATTTGGCCTGTTTAATAGCAATAAAAAATGCAGGACTGGATATACAAGTTTTTGTAGCTGTTTAAGCAATAACTCATTGTATGAAATCAGGTCCAGCCAGGAACCCTCATCTTCCTCACCTTGATTAATGTAATGATTTGAGTCTTCTCCACTGTATAAGTGTTTTGTTGGACAATTGTACATCCCACAGCTAAAAGCCATGTTTCCTTAGCTAGCTTTAAAGCGGACTTAAAGAACCTACTGAGTATAATCTAAAGGGAACTGCAATAAATATGTATCTTTTTCTTACAAATATTTATACAAGCGTTAGGCTTCTTCATCCAGAGTAATATTTTCTGCATAATTTTTTTATTCTAACACTTCCCATTAATGAAACATGGCATCCATAAGCACCACTGAATGTGATACAGAAGCATCAGCCACTTAATGCATTGTAATGTGTTTGATTAAACCATATGAGTAATTTGCATGTAGTAGGAAGTAATGACCATCCCATTTGATGCGCATTAGTGTTCCAGTTTCTCCTCACTGCCTCTCTTTTCTCTGCAGTTAACAGCACAGCCACGTTTTGCAAGAAGCCAACCTGCTTTCCTCCCACATTTGTCAAAAGAACCAAAGTCCTGCGGGCCCTTAGCTGGAATGGACAATTTCAGGAGCTATAGTGACGATGAATAAAGAGGTCAAAGTACTTGACTGGATTTATGGTACATTAAGAGACTGGTGCAGCCATGGTGGTGGAATTAGGGCAGCCATTTAACTCAGCTACAGGGACCGAGATCCCAAGGTGAACATTTTGTGGTGAGTTGCAAAGTGCCTACAAAATACCTCTACAATCCACATGCTGTAATCTTTCTCAGCTTGGAGACTTCTAACAGGGTTAGTAGTAAAACTCTAATAAGATGATGGCCCTATATGGTATGTACCTTGAATCCCTTGAGAGCTTTTTACTTATCTGTAAGACATTCTTGCAAGTTTAATTTTGAAAACCTCCATTGTGGTAATGATTCCCCATGAACTATGATGCTATTATATATACTCTGTAAGCTTTTAATATAGCAGTCTCCACCTAAATAGATTTTCTCAATGGAAAACAGATTTATTTTTAACTTTATGACTTCTTATACTGTAATTTGATAACTATAATGCCAATAGGTTAATCATATTGATGAAGTACCCAGAGAGACTGTATTTAACACTGCTTACCCTGTGGAAAAGTAACCTGATTTACTGGAAACCTTTTCACCTTTAGTGGCAGGGGAATAACTGCTAGTTTGGCCCTGTGTTCAAACATATAATTCCATAGGCTGGCATGTAACCCAAAGGCAATATTACCACTGAAGGATTGATCTGAATTAACAAGCTTTAAAAAGGGGGAGGGGAGAGAGAAGATGGAGAGGGAAAGGAGGGAAAGACAAAGAGAGAGCGCTATCGCAGGCTAGCACATACTTGGTATCTTTATATATATAAAGTTCATTTTCAGAGTGTTGTTCAGGCAAATTATTTCTTTTACGGCATCAAGATAATTGTTAGCTCCTTTGTATGTTTTCCGAAGTCACGTGGTGGATATTAGCAAAGATTTTTCTTAACAACCTGTACAAAATACATGAAATTTTACTCAGTGCATATATGGAGACAAACAATTTAAATTTAAAGAAAATAAAGGATCACTGGTAAACTTCTTGTGAACCATACAACTGCAGGCAACTTGTTCTAGACTTTTACCATGTATCTGGAGATCTTGCAGTGGTCAAAGAGAATGCAAAGGTAGCCTTCATTGCATCAGTCCATGAAGTGTCTATGAATGTACCCTCTTGCAGCAGAAGTCATCCTAAAATCTGCGCTGCTCTTCCCATGCCCAACAAAACACATGATGGCAGGAGCTGGAATAGCAGCAACATACCAGTCATTAGATTATAGAAGTACCAGTGGCTGAAAAGGTTGGTATGGAGTGTGTGCCTCGTGGAGAGAAATTGTAATTAAAAATAAGTTTTCTCTTCATTATCTAAGACATGGTTTCTCTGAGGGACAGGCCACATAGAGGTACCTTCGTAATACAGCACATACCATTGAATTTTGAGGCACCAGCAAAATACTTGCTCTCTCAAATAATACTAAATAACCTGAAGTGAAATCATGCATACACCTGAGACAAAGAAGCAAATCACTTTTCCTAATAAGGCACTTAATTACTCTGAAAATTGTCCTTAAACTGTTTTCATATCTCATATCTGTCCTTTGCTGAGAAAACAAAAATCAGAAGAAAGCAGTTTAGGAGAGCAGACAGCACAGAAATTCCTGTTTGGAGGTGTAGCAGGCATCTCCTGTTTTGTAGGACACATCACCTGGTGATGGTGGGAACATAGGCAGTGCAGTATCTGGAGTGCATGCATGCAGCAGGTGACACTGCTGAGGTGTGGTCCCAGATCCTCAGAAATAATTAATGACATATAAGCCTGAACTCTACCTATCACGAGTTTAATGTTTTAGTCTGAGGTTTACTAAGGATTCGGAGGAGGGGAACGTGGACTGGAGAGTGGTAGGACTATAAGTAGTTAACTTTTTTAGCAGGTAGGCAAGCAACAGTTTATGGTGCTGACGGATGGCTAAATGCCACGGCACCACTCTTGATTTATTTGCTTCTCTTATGCAGCCTTGAATTTCAGAGGGAGACAAGAGGCTTAATTTAGCTAAAGGAAGAGCACATTTAGGACTTCTGCAGCTCGGTTGTTTCCTCAGTCTGCAGAAAAAGGCAGAGGAGCTGTGGGGGGCAGCATTGCCAAGTGCACCCACCAGCGCTATCAGTGCAGTTTTTATTTCAGCATAATTGAAAGAAGATCATTATGACTCATTCAGTTAAATATAAAGTATGGAAAGGGCAACATAAATACATGGAAATAATGACGGTGTTTTGAGTTTCAGGTGAAAGAAAAGAGCTGATCTGTTGTCAACCCTTATGATAAGAATAATAAATTTTGCAATACTTGCCGTTCCTTCAGTAGCCTCAGTTACGGAAGCAATGCAAAAACATGGGAGAAGTTCTATTTTCATTCATCTGTGGTGGCTTCGCAGATTTATCATGGAAATACAACTGGAAAATATGAGCCCTGCCAAAGGCAAATAATAAAAAGATATAAGGAAATATATTCATTTTCCAAGCTTTACTAATTTTGCTTCAGCATCAGAACTTTGAAAGACCTTGTGAACGTTTGGGTGTGAGTGGACATTCTGTAGATAAAAAAAACAAGACAAAAAGTTAGATGGAAATACAACTGGAAAATATGAGCCCTGCCAAAGGCAAATAATAAAAAGATATAAGGAAATATATTCATTTTCCAAGCTTTACTAATTTTGCTTCAGCATCAGAACTTTGAAAGGCCTTGTGAACGTTTGGGTATGAGTGGACATTCTGTAGATAAAGAAAACAAGACAAAAAGTTAGATGTAACACCATGTACACCACTCAAACAAAAAAAGATTTTTGAATATGACAATGCATGTGAGGTATGTGTTAGACCTGAAGACCCTGGCCATATATTTGCTATCCACTTCACCAAACACCATCTTTTCATGGAAGAAAAAACAGTGCCTCAAAGAGTTTACCATCTAAATGTATGACGAGAACCTAATGATGTAACACCATGTACACCACTCAAACAAAGAAAGATTTTTGAATATGACAATGCTTGTGAGGTATGTGACCTGGAGACCCTGGTCATATATTTGCTATCAACTTCACCAAACACCGTCTTTTCATGGAAGAAAAAAGATTGCCTCAAACAGTTTACCATCTAAATGTATGACAAGAGCCTAACAGGTTGATGTAACCAAAATGATGGGAGGAGAAGCACAAAGGAATACTGAGGTAGTCATGGACAGCATAAGCAACTATGGTCCAACATGACTGTCAGGCCCTTAGTTCTTAGGATGTTGGAATTTTATCCTGAGTTACATGAGCTTTGCTTGTATCACAGTCTCTCTTTCCTAACGCCTGTCAGATCATTCAGTGAAAAACTACAATACTAGCTGTACTTTAGGGGAAACAAACATGGGTATTATGTAAAATATGTTTGGGAATGGATTTTCATACCTCTAGCTTGCACTGAGCTTAAGCCTTCATCAGGAGCTAATTTAGAGAAGCACGGACTTCATGTGTCCAGTGGTGCCCTCAACATGCATTCATACCTAATAATTACTAGTAACAAAGAACATCATGCTACTTACAAATTGATTAAGGCTTTCATTTTCTAAGCTAGCCTAAAATCCACAATTTTTCATTTTTTAATGAATCATTTTCTAGGGTAAAATTAAATAAGGCTTTCATTTTCTAAGCTGGCCTAAAATCCACAATTTTTTCATTTTTTAATGAATCATTTTCTAGGGTAAAATTAAATACAGATTTCTGATGAATCTAAACATGAATCAGTTTTCAATTGGAGACGGACAGGCACTCACTGTTTCATGCCTTTGCTAACTGGTCTACAATTGCCCTCTTGAAACTCCTAGTATTGCCTCTATTATCTGCCTATATCAGTTTCCAAATCACAGGGAAGTTTAGGGCAAACAGCACACCCCAAGGGCAAGTGAGGACAGCACCAGCGAGCGAGATATCACTTTGTTTAGATGCCTTAGGATGAACTTGAATTTGTTTTCCAATACTTGGGTTCAGTGGCATGGTTTTAGACAGCAGACCCTGTCCAGTCCATAAGGCTGCCCTATTCTGCTTCTCAGCAGGAACGGGCGTACTCAGTCTGCAAGGGTGAAGATGAATTTCCTTCTCTCCTGAGAGGATTTTCTGATGAGAAAGCATAGTTTTTTTGCATTCTCTTGAGTTTTTCATAACGTCTTTCATAACGTCATAACGTTTTCAGTTTTTTTGCATTCTCTTGAGTTTTTCATAAAACGTAGTAACGTCTGAAAAATAGGTTCCAAAAGGGCCTGTGTTAAATGGGGAATATAATTTCTGAGGTGGTGCTGTTTTCAAAGATCCTCAGCTGGAAAAGGTGATTGCAAAGCTGTTTTAGGATGAATCTCCAGAGTCACTAGTTTTTAGAAATTTCTAGAGTCATCATCTATGGCTGGTTCAAAGGAGGCTGAAAAGTGGGAGCTTTTGCTACTTTTAGAGAATCCATGGCCAGGCAGGTCTGTACTTTACTGTCACTATCCATGATTCTCTAGAATCCCTTTTCAAAGATCCTCAGCTGGAAAAGGTGATTTCAAAGCTGTTTTAGGATGAATCTTCAGAGTCACTAGTTTTTAGAAATCGCTAGAGTCATCATATATGGCCGATTCAAAGGAAGCTGAAAAGTGGGAGCTTTTGCTACTATTGAGAATCCATGGCCAGGCAGGTCTGTACTTTACTGTCACTATCCATGATTCTCTAGAATCCCTCCTCTAGAATGCAGGTTTACAATTAAAAGATTGCAGGCAAAAATTAGAGGTTTTATTGGTCATGTAATTAATAACTGTTCATGGAAACATAAAACCCCAGAAACATATGACACAGACTTACTGGTAGTACATTTTAAGAAGTACTTCAAGAAGTGTTTAATTCAGGGTTTGTCTAGTACTTGTGAAAGTGGAATTTTTTTTTTTAAAAGGAGGAAATGTGCTGTGTTAAATTGGTCTATCCCTGCTGTGCTGATAGATACCTTGTCTCTTGGTATTGATTGTAGTAGCTGTGGCTCTTGAATAGGGCCTGCCAAACTATTTAGAGTGAAATTACAAATCCTGAAAAATGCAAGCAGTTTGGATCCCATTTCAACTTTATGAAAATGGTCTTACTTCACAAATGACAAAATGTCAATTACCTTTTAACCTTTCAAAATTAATACCAAAGCCCAAGTGGAAACAAGCTTGGGGACACAGATCCCAGTACTTTTGCAGGCGCATACTTTAAAGTGTGAGATATTTGGTGTTCTAAAATGTAGAATTTCATTTGAATTCCAAATATTTTAACAGCTAATGCAAAGATTTAAAAGTCCTAGTGTTTAAGTACCAATTAATTCAAAATAAGTTTTTTTACATTAAATCTGTGACACAATACCAACTATATTCTGTATTAGATGCTATTGCCTCCTGGACAGCAGGTAAGTCTGCCTTTTTCAGTTGCCTCATATTTCACAGAATCACACAGAATCATAGAATGGTTAGAGTTGGAAGGGACCTTAGAGATCATCTAATTCCAACCCCCCTGCCCTGGGCAGGGACACCTCCCACCAGACCAGGTTGCTCCAAGCCCCATCCAGCCTGGCCTTGAACCCCTCCAGGGATGGGGCATCCACAGCTTCTCTGGGCAACCTGTTCCAGTGTCTCACCACCCTCACAGGAAAGAATTTCTTCCTGATAACTAATCTAAATCTAAATCTATGTCTGACATATAGGTTGTTTACTTGCAGTGCAAGTATGAGTTAGGGATACTGATTGTCTGGGAAAGCCACAAGTTTCGGGAAGATGGGAAACCCCGTCACCTGGGGTTAAGTCAGGAGTACTGAAAGAGAGACTGTAGAAAATATAATGACACATCAAAATTTGTTTGTTAACAGTGGTCACTGTTTAGAAGAGCCCAGTGCTGAGGATTGCTTTAGCAACTTCCAAGTGCTGAGGAGCATCTACAAGTGGGGAATGCAACAGGAAAAAGGAGTAGGAGGAACTGTTCCCTACAGAGAAGGTACAGACCCACTGCAGAACATCTGATGAAAAGATCACGATGCAATTAATCTGAAACAAATGTGCTAGTGTAACCCAATCCTGCAGTATGACCGAAGGAAGAAGAGGCTGGAACTGCCTCTGAATAAATTTGGTCTCATACTGCTGTCCTATATGCTTTGATTTCAACCAAATCATCTTCCTTTCATAAGACGTGCATAGATGCTTATAGACAGTGCCCAGGTGGCATCATGGTGAAGACGCATGTAGTTTGCTGGTCCTGAACGAAATCTTTGTGCTACATTTTATATGGTTGAATAACTGAATTCAGCACAATTAATTTTGGAAAATATTTGAGGTATTGTATAGCACTTGATAGCATAAGATGAGAAGCAGAACACAGCAAGTCCTGGCCTCAATGCGTTTTTAATTTCCTCATTGGCTTACGGAGAGGAAACCCCACTTATTGCCATGGCTGCTGTCCTGTCAGATGGTGTTTCATTACAATCCACACAGGCTGAAGTACACCAGCAATGATGCCGAAATCCTCTTGGCACCTTGGGGTGAAGGGCAGGAGTGGCAGTGTTTTATCATACCACTTCTGTCAACTGGAGGCACTTTATCCCCACCAATAATAAAGGCACAGAAGGCAATAGTAACATTTAGTCAGGCAGCAGACTACACAGGTACAAGCCCCATCCATCTTGATGTTTGGCATAGAGAATGCTCATCTGAAAAAGAGACCGACTAAACCCAAGCATATTCATGTTTCAATCTTCGTTCAATAATGGTTTTATTTTACTGATTATGAGTCACAGATGGCTCTTCAAAGGACTGTTGCTATTACCTGCAAACCTCTAGAACACATTTCTCGGGGAAAATATTTACTGATGGCTCTTTTATCAGGAATGTCACTAGAATAAAATAATTTTCCACCACATGAGTTGGCTAAAATACAGGCATCGTGACAGAAGCCAATAATTCAATGTAAGATATTGATGGTCACACACGCCGCTTTCCATTTTGAAAAGTAGCATCATTCTGTGAGGTGCATGAGCAGCCCATCCATCATCCGTAGCACATTAGGGATCCCTGCTATGTCACAGAATCTCTTTTTGATGTGCTATCACTGTTGTTGGCTACATGGCAAATTACTATATTTAGTGCACTGCCTAACCAAAGCAGCTGTTGCTGGTGTGAAAATTGGGATGTTATTTCCTCCTCAATCCCTGCTAGGTTACAGCTAAATGTTTGGAGAGCACAAGTGACAGAACAAAACAACTGCCTGGCATAACAGCACTGAACGTGAACACTGAGTCATATAAGGACCCATATGATGTGTTCCACAAGTTAATACACACTTAGTTGTTGTTTATGTCCCTACTGAGTTTTCAGGTGTATCCAACAGTGCCACTTGCAGCATCTTATGGAGGCCTCTGGACACTCTAGACAAGACAACTAGACTCTTGAGCTCACCACTTTAATTCTGCTGCCGCCTTTACTTCTCTCTTTCTCCTTTTTGCTAACCATGGCTCCAGCTATCTGCTGCTGTGTTTGATTTGTGTTCTGGCATCCTCTGTCTAAATGGCAATAATCAATTTTTCTCAGTTAAAGAGGTGGCTACTAACTAATTTAACATACTTAAATATGCTTAATCTAAAGGGAAGCATCTCTTCTGATTCAACGGTTGTGATTTATCAATAGCTGTTCAGCTATCCTTACCTGTACA
Source organism: Calidris pugnax (assembly GCF_001431845.1). Taxonomy (NCBI): domain Eukaryota; kingdom Metazoa; phylum Chordata; class Aves; order Charadriiformes; family Scolopacidae; genus Calidris; species Calidris pugnax. The sequence continues at coordinate 25,070,841 of NW_015090830.1, read as the reverse complement.
TTTTTAAAAGCGTACACATGAATCCAGTTCTTCATCTCTCCTCATGCCGTACTCTTTGCAGGTGCTCAGCAGGTACAGTCTCAGAGCTTCTGCCACTCTTCTTGGTCTGGCTCTTCTTCCAGTTCACCAAACAAGCAGTATCTCACCACCAAGCGCTGCAAGCACGTGCTGCTGCAGGAAAAAGCCAGCTCAGCATGGTGGAAAACTCTGGCCATGGGACACGAGCAATGGAAAAGGCCCTAACCTTATTATTCATAGTTAACATGGATGCGTATAACTAATGAACTGCCACGTGTTTAGATATAGATACAGCAGAGCTTACTCCTTTTCCCTGTCTCAACGTGATTCCTATATTTACCTTTAGTAGAACTGGCTGATATGTTTTCCATTTCCATTTCAGAATCAGAGTTTCACGAAAGACTTCTTTTTTGGGTAGGTTACGTAATTCTCTTCCTGAGGGTGCTATGGGTGGCTTTGTGGAAGAACTGAATCAGAGATGTATTTAATTAAAAAATCTCCTAGAAAAATTTTCAGTCTTGCATTAAGTTATTTGAGAGAAAACATTTCTTCATTCAACCCTAATACAAACATCTTGGTTTTTATCTGTTATCCGTCTGTTCTTTTCTGCTGGTGGTAAAGGAAAAAAAATTTATAGTGACTTTAAAATGTAGATTTCTCTTTATCTGCTGCTTACTTCATCTCATTAAATTCTCAGAGGGATAAAGTTAGAAACATATTTTCATTTTAATGTTTCTCTTCTTTACCCTTTCTGTAATCGTTTTGTTTTGAAAAACTGTGGCAGTCTATGGTATTCAAACAAAGGCGGGAGAAGAAAAAACTCAAATATCAATTGTTCAAATACTTGTGTTTCTTCCTTTCTTGGTGTATCTCCCTCCCTCCAGCCAGCACTGTGACCCAGCGTGGCAGTGCAGGGTGGGGGAAAGGAGGGAAAGGGCAGGAGATACATGAAACTATTTAATCCACCACAGACTGTCAATGATTTTCGGTTTTTTGGGGGTGTGTTTTATTTTTTTTCCCAAAAGGGAGGCTGGAAAACATGAAAAATTATGCCAGATTCTGACACAAGGGATACCAGCTGTTTGGAAGAAGTCATGAAAAAAATAAAGGAGAAAGACACAAAAAGTGGTGATGCATTTGCCTCCTTTGATTTTATTTTTCAAGCCCTGTGTTCCGTATTTTAGCGGAGGAACTAATTTTTAACCCCAAATCTCCTACCCCAGTCTCTTTCCCCTGATTCCTCAGTCTTCCAAATCTATATTTTGTTTGATTATGCACACTTTATTTTCATTAGAACAAATACAGAAAAAAGCACTGTACGGAGACACTATCTTAATCCTGAGGGCAGTTCTGCCACGTTATTTCTTTAGGGCTTATTTGCCTGACTCTAACCTATGGCTGCCTTAAATTCAGAAGTTTGTTTTGTTTCTCTCTCAGGCATTTCACATCTCAGGGTGCAACAGTTCTACTTTTCCTCCCTCTTTTGTCCTTCCTTCCTTCTTGTGAAAAGCAGTGATAACACTTTATTATATGACTTGTTTTTTTTGGGGAGGGGGGATAAGATATCTAATATTGTAGGATACGTATATTCTTCAGCCAATAAGCATTGGCTGAAGTGCAGTGAAATTATAATTTACGTTATTCCATTTGCATGGATTCAACAACATTCAACCACAGATTTGCTGTTGCACAACAGGGAAAGAGAAAAAGACAGTTGTTTACACTGCCAGTCATCCTCTTGAAAACAACATGCAATGGGCAGAAAAGGGTTTCTACAGCTGTGACTGTGGGAGCCCAGCCTTATCCAGGTCATAATATTGTCAACACTCACATTCCCTTAAAATTCAGAGATTTCTCCACTGGGCTTTTTTGCCAATTCTCTTTCTACCTCCCTTATATCTTCCTAAATTTTAATAATCCCATAAATAAAGTCAGATTGGACAACTGAGTGAACAAGGAAACTTTGAACCCATGAATTCATTCCGCTTTCCAAAAAGGCAACATTGCTGGGCAGCAAGACTTGCTGTATGCAGGTATCACCTGAGTAACATTGATATTCTGACTTCTGCCAATGAATTTTGCAGCTTTTGTT